>NC_084830.1:35178908-35511408 GCF_033115175.1 Lepus europaeus
GCTCAAGTTCTATTTCAGGATTCCTTTTAGTGGAAAAAATGTTTTGTATATCTTACTTCCCTTGAGTCATCTTTGTTCTCGGGAACAGTGTGATAAATGTCGTCTTGCAGACGCTCTGCAGTCAGTTTTGCGGTAGTGTAATGCTTCCTGAACCTCCAAGTTCATGGCAAATTACACTCGGTGATTTTGTAAGATTTCCCCACTCTGTTTTAGGAGTGGGATGTTTGAGGAGAAGGTGCGTTACTCATTTTGTATATCTACAGGAATTTTCTCAAGATGATGACCTTGAATATGCCTCTGGGAGTTAAGCTGAGAACAGCCACTGTCATGGTAGGTGCTAGGAAGAAATGGCATCTTATCTGTGTTCTTTACCACAGTTCTTACAGTAAGGGTTGGCAAACTGTATACAGGGGCTGGAGAATCAACCGTGCAGCTCTGCAGGTCACATAATCTCTGTAGCAGCTCCTCAGTTCTGTTGTGGTGCAGAAGCACAGAACATGTGAAAGAATGTGAATGACCATATACTGGTGACAGATGACTTTTACGAATGTGCTGGCTTGATTTGGCTGGTGGACCATAGTTTGCCAACTCCTGATAAAGAGAGTCTCCTTTTTAGATGGAAAGAATGGGACTGTAATATTAAGAGGCTTGCCCATGATCTTGGTCTGTTAAATATCAGCACCAGGATGTGAACTGACTCCATTATGTTGTGATTTAAACAAACAAACAAAAACATAGTAAGACATTTATTTGCTCACTCAGTTACAAGTGTCTGCTGTCTGCAAGGAACTGAATAGTTGTGCTATGGGGGTGAAACTCCACTATGGATCCTATAGTTGAGAGGTGAGATAGTCATTAAAAGGCATTTCTATTATCTGCCCAAGTTAAGAGTGATGAAAGGCATCAGGATTTTCAGATGACAAATATCATTTTTGTTACTGGTCAAGCTGTTAATAGAGAACATAGCTTTGGAGTACAAGAAAAATGAGTTTTCTAGCTCATATTTTGATTCAGACGAGCTGGGCTAGCCAAGCATAGAAAATGTAGGTGAGAGGCTGGCTCCGTGGTGCAGTAAGTTAATCCTCCACCTGTGGTGCCAGCAACCCATATGGGTGCCAGTTCTAGTCCTGGCTGCCCCTCTTTCAATCCAGCTCTCTGTGTTCTAGGAAAGCAGATGATGACCCAAGCCATTGGGCCCCTGCACCTGCATGGGAGACCAGGAAGAAGCACCTGGCTCCTGGCTTTGGATCGGCACAGCTCCGGCCGTTGCAGCCATCTGGGGAGTGAACAAATGGAAGGAAGATCTTTCTGTCTATCCTTCTCACTGCTTGTAACTCTACCTCTCAAATAAATAAATAAAATCTTTAAAAAAAAATGTGGATGATCACAGGGTTCCACATGGAGGCCTGCTTCTGAAGCACTTCAGGAGAGGTGGACAAATTCCAAAGACTAGTTGGGGGGAGGGGTCAGCAATGTGGTTCCTTGCCCCCAAATCCCCATTTAGGGAATTCTTTCTCCTCTCTTGGGTCAGAGTTAATGAGAGGGAGGAGAAGGTGAACACTATTAGTTAAATAGAAGCCCCATGGGGGGAAGAAAACATCAGGAATGGGAGCCAGTGGCCTTCCCACCTCTTGTTCAACTAACAGCAAGTGGCACAAGGAGTAGAACAGGTTAAGTTGCTTTACAATTTACGGTGAAGACACGAATTGCTTCCCGGATTGGAGAAAAGGAAATGTTTGACAGAGAAGCTGGTACTTGAATGGTTTTTCTCTTGGCTATGTGAGATGATGGGGGAAGAGAAGACACAGTGATAATCAGAAGCAAAGGGCCAATTGGGAGGTCAGGGAGGTTGGTTTCTAGGTCACAGGGAAAAGGTGACCAAATGCGATTTGCCTGAGAATTTCTGGGTTTCAGCATTAAAACCCTTGCATGTCGGGTCATAATGCAGGATGTACTTCCTTTAAATTCCTTGACATTTTTGTTTAAGAATTGTTTTCATTACCATGACAGTATTGAATGTTAAACCTGCAGGTATTAATTCTACTGGGTTGATCAGGTTTGTGATTCAGCTGGCAGAGTACCCTGGGCAGGTCTTGTACAGTGGTTTGGGGGCAGTGAACTAGTAAACTGGGGAAACCAGATGTCCATGCTATCTCTTTAAGTATCTAGACAGTGTCCTTCATTCAATAATTATTAATGAGTTTAAACAGTTGGATACATTTCTCTATTAGAAGCCTAAGAGGGAAAATATGATACATTTTTGGTATCTTTATCTTTTAAATAATGAGCTTTGTTATCTAAGAAAATAAGAGGTTGATCTCATGATACACTCAGATGATCCAGGAAGTATGGAAGTGATGTGGATATTTGGTTGTTTCTTTTTTCTTCATACTATTTGTTAATCTTTTACTTAGTGTAGTGTTAACTATATGATCATTAAGTAAACTGAAAATAGATCCTCATAAAAATTAAGAGTGGGAATGTGAGAGGGAGGAGAAGCAAGGATTGGAGTGTGGGTGGGAGGGAGGAGGTGGAATATCGCTGTGTTCCTAAATCTGAATGCTATAGATGAAATAAATTAAGCTTGTATAACAAACAGCCATAAGCAATTTCATAAAACTACTTTACACTAATTGCATTTCTTATAGGTAACTACTGCATTAGTTATCATTTTTTTTAAGCTTTTATTTAATGAATATAAATTTCCAAAGTACAGCTTATGGATTACAATGGCTCTCCCCCCCGCATAACTTCCCTCCCACCCGCAACCCTCCCCTTTCCCGCTCCCTCTCCCCTTCCATTCACATCAAGATTCATTTTCAATTCTCTTTATATACAGAAGATCAGTTTAGTATATATTAAGTAAAGATTTCAACAGTTTGCCCCCACATAGCAACACAAAGTGAAAAATACTGTTTGAGAACTAGTTATAGCATTAAATAACAGTGTATAGCACATTAAAGACAGATCCTACATGATATTTTTAAAAAATTAATTAATTTTGTATGCAATTTCCAATTTAACACCAGGTTTTTTTAAATTTTCAATTATCTTTATATACAGAAGATCGATTCAGTATATGCTAAGTAAAGATTTCATCAGTTTGCACCCACACAGAAATACAAAGTGTAAAAATATGGTTTTAGTACTAGTTATAGCATCACTTCACATTGGAGAACACATTAAGGACAGATCCCACATGAGACATAAGTACACAGTGACTCCTGCTGTTGATTTAACAATTTGACACTCTTGTTTATGGCGTCAGTAATCACCCTAGGCTCTAGTCATGAGTTGCCAAGGCTATGGAAGCCTTTAGGGTTCGCTGACTTTGATCTTATTCCGATAAGGTCATAGTCAAAGTGGAAGTTCTCTCCTCCCTTCAGAGAAAGGTACCTCCTTCTTTGATGGCCCCGTTCTTTCCACTGGGATCTCACCCACAGAGATCTTTCATTTAGGTCTTTTTTTTTTTTTTTTCTTTTCCATGGTGTCTTGGCTTTCCATGCCTACAATACTCTCATGGGCTCTTGAGCCAGAGCCGAATGCCTTAAGGGCTGATTCTGAGGCCAGAGTGCTATTTAGGACATCTGCCATTCTATGAGTCTGCTGATCACTCTGATGGGTCTAAGAGTCAAAGGGATCACACAAACAAGACTAGTATCTGCTAATACTAACTGATAGAATCATAAAGGGAGAGAACGATCCAACATGGGAAGTGGGATACACAGCATTAGTTATTTTTAAATAGGTTGATTGGTTAGGCATCTCGTGAATAAACTTGATTGATTTCAAGTTTATCTTACATTTATAAAGAAGTTAAATTGTACAAGGAATTCTTGTATACCCTTTATTTAGATTCTTCAAATGTTAATATTTTATCACCATTCACACCTGCAATATCATCTATTTTTCCTGAAATTTTACAAGTTGGAGATACAATGCTCTTTAAGTACTAGTATTTCCTAAAAGCAAAACTCTTGTTTATATGTGTTAAGAAAATTAACATTTGTATAATGTCATGCAGTCTGTAGAACTTACTTAAATCTTGCCAGTTTCACTTATGTTTCATAGTACAAGAAAAGTCAACTTTAGATCCAATCCATGATCATATAATGCATTTAGTTGACATGTTTCTTTAATCTGGACCAATTCTTTGGTATTCTTTAAGTCCTTGATATTTGAAGAATACTGTCCAGTTGCTGTGTTTAGAAGTCCTCAGCTGGGTTTGTCTGATGCTTCTTCATGGTTAGATTGAGGGTCTCAAAAGTGAAAGGATGCTCCAAGAAGAAAATGCTATCAGGAAACACCTAGTATTGACCTGTTTCACTTCTGGTTGTATTAGCTTTAATTACTACCTTAAGATTTCTTACTTTCAAAGTTGTTAGATTCCTCTTGGAAATCCCTAAGTATCTTGTAGGAGACATTTTAATATTACATAAAATCTTATTTCTCATCATGCATTTTTCAATAGTTTCACCTAAAACTGAACTAATCTGAGAATCCAAAATCTGAAATGCTTCAATTGCAAAACTTTTTGAGTGGCAACATGATGCCACAAATGGAATATTCCATACTTGACCTCATGTGATGGATTGTAGTCAACATTCAGGCAGACTGAAAATACTGTATAAAATAACTTTCAGGCTGTAAGTGTAAAGTATGTATAAAACAGATGAATTTCATGCTTTAAACTTGGGTTCCCTTCCCAAGATACCTCTTTATGTGTATTCAGATAGTCTAAAACCTGAAAAAATCTGAAAGCTCAAACACTCTTTGGGATTCCAGGAATACTCAACTTATATGGTGATTTCCAAGTAATGATCTTCTGATTTCTTCCTGGTTCTGGATTCAGTAATCTGAATTCTCCTGTAAGGAATAACTTTTCCTTCTTTGCAATTCACTTGTCCATTTATTTGTATCATGGTTTGTTATTTTCTTCTTTGAATTATACAGATGATCACAGCTCATACTACCATTATTTATTGTTGAAATAGTTCCAGATTGGACTTGGGACTAGGAGCCCTTAAAAGTTTTATTCTTTTGATATGTTCCCATTCCTCTTTGAACACCACTCTGGTCTCTGGCAAAAGATACCTCAGGCTGGTGTTATTTATTTATTTTTTTTAAGTTTATTTGAAAGGCAGGGTTACAAAGAGGGAGAGACAGAGCTCATCCATCCACAGGTTGGCTCCCGAAATGGCTGCAAAGACCAGGGCTGGGCCAGGCTGAAGTCAGGAGCTTCATCTACCACTTGGGTGGCAGGAGCCCAAATACTTGGGCCATCTTCCTCTGCCTGCCCAGGAACATTAATATGGAGCTGGGTTGGAAGTGGAGGAGCTGAAACTCGAACCAGCACTAATATGGGTTGCAGGCATTGCAGGCAGCAGCTTAACCCAGTGAGCCACAACAGACGGCCTCTTGGACTGTTTTTGTACTTCTCATGACCCATATTTGAATCGGCATTTCTCCAAGGAGTTCCTTTAGGTTTTGAGAATGGTATTTGGAGGAAAAAATTTGCATGCTAGGTATGCTCATGGTCATTGATGTTATACTTCTAGGCCTTCTTAGCAAACAAAGCCGGGAATTATGCATGTGTGTCTGCGCACACGTGAATACAAATCTACACTTGGACTTGTTTTTGTTTTTACTTAATTTGCATTCCTTTTTACCATATTGGTTGCTTTTATTTGTTGAGCATGTCAGCTATTAAAGTGATTCTGAAGGTTGGAACAATATGAAAAAGATGTGCGCAGACTTCGTATGCCCCATCACATATGTCTTCTCCATTCCATCTGCACCTGTCTACTATAAGGAGCCTGTATCACTAGTTTCTGGTTCATTGACCTTTACCATGTTTTTGTACAAATGAGCATTGTGTTTATTATTTCTTTTGTTCTACTATCAAAGGTAAGATGCACTAGATATTTGCACATTTCTTTAAAAATTTTTTATTAATATAAAGAGAATAGATTTCATGTGTTTCATAGATAAAATTCTAAGAAGATAACAGTATATCCTGGAAATAACTTCAGAGAAGTTTAGAGATTTTCCTAAATTCTTTTTGAATGGCTGCACTGTACCATGTGGCATGAATGTTCCATAATTTATCCAATTACTCTGCTGTGGATGGGCGCTTAGGTGAGTCCCAGGATCTTGCAGGCTCAAACAGCAAAGAATTTTGTTGCATAAATAACCTTGAGTAGATCTTATTTTCAGAGTAGCATAATTTTTATTTCATCTGGATGATTTAATCCAACTTTTAAAAAAGTTGTCTTGGTTGCAGAGAGGTTTAGAGTTATTTATGTGTTAACTTGTTTTTCTTCCATGGAAAGTATCCTTAGTATATAAGATTGTTAAATTCTCTGACTTTTAAACACAGAAACATACCAGATTCGAACTACACACCATGAAATTTCAGTAATTTAATTCATGTTTAATGTGTAGTCAAAAGATCCCTTATGCTTCCTGGCTTTTTATTATCTTAAGTAATCTGAGTAGCTTCTAATGAGAGGTTCTAAAAGAATTTGGGTAACTGGTTTTATAGCCGTAATTGAGACACAACTCTGCATAACTCCTTCCATCCACTGCTTCCTCCTCCCCCTCGTGTAGGACACAGACCTTACAGACCACAAGCATGGCCTTGTGATTTCCAAATTAATAGTTAATTTATTTTCTAAGAAACTAATAATAAGAATTTCTAAGCACTTGATTATCTAATATCTATTATCTGTAATCATAAACGGAGGGTCTCACTCAAGAGAACTGTATATTGTGGATTTGCACATGAAGATGTTTACAGTGCTGTTCTGTAATTCCTTCAGCATTACCACTTTCCTGTTCAACTGTCACCACCTAAGAGGAAGCCAATCCTGATTTTATTTGTACATCCTTTCTTTAAAGTGTTCACATTCCGCTGGGTTCTTAACTTTTAATCTAAAATCAAAGCACATCATTGTAGTTCAGATGCCATGTGTTGGGTTTTATCTGATCCTCCTGCACTTGAACTCAGGTTTCCACGACAAAGACTCTGTTGTTTCTGGGCTGATTGACTTTAACCAGAAGCTGGTGCTGTCCCAGCTTCATTTTCCCGTGTGCTGGGAGGGCGATGTGGCGAGCTCCTCGGGGGGCTTGCCTGCTGCTGTGTTTTGCTCAGCTCTCACTTTCCACCATTTGATCAGGGTGACATAATTTTATTCCCTTGCAGTAACCATGAAGAGGAGTTGGTCACAGCTTTTCTGAAGAGTAAATTAATAAGTAGGAATGTGAATACTAGGCGAGTTTAATTTGAAAACTTGATTATTGAGTCATTTCATTGTAAGGAATGAATAAGTCTCCCTCTCCCCTTTCTTTTTCATTTTGGTTACACTGGGGAAGAACGTAAAAAACCTGTCTCTCACGTTCCCTTTTACTGCTCTTCTCTAGATAAATTATTGCTTTCAAGTTATTTGTTTCCAAGTTCTTAAAAATTTGTGGATAATGAAATTAAAAGATATGTTTACATTGGTGCAAAAAATTGGAAATCCATGTGTAGTTTTTTTAAATGATATATATTTCCTATGAAATATTAGAAGACTCTTTGTATAGATTAGTCTTTTACCAATAAACTTACCTTTTACTTCCATTTCCACAAATTTTTTGAAATAACTTCATATAAGGTTTACAAAATATTCCAATATGCATGTACATAACGAAGTTATTACTAGTCAAATTTACATATTCATCACCTTCTATAATTACCGTGTGTGTGTGAGTGTGTGTGTAAGGGGTGGTGGTGGTGAGGTGTGTTAAGAGCACTGTGAAAAGTCAGTTTCTGGTGTTCCATATGTATTCATACCCACACTCCCATGTAAACTCTCGTCTGCGTTTCAGGCTCAGGAATGAAGGGGAAATGTATTTCCTCTGCCAAGGAAGTCGTCAAGGGTGGGGACTCTAAGAAAATCACTTGTAAGTTTCGATGCTCTTGACGGAAAGGGGGAATAGCCTTCCCTTCCATTGTTGAAAACTGCTTAGTTTGCTAACTCGCTCGCTCGCTCACTCAATCTGAAGGCGATAAGGAGACCTGTAGGAGGGGACTGCATGTAGACTGTACTAAAACTGGAGCTTGCGTGTTTTGAGTGTAAGGTGGAATGAGGTCGGGGTTGTGGGTAAGACTGTAATGTGGTGGGGAGGCAGCTAGCTAAAGTGCGTATCAGAAGGATATAATCTGAATAGGACCAGCTGGGTGTTCAGTTGGAATTTGTGGTGAGATTTCAGTTAACAGACTGTCGATGCCTGGATGCCTGAGGATGTTTGTGTGGCTGGTAGCCCCTCCTTGAGGAGGCTGGGCAAGCCCTTGTTTTCCTTGCCTGAGCCCATGGCAATGAAACTGTTAAGGCCACCTGAGCCTCTAAGTGGAAGACAGGACTGCTTTTCCGCTCTAGCAAACTGGAAAAGTTAGCATGTCCTTATGATGCTTTGGTACTCAGAAATTAGACTTCGACCTGTGTTGCAGGAAGGGGACGAAAACCTTATGTTCGATTTAAATGGCCGTTTTGAACTAAAAGGAATGGGCCTGAAGTATGAAAGAACTATAATGCATTTTTCATGGGGCCGACACTGTGGCATAGTGGGTAAAGCCACTGCCTGCAGTGCCGGCATCCCATATCGGCGCCGGTTTGAGTACCGGCTGCTCCACTTCTGATCCCGCTCTTTGCTATGGCCTGGAAAAACAGTGGAAGTCGGCCTAAGCCCATGGGCCCCTGCACCCCCGTGGGAGACCTGGAAGAAAATCCTGGCTCCTGGCTTCAAATCGGCACAGCTCCAACCATTGTGGCCAACTGGGGAGTGAACCAGCAGATGGAAGACCTCTCTCCCTCTCACTCACTCTCTCTCTGTCTGCCTCTCCTTATCTCTCTCTGTAGCTCTTTCAAGTAAATAAATGAATCTTTTAAAAATACATTTCTCCTTTTTCCATTTACGAAATTTGCCTGCTTAACCTAGGGAACTGGAACCCAATTGGAAAATGGGAGTCCACAGTAGAGGAGGAAGGGGGGAAGGTTTTGGGAGAAAAACATTTTTTTTTTTTTAACATATATTACAGTGACACTAACTATTTCAGTAGACTAGTTAATGATTGGTTTGGCAAAGAGGTGCAATTGACTTACTAGTCAATGATCTATACAACATTGTCATAAGATTGTTCAAAAATGGTTGAATATATCTTAGGGGTTTTTCTGTTATTTAATGTTAGGCTAAATTTGGCATGTCACATGCACATATCTTGTTAAATTAGACCATATGTTCCTGGAGACAAAAAGGCTTATTTTCCTGAGGAGCCAAGTAAAAGGAGTATGCATAAAACTTGTTAATTGAAAGTCACCTTATCTTAGGAACATATTCTTGTGCAATTGCAAATGGCCATATTAGGTGTAAAGCACTGTGGTGGACTCTGGACGCACTGAAATGTCTAGGAGGTGATCCTTGCCTTTGGGGAGTCTACTGAGGAGGGCATGCAGAAGTCTGAGAAATGTGACAAATGTAGTAACAAGACAGTTCAGTGTGCCCGAGTAGTACCCCATAGTGGCCCTTAGCCCTTAAAAGTGGTTGGAGTTTCAGGGAAGGCTTCCTGGAGGGGACAGTGTTTTTTTTTTTTTATTAATTTTTTTTTTAATTTTTATTTTTTTGACAGGCAGAGTGGACAGTGAGAGACAGAGAGAAAGTCTTCCTTTGCCGTTGGTTCACACTCCAATGGCTGCCGCTGCCAGCGCGCTGCAGCTGGTGCACTGTGCTGATCCGAAGGCAGGAGCCAGGTGCTTCTCCTGGTCTCCCATGGGGTACAGGGCCCAAGCACTTGGGCCATCCTCCACTGCACTCCCTGGCCATAGCAGAGAGCTGGCCTGGAAGAGGGGCAACCGGGACAGGATCTGGCGCCCCAACCGGGACTAGAACCCAGTGTGCCGGCGCCGCTAGGCGGAGGATTAGCCTGTTGAGCCACGGCGCTGACCCAGTGTGTTCTTAAGTTAGGAGCACAATGACAAGTAAAATTTCCTATGTGTTGGACACAGAAAGTAGTCCTGCTTGTTGGATGAATAAATGAAGGAAGAAAAGAGCCTGATAGGAGTCCCAAGTTAGGAGTAGAAAGTGGCTAGAAAGGCACGGACTCTAGGGGTAAGGCATTAAATGGAGGATGAAGAGCAGAAATAGAATCTCAAAGGTTTGGGGCTGGTGTTTGTATCCTAATCAGACATATGTCAGAGGTGAGACTAGAGAGTGGAGAACATAGATTTGAAAAAGGGGTGTGGGAGAGTAATGGGGTTTTTAGATAATTTAAAAATAAATCCCTCCGGCAGTTTAAGCAGAATGGATGAGATGGGTAAGTGAGCTGGGAACATGAACATGTGTACGCTGTTGGAGTAGCCGGAGTCCTGGAATGACAAATATGGGGACAGAGATTCAGAAGAGTGAGTGCGTGGAGTGAAGGATCCTTGGGAGAACGCAGATGGGAAGGAGCTGGTGATGGAATGGAGGTGAGTGAGGGTCTAGGGTGGCTGCGAAGTCTTCAGTTGCTGAGATGTAACTAGAAGTCTCATGGATAGGCCTTCTGGAAAAGCTATTGGTTTCTTAGAAAAGTCAAGAGAGACCCAGTTGGCCTATGTACTGTCCCTGCCTAGGGCACCGTGCAGCACATGTCTCCTAATTACAAGCGTGTCTTCAGTTTTTTGAGGAAGCATAGAAAACTAGGGATGTCTGACACATGCCAAATTATCTGTTAGTCTTTCTACCACTGGTATTAAAAGCACAAAGTCTATTTAAGACTAATCTTAGAAAAAATTACATATTAATATGTATATGATATATATGTGGGTAAACAGCATTTTAAATGCTAGTGGGTATATATCTGGGGTAGGTATTGTGGCTTAGTGGGCTGAGCTGCCACTTGGGATACCTGCATCCCATATTGGAGGGACTGGTTTTAGTCCTGGCTCTGCTTCTGATCTAGCTTCTTGCTAGTGGTAGCAGATAGTGGCTCAGGTATTGGATCCCCACTTCCCATTGAGGAGACTCAGATGGTGTTCCTGTCTCCTGGTTTCTGCCTGTTGCAGGCTTCTAGGGAGTGACCCAGTGGATGGAAGATTCTCTCTCCCTCCTCTCTGCCTTTCTCTCCCCCTCCCCCTCTCCTCTCCCCCTCTCCCCCTCCCCCTCTCCCCCTCCTCTCCCCCTCCCCCCTCCCCCTCAGCAGTTATGGCTGAATCAGGCTGAAGCCAGGAGCCTGGGAATTAATTCAGGTCTCCTGTGTGGGTGGCAGAGACTCAGCTCCTTGAGTTATCACCTGTTGTCTCCCATCGTTCACATTAGCAGGAAGCTGGAATCGGGAGCAGAGCTGGGACTTGAACTCACATATTGTGACAGGGGATGCAGGCATCCCAAATGGCTTAAAATCTATGCCAAATACACACCTTTACAAGTATTTAAACTTATATGCAGTCACATATATGCAATTCTTGGGCTTGCATGGAATCTGTTTCCTTAAAATGTGAATCATTAAATAAAAAAGCCAAGTTCACAAAAAGGTCTTGGAGGCATGAAATTCAGAATACTGGCACTCTTAGATTTTGAGTGTTTTATAAAAAAAGAAATATTAGCATGGGATGATATAATTTATTTATTTTTATTTTTTATTTTTGACAGGCAGAGTGGACAGTGAGAGACAGAGAGAGAGAGAAAGGTCTTCCTTTTGCCATTGGTTCACCCTCCAATGGCTTCCGCGGCCGGTGTGCTGCGGCCAACGCACCGCGCTGATCCCAAGGCAGGAGCCAGGTGCTTCTCCTGGTCTCCCATGGGGTGCAGGGCCCAAGCAGAGAGCTGGCCTGGAAGAGGGGCAACCGGGACAGGATCCGGCGCCCCGACCAGGACTAGAACCCGGTGTGCTGGCGCCACAAGGCAGAGGGTTAGCCTGTTGAGCCACGGTGCCGGCCTATGAATTTATTTTTAATCCTGTCCCTACCCCCTTTCTTTTTTCTTTTTTTTTTTTTTTTTGACAGGCAGAGTGGATAGTGAGAGAGACAGAAAGGTCTTCCTTTTTGCCGTAGGTTCACCCTCCAATGGCCTCTGCGGCCTGCTCATCACACTGATCTGAAGCCAGGAACCAGGGGCTTCTCCTGGTCTCCCATGCGGGTGCAGGGCCCAAGGACTTGGGCCATCCTCCACTGCCTTCCTGGGCCATAGCAGAGAGCTGGCCTGGAAGAGGGGCAACTGGGATAGAATCCGGCGCCCTAACCGGGACTAGAACCCGGTGTGCTGGTGCCGCAAGGCAGAGGACTAGCCTGTTAAGCCAGGGCGCCGGCCTCCTACCCCCTTTCAATTCCTATTGAAAATTTTGAGACATTTGGCAAAGAGTAGCCAAGAGTTTTAATTATATTTAATATGAAACTCCTTAGGTCTGAAGAATGTCTATATTTTTGCTAAGTCTGGAAAGATGGAAATCTTCGCCAACACTGGAACAGCTTAAACTATTGAAATCATACATGTATTGTTTTGTCTCCTATGTAAAGAAGCACTTCTGTGTGGCCTGGTTTTACTTGATGTGGTCCTGGTTAAGCTGGTTGGTCTCTTATGTTGCCCTCAGGGAGATTTGGGAATTATTGGTTAATATACCACGGTGTGAGAGATTTTATTACAAATGCTATATATCATTAATACAGGCATTCTTCCCTTGTAAACCCAATGCTTTATATAAGAATGTATCAGGATTGCTTGGATTAATTCCTTTATTTTCCCTGAGTGGAACAAGAGACTCGCTCCCTGCCCTTTTCCTCTCCCCTCGGCTGGCCCTACCCCAAAGGTTGTACTTTAGAGTGAGGTGAGCTGTGTGTGTGTGTGTGTGTGTGTACTGAAAGTCTGATTCTTGTTTTCTGCCAATATTTAAGTGAAGTTCCCTTTTAGCAAGGACATGTAAATAGGAATAAAGGGTACACTTTTATCCATAGTCAAGAAAATAAACATGCCAAGTAATGGTTTGTCTTCTATTAAATGATACATTTTGATCAATTACTTCATGATGCAAGGTACTGTATAATGAGACTTCAGATTCTAGGAAGGATTTTTGTTGGTGACAACTTAAAAAGAAATCTGGGAATTCAAAGATAGTGATAATAACTCCTGACAGCCCACAGAATAGTAACACTCACCTGTACATCTTCCATTTGACATTTGTAGCTTCCATGAAATTGAAACTTGAGTTTAGAATTTCTTTAATCCTCTAAAATTGAAAATTTTCTTAGATAAATCATCCATTACTAATATTACTATGAAATAAGCAATCCTTTGTTTGAATTTTTTTTTATTAGATAGTTCTTATAGGCTTGTTAGGAAACACTGTCTCCATGGCCTCCTGCCTCTCCCCACCTTGCTTACTTCAGTTCTTTTAGAATGGTGGTCTTCATTTCACAACTTTTCAAAACATTCCTTCGTTGTTCCTTCTCTGCTTCTGGGCTTGGAGTGTTATCTACGCAGTTTCCACTATGAGAAACAAGGTTTGAGCTCATTTTCACTCCTCCCCTTCCTCACTACACACAGCCGTGCTTCTCTTCTACGTTCTCCCCGTGAACGTATGTTGTAGTTTTGGGAGGATGAGTAGTTGATGCTTATCTTCCTATAACCCTGCAGACATGAGCCACAGAGAACCACCTAATTAATGTGTGTGCCACCTAATGGATTTGCTATATTTCCCATCCTGGATAAAGCAGCAATTTCATCTTCTGTAGCTTAGTTTCAGTTATCCATGATCCAAGAGTATTTTAGTGCAATGAGGAATTGAGATATTTCAAAAGACACCATGTTCACATAATTTTTATTAAATTTTTTATTTAAAATTGTTCTATTAGCTATTAATATCTTAATTTATAAGTTAAACTGTATAATAGGTATATATAAAAACATAGTATGTATAGGCTTTAGTACCTACAGGCATCCACTGGGGGTCATGGAACATAACCCTTGCAGACAAGGGGGAGGAGGCTATAACTGCTTCTTTACCTGGAGACATTTTCTTTCTCTTTATATTCATCCCTAATTCAAATCTCAACATTGCTTTGCTGAAATCTCTCCCTAATAAATTACACTTTAATTGTCTTACTTCCCTCTTGGAGAACTGTCATTCAGAGTGTCTGGTCTCTGTTAGTCTCGGTTGGTTGCTCTAGAGAGCCTGCTGTACAGGCGTCATTTTGGAATTCTCCCTCCGCAGCGTCTTGGCAGTTCCTCCTGCCTCTGCCTCGTGTTGCACACCTGTGGCCCGGACTCCAGCTCCTGCTTTTGTCACGGTGGTTATCTGACTTGCTTGTTTGTGCGGAGTCTGTTCTTCAGTAGCTTTGAGAGAAAGGACAGATGGATAATATTTCTTTGAGACCATATTTATCAGAACATGCAGTTACTTGGCTTCACGGGTGACTGTTTTGAATGGTCTTGGATGCCTCCTGGAGATGCTCTGTAGCCATTCCCTTACTCCCAGGTTCCCGTCTGAGAGCCTGCCTACAGCATCTGCTCATCCGTCTCTATTTCCTTTTTATTTTTTTTTAAGATTTATTTTATTTATTTTAAATACAGAGGTACAGAGAGAGAGAGAGAGGTCTTCATCCGCTGGTTCACTCTCCAGATGGCCGCAACAGTCAGAGATGCGCTGATCCAAAGCCAGGAGCCAGGAGCTTCCTCCAGGTCTCCCATGTGGGTGCAGGGGCCCAAGAACTTGGGCCATCTTCTACTGCTTTCCCAGGCACATTAGCAAGGAGCTAGAACAAAGTGGAGCAGCCAGGACTTTAACTGGTGCCCATATGGAATGCTGGCACTATAGGCAGTGGTTTTAACCCGCTGTGCCACAGCGCTGGCCCCCTCTGTTTCCGTTCTAGATCTTCAGTCCCTCAGTGGGCGGTAGAAGGCAGCATCTTGTGTATTAGGAAAACATCTTTCCTCATATGAGTTCTCAGAGCCCCACCTACAAAAGTTACATCATACATGCCAGTAGTTGGCATCTTAGTTTTCTTTGTGGTTATCTAAGAGAACCAGATCCAGATAGTAGTGACAATGGTAACAGCAGCTTTTATTCAGGAGCTACTGAAATAGAAGATGGACCTCAGTCTAGAAATGGGCTCAATACTGAATAAGAAAAAGTGGGGATTTATAAACAGGGAGTTTGGGGTTGGGAGGTTGTATACAGATGGATGGAAAATTACTAAGAACATACATCAAGGGCATGGCAATGCTTGCTAAGCTGCTGTCACAGGATCTTTCTGAAAGCAGGCCAACATGATCGGCTCTCAAGGCTGGGGCGTGTTGAATCTGATCGGATATCCAGGGCAGTCTTAAAGGGTAGGTAATCTTGCTAGACAGCTGGGGTATGCAAGCCCAGCAAGGACAGGGGCCAAGCTTGAGGCCCAGGGAAAAAGACTCAGAGGGACATGACTGAAGTTTGCTCAGGGAGAATCTTTGTCACGGTTCAAGGTCTTGTGACTGTACCACATGGGCTCAGTTATTGGCGAGCAAAAATTCTCGAGGGAATTCTTGGAATACTTCTATGAGTAATGTCTTCACCTGTATGTGTGTGTGACAGATATTATTGGAATGTGAAATAAAGGATAAATTTAAATAACCTGCAGGAGAGAATAGTGAATAAGGGTTTTATTCCAAGGCAAGTCATGTCACTTTGGGGAATCTAATACAAACAGATTTGTAGATCACAAGAAAGTGATGTCATAATGTTGCAAATGAATTTGTCACCACAGAATTGGAGGATTGGAGTGTATACTTATGTTGCTTCTACAGTGGTTAGCAAATTATTTCAGGAATCAGGTATAACTGGATATTTTTCTACAAAGGAAAAATGTAGTGAGCTAGGCACCTCAAGGATTGTGTTAATTCACCATTTAGAAAGCACGCACAGGTTCCATTTTTAGCCTCCCAATACTGCTGTTTGCCAGGTAGCAGAAGTGAAATCTGGTGGGGGGAGAAATTGTAGGGCTTTGTGCTTACTTGAGTGTGCAGAAACTGAAACCGGCAGGTAAACTTAATTTAACCATGGTGGAAAAGTATAAAAGTGAAAGCAAAAATGAACCAAATGAGAAGAGAAACAGAAAAAGCAAATTATGAGTATGAGAAGGATTGTTTCTCGCTTATGCTTAACTACTAGAATTGATGAAGAGTTACAGGATTCCTGTAGATATTGATTGAGGTCTTGAATAATCAGGAACACTCATTTTGAAATCAAAGAATAATATAAATATACATATATTTAAGATTCACACATTCACTTCAAAGGCAGAGATGGGGTGGGTTGGAGAGAGGGAGAGAGGGGAAGAGATCTTCCATCAACTGGTCCACTCCCCAAATGGCTGCAATGGCAGGTTCTGGGCCAAAGCCAGGCGCTTCCTCCAGATCTCCCATGTGGGTACAGGAGCCCAAGCACCTGAGACATCTTCTGGTGGATTCCCAGGCACACCAGTAGGGAGCTGGATTGAAAGTTGAACAGCTGGGACCCGAACTGGTGCCCACATGGGATGCAGGCACTACCTTCTATGCCCCAGGGCTGGCCCTCTGCTAGTCTTTAAGAAAATTAATAGTATATTCACTCCTTGTAATAGATAATCTCTCAAAGATAAATAATGGAATGGAAAGAGATGGAGGGATTCTAAAACATTCAAAATAGGAGGTACCTGGGGGAGGGGCATTTGGTGCAGTGGTTAAACAGTTTGGATGCCTTCATCCCCCATCTAAGTGCCTGGATTCCAGCCCCTTCTCGACTTCTAATCCAGTTCCTGTTGATGCACACTCTGGGAGGCAGCAGAGGATGACCCAAGTATTTGGGTCCCTGCCATCTATGTTGGAGACCCAGGTGGAGTTCTGGGATTCTGACTTTTGCCTTAGCTCAGCCCAGGCCATTGTAGACTTTTGCAAGGAAGATCTTTCTTGATCTCTGTCACTCTCACTGTTGCTCTGCCGTTAAATAGAACTATAGAAAGAGATACCTGCCCATAGAGTAAGGAAAAACAACTGGAATCCATATAGAAACACAAGAACACTGAGCAGATGAGGCCATTCTTCTCTCCCCTTTTTTGGGACATGATGGGTGATACGAATGGTATTGATCATAAGAACTCACTGCCTTATTCCATGTGTGGTGAGCAGCATGTGCCACCATACTCAACAAGCTGTAACTTATGGAACTGATTACTCTAAGAGGAAGGAGGGGTGGAATATAAATAACCTCAAAAATGACTTAACTAAATTTGTGAATGACAGCGCCATAATGGGTTGTTAGAAAGGAACTAGGATGTTTGGGTATACTCCTAACCTCTGAGGCTGACATCAAAGAACAGCCATTCTTCCCACAGTGCATCCCGTGGTGCTGTCATCAGAATCCTGGGGAGGAAGGATTGTGAATCCGATCCACTGTGGCAAGCACTGGGTAGACTCTGATTTGTGCCAGTTTTGTATGACTTGTAAAGTTAGGGTAAATTCCAGTGCGAGGGTTGTAAAGCTCAATGAGTGAGAACTTGGAAAGCTTAACTTTTATATTTCCTAATCTTTGTTAATTCTCCTTTATGCAGTGTACTCTTAAAACTCGTTTTTGAATTCCCTTGGAAGATCTCTTTATTATGTAGCTTGGGCTTGACCATGATGGGACTTGGTGACTTGTAGTTTGCCATACTGTACGCTGGATAGGGTCAAATATTTCCCTTTGGAAACAGAGCCTCTGCACTTGGATTCCACTTGTCTTGCGCCTCACTCCGTTTCAACTTACAGTTTAAGATTGAGATAAGAAGTTTCTACTTCAGTTATTATTGGTTTTTCTGATGTTTGAAATTCCTGTTTGAATTGATTTTTTAAAAAATTTATCTAGAGGAAGTACAAAAGTAATCTTAAGGTTTTCAGAAAGAGATTAGTTCTCTTCATTTTTTAGGGGGAGAGGAGGAAGGCTAAATTCAAGACTCCCATGAATGCCTTGAAGCACTGTGGAGGAATGGGCTGGGAGTCTTACTTGAATGCTGATTTGGATTCATTAGGTGTGAGGTAAGGCCCAAGATGAAGGTTCCAGGTGATGCTGGCACTGTAGGTCTGAGGACAGCCAGGCTTTCAAGTATTGCCTGTTGATTTAGTGCAATAGTAGAAAAAGGAAATCTTGGTCTTGTTTTTAGAAAGGCAAAGGAATATTGTAAACAAATTTATGTGACTGGGATCCATATACTATATTTATTTGGATGTTGAACTAAGGCAGAAGTTTTTTCCTTTTCACTTATTAATTCTTCACATCTTTTTGTCCTGAAGTGTTTTCATTGTGTTGAAAACCAGGGATCTAAATGACACAAATGTTTCTTGGTGCTATTAAATTTAAACACACACTTTTAGCTCTGAAATTAGCCTAATTACTGGCAATACAACCGAGTAAAGGGATTTAAGGTTTATGAATGTTCTACTTGGAGGAAATTGTGATTAAGGTTATTAAGGCCTTTGGGTTCCTGTGTGTAGTTTAAGCAGATTAGGATTTTATGTATTTTTTTTTTCCAAAAGAGAAACTCTTCTCTGCCCAGTGATCACATCTTTGTGAATGAGCCTGTGGTTCAGATGCACATGTGCTACTTGGTTCTTGCAGGTGAATCATGGATTTAAGTTAAGGAATTTTTCCTCAATTTTTTTAACAAAATTCTGGACAATCTAAAACTAGAAATGAGAGAAATGTCTGCTATGCTTTGGTAATAAAATTATTTAAAAACCAAATTATTCTTTAAATTTTTAAACATTTTAAAGACAGAGTAAATGTCACTTTAATTTGCAAGATAACTGTTTTCCAAAAAAAGTTATGTGAATTCCTTATAAGATGCTAATGAAGCACCAGATACTATAATGAAAGGAAGCATTCTACCACCTCCCAGGCAGCCCTGTTAACAGATTTGTATCTATTCGTGTAAGGCAATTTTCCACGCAAGTGTAACAGGTGAACATTTCCCAAGATGCATACTCAGGTGTGCAGGAAAGGCATGTTATTTCCAAAACTTGAATTTAGTTTCTATCTGGATCCAGTTTCTATCTGGATCCTCTTAGTAGAGGACCAGGGTCTCTAGCAAGTTCATGTACTCTTGTCAATTAACTTTTTGTAGAATTTTTATCTTGGGATGTGCTCTGCCCTTCCGTTCCTCCTTCTCTGCAAGGATTGTGTGTTGCCTTCTGTGTTCCTCCGCCAGGGCACTGAGACCATCTCTACTCTGGTCTCTGTCACTTCTGAGCTCTTGTGTGGTGGCCTTGTCCACTGCTCCGTGCTTGGAGGGGAAGTTTTGGGTCTTCTCTGCCCTAAGTATCTTGTAACAATGTGGCTCTTTGTGCCAGGGTAAGTGCCTGGGGAGGAGGAGCACACTTAGGCTCCATGGAGATCTCTGGTCTCAGATTCCTAGGCTTGTGAGGGCACATAGGGGTCAATTGGTGTTCTGCCACTCAAGGTTAGGGTGCGTGTACTTCATGCAGATCAGTGTTCTGTCCTCTCCCTCTATTGGCCTCATCCATGGGGTTCTTTTTTCTAAGGCAGGAATAGGCCCTGATAGGTGATGCAGCTGCCTGTCTTATTTATGGCAAACTTTCTGCTCCCAATCCTTTCTGTTTCTAGTATCTGATACTCAAAATTCAGTGTCGTCTTACTCGATAAAATTCAAGGAAAGGGAAGAAAATTCTTCCAAGAGTTTTAAAATTCTATTTGGAGATTCATCATTTGAGCATTTATTTGGTTGGGAAAACTTCTCTTGGGCCAGTGGATTCTACTTGTGTAGTTCAGTGATAAAAGTAACTGTACACTAAAAATGAATTCTAGAGAAAAAAAATCTCATTTAATATGCCCAAACACTATACCATCACATGTAGTTAGATTTTTTAAAAAATGATACCGATTTTGTAGCCTGCTCCCTCACATCTGTGTAGACCAAACCTTTTATATATGTCAATTAACAATGTTGTGTGTTGCAGTAAATTCTTATACCTAACATTATTCATTATTTTGTTGATGGCCACTTTAATATCTTTTACTACTCTATTTTTAGATTTGGTTTATTTATTTGAAAGGGAGAATTAGGGAGGGGTGGAGGGAGGAACAGAGAGAGAGCATCCATCACCTGGTTCACTCCTCAAATGGCCACATGTCCTGGGACTAGGCCAGGCAAAGCCAGGAGTTTCACCCAGGTTTTCCACGTGGGTGGCAGGAGCCTGACGACTTGGGCTATCTTCCACTCTTCCATTGCTTTACCAGATGCATTAGCAGGGAACTGGATTGATTGGAAGTAGAGCAGCAGGGAATCAATCTGGTACTCACATGGGATGCTGGCATTGCAGGAGACAGCCTAACCTGCTGTGCCATAGCGTTAGCCTCTATTTCACAATATTTAAAACAATTTTTTTTGAAAGTTCCATGCATACCCACACACAGATCCTTACCTAATGGTTCAGTCTACAAATCCAAGCCCAAGACTGGGCCAGGCTGGAAAAGGGAGCTGGGAACTCATTCTGGTTCTCCCACATGGTTGGCAGGGCCTTAACTACTTGAGCATGTCTTTTGCTGCCATCTCCTAGTGTATGCGTCAGCAGGAAGCAGGCATCAGAGTAGAGCTGGAACTTGAGCCTAGGCACCCTGATAGGGGATTTAGGCATGTTAACCACTAGGACAAATGCCTTTTTAGTGAAATGTTTCAATCATCCATCAATCTCTTAAATCGTAATATGTGATAGGGTGACTTCTTATTTTGATTAGTATTTGTGAGGTTAATTATGCTTTCATATACATCTTTTTCTGTCTTTGATTTCTACTTCCTTTTCTACAACTGTTTAATTTCTTCTATAAGTTTGCTTTATATTGATTTGCAAACATGGTTTATACAAAACATTTATCCTTTGTTGTATGCTGCAATAATCTTTTCCATTTTGTTGTTTATGTATTATGCCTCAAAGAAGTTTGCTGTTGTAGTCAAATATATCTTTGCTTATGCAATTTATGATTTTGTCACATAATCTTTCAAGAGATTTTATTGGCCTATGAACAAAGACTTTAAATTGTACAAACTGTTGTCCAACATACATTTGTATGATTTAACTGTGGAATCAGAATACATTTTGAAATGTTTATAATAGCTTAATATAGGAATCTAGTTTCATTTTTAATTAATATTACTTATGTGATATTATCTATTTGTTTGAGACCAACTCTACCAGGCTACAATTAAGTGTTACTACTGCATGATTAATAAGTCCTAGTGAGAAAATCTGCAGTGATTTGTAAATTGACTTGAACCATCCCATGAGTGAGTTGAGGGTTGGTATGAGGTTGTATGTGGCAGGAGAACTCTGTTAGCTCCTTTTGTGGAAGGTGGTCCTTAGAGCTAGGCAGTTGGTTCCTTCTGTGAGTGAAGAAGGCCACACAATGATAAATGATGAACATGGCAACGATTAGATGCACTCTATTTAATGGGGGCTGCTGCTGCTCAGCTCCAGCCAGTGACTTTCAAGGCTCAACGTGGAGGCCAGGTCATCTGATGTTTAAGAAAAAGCAAAAAATCTGGATTTTCATATAAAAGAACCTTTTTTTTTTTTTTTTGACAGGCAGAGTTAGAAAGGTCTTCCTTCTGTTGGTTCACTCCCCTAATGGCCACTATGGCTGGCGCACCGTGCTGATCTGAAGGCAGGAGCCAGGTGCTTCTCCTGGTCTCCCATGTGGGTGCAGTGCCCAAGCACTTGGGTCATCCTCCACTGCCTTCCTGGGCCACAGCAGAGAGCTGGATTGGAAGAGGAGCAACTGGGACAGAGTCCGGCACCCCAACCGGGAATAGAACCTGGAGTGCCAGCGCCACAGGTGGAGGATTAGCCAAGTGAGCCGTGGCGCCAGCCAAAAGCACTTTCTAAAGGTCAATAAAACAAGCTAGAGCTATGTAGTGCACATCCATATGTGGTGGCCCTAGAAATGTTTTCACACCATGGCAATGAGCTGATTGTCTCTGAAAGTAGCTGATTTTCTCTTTTATTCCACTCTGGGGTATATGTATACACGTGTATTCGCACAAGCATACCTATGTGTAGGTGTCTAGTGCAACCAGACTCCTCATTCTCTATTTACTGGCTCCTTTTTAAAAAATTTATTTGAAAGTCAGGGCAGGGGGTGGCTAGAAGAGAGAGGGAGGGAGACAGATATCTTTGACTGGTTCAATGCCCAGATGACTGCCATGACCAGGGCTGGACTAGGCCAGGGCCAGAAGCTTCTCCCAGGTCTCCCACATGAGTAGCAGGGGCCCAAAAACTTGGGTCATCTGCTTTTTCCCAGGCCATTAACAAGGGGTTGGATTGGACATGAATTGTTGTGCATATGGGATGCTGTTGACGGTGGCAGTTTTACCTGCGGAGCCACAGTCCTGGCCCCAATTTCTGGCTCTTTCTCCTTTTGCTGTGTGCTTTTTTGTAATATATTGATCTTATGGTACTGTGACTCAAAAAGGATAAAGAGAACGAAACAAATTTCCACAATATCAAGGTCTGGATCCCTGACAATGAAATGGGAGACTTAATGATTGCAAAGTATTGCAGGAATGTTTCTAACACGGGACTTCCATGCAGAGTGCACTCCTGATAGACACACCAGGAGGAATGCAATGCAGTTTCTCTCAGTTTTGGTGATGCTACCTTGGATTCCTTGGGCAATATGGGTTTGGTCAAACCTCTCCATTGTGAAGGCAACTTTCCCCCTTTGGCATTGAATAAATAATCTCTTGGGTGATATATTTTTTCCCCAGTAAACTTTGACCCAGTGGTGTTAGAATGGTCATGATCCTTGGTTGAATTAAGTTATTATGTTAATGGCAGCAAAATGGTGAATCCTGTTATGTGGCTGCCATCATTTCCATGTAGATTGTAGGATGCTCCACAAGAGGATCAACCTGTACTCTAAGAATTGCAGTGTGAAGAAAGACAAAAAATAATGGGACATCTAAACTTAATGAGAACAAAAGATACCAAATGCAATGCATAGTCCTTGACTTTTTTCTGGATAGGTAAAAAACCATTTTTAGAACTGCTAGAGGAAATATGTAAATAGCATATTATTAATATTTTCTCCATGTTAGACTTCTGAGGTCTGACAATAATACTGTGATTACCTAAGACAGTATCCTTCTTCTTAAAATGTACATGCTGAAGATTAGCAGGTGAAGCAGTATTGATTCACTTTCAAATAGTATAACAAAAAAGTGGATATTTTATTTTTATCTTTCTCCATATCTGAGCATATGTAGACAGATACATATGTAGATATTAATACAGGAATTTAAAAAAATGAGGTTAGGTTTTTTCTTTTGTTAAGGTTTATTTCTAAGGTAGAGTGACAAAGATCTTTCATCCCCTAGTTTACTCTTTTTTATAGAAAACTTTTATTTAATAAATATAAATTTCAAAAGTACAACTTTTAGATTATAATGGTTCTTCCTCCCATAACTACCCTCGCACCCGCAAACCATCCCATCTCCCACTCCCTCTCCCATCCCATTCTTCATTAAGATTCACTTTTAATTATCTTTATATACTGATCACCTCTATACTAAGTAAAGATTTCAGCAGTTTGCACCCACACAGACATACAAAGTACTGTTTGAAGATTAGTTTTACCATTAATTCTCATAGTACAGCTCATGAAGGACAGAGGTCCTACATGTGGAGCAAGTGCACAGTGACTTCTGTTGTTGATTTAACAATTCACACTCTTATTTATAATGTCAGTGATCACTTGAGACTCTTGTCATGAGCTGCCTCATTGGAAGCCTCTTGAGTTCACAAACTCTGACCTCATTTAGACAAGGCCATCATCAAAGTGGAAGTTGTCTCCTCTCTTCAGAGAAAAGTACTTCCTTCTTTGATGCCCCCTTCTTTCCACTGGGATCTCACAGAGATCTTTCATTTAGGTCATTTTTTGCCACAGTATCTTGGCTTCCCATGCCTGAAATACTCTCATGGGCTTTTTAACCAAATCTGGATGTCTTAAGGGCCGATTCTGAGGCCAGAGTGTTGTTTAAGGCATTTGTCATTCTGAGTCTGTGTATACCACTTCCCATGTTGGATCATCTTTTCCTTTTTAATTCTATCAGTTATTAGCAGACACCCTAGTTCACAATTAAAAGGGGCCAGAGTTGGGCCAGGCAGAAGCCAAGAGTCAGGAAATCCATCCTGGTCTTCAGGGTTAGGTGGCAGGTGACTAGGTACTTTGTCCATCTTCTGTTTTCCCAGGCACATTAGCAAGGGCTAGACTGGAAGTGGAGCAGCCAAGGCTCAAACCAGAGCTCCAGTATGGGATGTCAGTGTTGTAAGTAGTGGCTTAGTCTGTTGTTCCAAAATACTAGCTCCATGAGGTTAGTTCTAATATGACTTATTCTTAGTTAATTACCTCAACATCAGGTTAGGTGTTTATGAAAATTACTTTAAAGTGTGAGTACTTATAATTCTGGTATCCTAAAACTGCTTTCAGAATTCAGAGTTTGCAAAGTTCACTTTTCCAGATATTGGAAATAAGGTATTCTTATCTCCTTTCCTTAAATTTTTTATTTTTTTAAGGAATAAATTTCTCTATTTTTAAAAGCAAATAAGTTTCAATTTTACTTGTTTATTAAATTTGAAGATTACAGTGTTTGAGAAGCACTTGAGCTGTTTTATATTTGGTTTGATTGGAAACGCAGACTTGGGATATTAAATGTAGTGGTTACTTTATAAACACAAGAGTACAGGCTTCGAAGTAAAATGATTACAGCCTGAGAATCAATTGCAAATTTGTATGACTTTGGATAATTAACACTACGTGCATGCTCTGTGCCTCAGCTGCAGAATCTGATAAATGGGAATAACCCCTTTCACCATGTTGGTTGTGACTAGGTAGCATACTTCAGAAAGTTTGTTGAAACAATAGAGTTAAAAAGGCTTTAGTGAGTTTATTTTGATGCCCCAGTATTTTGAAATACTTAGTTTTTGAATAATGTGTATTCTGTGTATATTCTTAAAGCAACTTTTCACCAAAATAGTCTCAACATTTGATTCCATTTCTGCAAACTTTTTGAAGTACCTTCAAACAGTAACAGTGTGACTATATTGGACAATGGATGATTCAAGTCTTGGTAGGACAGAGTTACATGGTGTAAGGTTTCATTGCAGTGCTCAGAATGGCCTGCAATTGAAACCTTATGCATTACTCATTTCTGGAATTTCCCATTTCCTATTTTTTGGACTATAATTGACTGAAGGTATCTGAAGCCATGGAAAAGGGGTAACTCCTATAATGTAGCTGTAGCAGCTCACAGATATTCAGATCTTATGATGCATTTGCATTCAAAGATTATTGAAGAGTCCAAAGAGCTTTTACTGGTGTGGATGGCACATCAGCTACTGTGGCAGACATAAACTGATCACTTAAGAGTACTACTCTACTAGCTCCTTAAAATTAAGGACAAATCCATGTCATGCTAATGGAAATAAGATTTTAATGAAAAATAACCAGACTTCTAAACCAAAACATTATTTTTTTTCTTCCTATAGAAACCTTTTTATTTAATGGGTACAAATTTATTAGGTACAGCTTTAGGAATATAGTGATTCTTCCCACCAAACCCGCCCTTCCAATCCCACTACCTCCCCACCTCTTCCTCCTCCTCCCATTCCCAGTCCCATTCTCCAATAACATTTATTTTCAATTAACTTTATACACAAAAGACCAACTCTATACTAAGTACAGATTTCAATGATTTGCACGCACACACACACACACAAACTAAAACAAGTTTTACAGTTAATTCTCATAATAAAACTCATTGAGGACAGAGTTAATGCATGGGAAGTAGGTACACAGTGACTCCTATTTATTTAACAGCTAACACTCTTACATATGATGTCAGTGATCACCTGAAGCTCTTGACATGAGTTTCTAAGGCTATGGAAGCCTTTTGAGTCCACAATCTCGATCAGTATTTAGACAAGGCCATAAGCAAAGTGGAAGTTCTCTCCTCCCTTCAGAGAAAAGCATATCCCTTTGAAGGCCCCTTCTTTCCATTGGGGTCTCAACAGAGATCCTTCATGTAGGACACTTTTTTGCCACAGTGTCTTGGATTTCCATGCCTGAAAGGCTCTCATTGGCTTTTCAGCCAGACCAGAATGCCCGATTCTGAGGTCGGAGAGCTATTTAAAGTGATTGTCAATCCTTGAGTCTACTGTGTAGACTGCCTCCTATGTTGGAAAGTTCTCTCCTTTTTAATTCTATTATTACCAGACATCTGATCTTATTTATATGATCCCTTTAACACTTAATCCTATCTATCTGATCACTTTTAACACTTAATATGATCTATTTAACACTTAAAATGGCATTTTTACCACACAACTTAATGGGATTTGGGGGTCCCATGGCAAGTTTTGAAACTGTACCTACCCTTGGAAGTAAGCCTGTAGGAATGTATGCAGAACTATACAGCTTTACAGTTACAAACTTCCTCCTCCTCCTCCCATTCCCACTCTTATTATTTTTTTTTACTGAGATCTATTTTCAATTGACTTAACACAGAGTTAATATGTGTAAAAAGAGTTTAACCAATTGTATGAAGAAAAAAACTGTTCCTTGACAGTTTAGATAAGGGCTGTTCAAGCCCTTGCTTCTCAGTGTCAGTTTCACTTCTACAGATTACCTTTTAGGTGGCTATACCACAGATCAGGGAGAACACATGGCTCTTGTCCTTTTGGGAATGGCTTATTTCACTCAGTATGATCTCCAGATTCATCCATTTTGTTGCAAATGACCAGATTTCATTTTTTACCACTGTGTAGTATTCCATAGAGTACATATCCCATAATTTCTTTATCGATTCTTTTGTTGACAGGTGTTTAGGTTGATTCCATATCTTAGCTATTGTGAATTGAGCTGCAAAAAACGTGGAGGTGCAGAGAGCTCTTTTTTGCTGATTTCATTTCCCTTGGGTAAATTTTGAGGTGTGGGATGGCTGGGTAATATGGTAGGATTATATTCAGATTTCTGAGATATCTCCAAATGGTCTTCCATAGTGGCTTCACCAGTTTGTATTCCCACCAGCAGTGATTAGGGTACCTTTTCCTGCACATCCTCACCAGCATTTGTTGTTTGTTGATTTCTGTATGAAAGCCATTCTGAGGTGAGGTGAAACCTCATTGTGGTTTTGATTTGCCTTTCCTTAATGGCTAGTGATCCTGAACATTGTTTGATGTGCTTTTTGGCCATTTGGATTTCCTCTTTTGAAAAATGACTATGTTCTTGGTCCATCTCTTAACTGGGTTGTTTGTGTAGTTGTTTTTGAGTTTCTTGATCTCTTTCTAGATTCTGGTTATTAATCCTTTATCAGTTGCATAGTTTGCAAATAATTTCCCCCATTCTGTTGGTTGCCTCTTTACTTTCCTGAGTGTTTCTTCTGCAGTACAGAAGCTTCTCAATTTGATGTAATCCTATTTGTTAATTTTGGCTTTGATTGCATGTGCTTTTGGGGTCTTTTCCAAAAACTCTTTGCCTATGCCAATGTCTTACAGGGTTTCTCCAATGTTCTAATAATTTGATGGTATCAGCTCATACATTTAGGTCTTTAATCCATTTTGAATGGATTTTTGTGTAATGTGTAAGGTAGGGGTTCTCCCTCATACTTCTGCATGTGGAAATCTAGTATCCCAGCACACCATTTGTTGAAGAGGCTGTCTTTGATCTAGGGATTGGTTTTAGCTCCTTGGTCAAATATAAGTTGATTATAGATGTTTGGATTGATTTCTGGCATTTCTATTCTATTCCATTGTTCTATCCACCTGTTTTGTACCAGTAACAGGCTGTTTTGATTATAAATGCCTTGCAGTATGTCTTGAAATCTGGTATTGTGATGCCTTTGGCTTTGTTTTTGCTCTGTAAGATTTCTTTAGCTATTGGTGGTTTTGAGAAGAATGTCTTTGGTATTTTGATTGGTATTGCATTGAATCTGTAAATTGCTTTTGGAAGAATGGATATTTTGATTCTTCAGTCCATGAACATGGAAGATTTATTCATTCTTTTGTATCTTCTATTTCTTTTTATGTCTTATAATTGAAATCATAGAGATCTTTGGAATAAATTTAACCAAGGATTACAAGGTATTTGATTTTTTTTGGTAGCTATTGTGAATGGGATTGATCTTAGAAGTTATTTCTCAGCTTTGGCATTGCTTGTGTATACAAAGGCTGTGGATTTTTGTGTATTTTATATCCTGTTACCTTACCAAACTCTTCTATGAGTTCCAATAGTCTCTTGGAGTCTTTTGGGTCCCCTAATATAGAATCATGTCATCTCCAAATAGGGATATTTTGACTTCCTCTTTCCCCATTTAAATCCCTTTGATTTATTTTTCTTGCCTAATGGCTCTGGCTAATACTTCCAGAACTATATTGAATAGCAATGGTGAGAATGAATGAGCATGCTTGTCTGGTTCTGGATCTCAGTGGGAATGTTTCCAACTTTTCCTTATTCAGTAGGATGCTGGCCATGGGTTTGTCATAACTTGGCTTGATTGTGTTGAGGAATATTCCTTCTATACCTAATTTGCTTAGAGTTTTCATCATGAAAGGATGTTATATTTTATCAAATGCTTTCTCTGCACCATATGGTTTTTGTTTTTCAGTTTGTTAATATGACGTATCACACTGATTACTTTGCGAATGTTGAACTATCTCTGCATATGAGGGATAAATTGCACGTGGTCCTGGTGAATGATCTTTCTGATGTGTTGTTGGATTTGATTGGCCAGAATTTTGTTGAGGATTTTTGCTATGTTCATCAAGGAAATTGGTCTGTAGGTCTCTTTCTCTGTTGCATCTTTTCTGGGTTTAGGAATTAAGGTGATCCTGGCTTCATAGAAAGAATTTGGGAGGATTCCCTCCATTTCAATTACTTTCAATAACTTCAGAAGAATTGGAGTTAGTTCTCCTTTAAATGTATGGTAAAATTCAGCAGTAAAGCCATCCAGTTCTGGGCTTTTCTTTGTTGGTAGAGTCTCTATTACTGATTCAATTTCCATCTTGGTAATGGGTCTGTTTAGGTTTTCTATGTCTTCATTTCTCTATTTAGGTAGGTTCTATTGGTCTAGAAATCTATCCATTTCTTCTAGATTTCAGTT
The DNA here is from genome assembly GCF_033115175.1 of Lepus europaeus. Classification (NCBI taxonomy): domain Eukaryota; kingdom Metazoa; phylum Chordata; class Mammalia; order Lagomorpha; family Leporidae; genus Lepus; species Lepus europaeus. The sequence continues at coordinate 35,208,077 of NC_084830.1, forward strand.
TGTTGGTGTGTAGCTCTTTGTAGTAATTTCTGATTATTCTTTTTATTTCTGTGCAGTTTGTTATATTTCCCTTTTCATCTCTAATTTTATTGATTTGGGTCTTCGCTCCTTTTATTGGTTAGTTGGGCCAATGGTGTGTTAGTTTTTTTTCAAAACACAAGCTCTTTGTTTTGCTGATATTTTGTATTTTTTTGTTTCAATTTTGTTGATTTCTTTAATTTTAATTCTACTAGTTTTGGGTTTGGTTTGTTGTTTTTCTAGATCCTTGAGATGCATTGATAGCTCATCTATTTGGTGCCTTTCCAATTTCTTGATGTAGGTACCAATTGCTATAAACTTTTCTCTTAACACTGCTTTTGCTATATTCCATAAGTTTTATTTATTTGAAAGGCAGAGTTAGAGAGGCAGAGAGAGTATGAGGTCTTGCATTCTTGTTTCTTGAGTTGATGCGTTTGTTATCTGGTATTTGTTGAGATACTCGTTGGTTTCTTTGTTTTTTTCGATGTGGCATCTTTTATCTTTGGACTATGAGTGGATTGGTGGAGTGTTTGCTTTCAGGGAATATCTAAAAGTGTGTGCTGAGTGTGGCCAGGAGCTCTGTTCAGTGCTCCAGGGTGAAGGGTGCATCTGAGATGCGTCTGAGGTGACAAATCCTGGTTCGGTGTGGTAAATTTTTTTTTTTTTTAATCAGAGGGAAGGTTTGTTCTTATCTGTTGGCATAGACTCAGATGAGCTCCTGCCCTCAAAGGTGACCAGTGCCTAGGTGCTAGCCCAGGTGGGTGTATGATTTGTCTGCTTTGCCATAAGGACCACACAAAGGATCTGTGCAGTCCTCAGTGTAAGCTCAGATTCCCCAGCAATGTCCCTCACCAGGTAAACAGGGAGCCCTGATTGTGTGGAGCCTTCCACAGTGACTGCCCACTGTCCCAGCCACACCCTGAGTCCTCCCATGCAGCCTCAGTGTTTTCATAGTGCTAGTATGCAAGCCTTCCACAGTCATGAGCACCCAGCCCCCTGTTTGTTCTCCCCACCAGACTAGGGGTTCTCCACTCAGGGGGTTGCTAGACGTGAACACGAGCTGGCACAGTTGTTACGTATGTCTAAAATGGTGCCTGCTCTCTATCAGCTTGTTACAGGATGCTGTTGCAGTGTGATTGGGGTGAGAGAAAACATGCCTCCCCTTTGTTTTTCTCTAGTTTAGCAGGTACGCTATTGCCCACAGGGCTCCAAGCTGGATTCTCTCTAGGCTCTTTATTTTTTAGAAGGCTATTATTTAATAAATAGAAATTTCATAGGTATAGCTTTTGGATTTTTTAAAAGATTTATTTTAATTGAAAGTCACAGTGAGAGAGAGAGAGAGGTCTTCCATTCATTGGTTCACTCTCCAGTTGGGCTCAACAGCCAGAGCTGAGGCCATCTGAAGCCAGGAGCTTCTTGGTCTCCTAGGTGGGTGCAGGGGCCCAAAAACTTGGGCCATCTTCTACTGCTTTCCCAGACCGTAGCAGAGAGCTGGATGGAAAGTGGAGCAGCTGGTTTCAAACTGGCACCCATATGGGATGAAAGCACTGCAGGTGGTGGCTTTACCTGTTACACCACAGAGCCAGCCCCTAGGTACAACTTTTGGAATACACCAGTTCTTCACCCAATACCCACCCTCCCACCCCCAAACCGTCTCACCTCCTACTCCCTCTCCCATCCCATTCTTCATTAAGATTCACTCTTAATTATCTTTATATACAGAAGATCAACTTTATACAAAGTAAAGATTTCAACAGTTTGTACCCATACAGACACACAAAGTATAAAGTACTATTTGAAGACAAGTTTTACTGTTAATTCTCATAGGACAGCTTAGTAAGGACAGAGGTCCTACATGTGGAGCAAGTGCACAGTGATTCCTGTTGTTGATTTAATAATTGACACTCTTGTTAATGGCGTCAGTAATCACCCAAGGCTCTTGTCATGAGCTGCCAAGGCTATGGAAGCCATTTAACTCCACAAACTCCATCAGTATTTAGATAGGGCTATAATCAAAGTGGAAGTTCTCTTCTCCCTTCAGAGAAAAGTACCTTCTTTGATGACCCCTTCGTTCCACTGGGATCTCACGGAAATCCTTTGTGTAGATTATTTTTTGCCACAGTGTCTTGACTTTCCATGACTAAAATGCTCTCATGGACTTTTCTGCCAGATCTGAATGTCTAAAGGGCTGATTCTGAGGTCAGAATGCTAATAGGGCATTTGTCATTCTGTGAGTCTGCTGTGTGGCCTGCTTCCCATGTTGGATCATTCTCTTTCTAATTCTATCTATTGTTATTAGCAGACACTTGGTCTTATTTATGTGATCCCTTTGACACTTAATCCTATCTATATGACCAGTTATACTTAATATGATCACTTTAACATGTAATATGGCATTAGTACCTGCCAACTTAATGGAATCTGGAGCCCCATGGCAAGATTTTAGCTTTATCCTTAGGTGTAAGTGTGTGGGAATGTATGCCAAACTGTACATCTCCTTCTCTTATTCCCACTCTCATTTTTTACAGGAAATAATTTTCAATTGGATTTAAACACCTAAGAATAATTCTGTGTTAAGAGAGAGTTCAACCAATGATATTAAGTAGAAAAATAAAATACTAAAAAGAATAAAACAGCTGTTCCTAGACAGGACAAAGGCTGATCTAGTCATTGCTTCTCATAGTGTCAGTTTCACTTCTAGGGGTTTCCTTTTAGATGCTTAGTTGTCAGATCTGGAAAAACATGATACTTGTCCCTTTGGGACTAGCTTTTTTCACTCACCTGCACTTTTTTTTGCCAGTGACTTGGACTGCTGAAGCCTGTCTGGTCTCACCTCACTCTACAACGACTGGTACCAAGGCTCTCGACTGCTGGGGTCCTGAGTTGTTCACGTCCATGCCCTCCACATAGGTCCAGTGTGTCCCTTCAATTTGCATAGAGTTTCCTCTGCTGTTTTCTCCTGAACTCTTCCCTGAGACTGCACTCTTTCCACTTTTTTAAACTATCTTCTCCTAGACTAGAGCAGCAAGCTCCCTCTCTACTCTGTCATCTTAATGCAAACTCCTTAATATTTAAAAAATTAATACAGATGTAATTAGTATATCTAATATTTTAATAAACTATGCTTGGTTTTCCTTTTTTTGGAAGGTTTTTATTGTAGTTTAGTTTTTTAAAGATTTATTTTTTGAAAGTCAGTTATAGAAGAGAGAAGGAGAGACAGATCTTCCACCTGTTGGTTCACTCCCCAGATCGCCACAGCAGCAGGGCCCGAGCCAGGCTGAAGCCAGGAGCTTCATCCGGATCTTCTCTGTGGGTGGTGGAGGTCAAAACTATTGAGCCATCTTTTGCTGCTTTCCCAGGCCATTAGCAGAGAGCTGGATCAGAAATGGAGCAGCCAGAACTCGAACTGTTGCCCATATGGGATGCCAGCATTGCTGGCAGTAGCTTTACCTGCTACTCCACAATGCCAGTCCCTGAAGGTTTTTATTTTCAATAGATTAAAGAAAGGCAAGTAAAAAGTAGAATCATTTTTTATTTTATTTTATTTATTTATTTTTTTTACAGGCAGAGTGGACAGTGAGAGAGAGACAGAGAGAAAGGTCTTCCTTTTGCCGTTGGTTCACCCTCCAATGGCCGCCGCGGTAGGTGCGCTGCGGCCGGCGCACCGTGCTGATCCGATGGCAGGAGCCAGGTGCTTCTCCTGGTCTCCCATGGGGTGCAGGGCCCAAGCACTTGGGCCATCCTCCACTGCACTCCCTGGCCACAGCAGAGAGCTGGCCTGGAAGAGGGGCAACCAGGACAGGATCGGTGCCCCGACCGGGACTAGAACCCGGTGTGCCGGCGCCGCAAGGCGGAGGATTAGCCTAGTGAGCCGCGGTGCTGGCCATTTTTTATTTTTTTTATCTAATATCTTAATAGATGAATTTAACCTCTTATTTTCGTTCTAAAATTTTTCCTTAAATCTAAGGACACTTTAGCCTTCTTCCCATTTCTCATGAGATTGTTATTTTTCTCTCAAATCCTTTTGTACATGTTCCTCAGTATGTTTGAATTCATCAGAGAGCTTCTTATGGAATCATACTGAATTCTCAAAACTACAACTTGTTATCTTTTCCCATTGGAATTATGTAACGAGATTCTTGTTTTATAAATATCCGCCTAATTCCCATTCTAATTTAGAAATTTTGGCTGCAAACTCAAACTTGTTTTCTTCCAAAGTTTTAAAATTATATATTCTCAAAGTCTAGGATTATACTTTTAGGGTCAAAGTTTCTATGTTCTTTGAAGTCCTTTTGTAATATTGTAACTTTCCATATTACAAACAAATTTTCCTTGTATCCAAGTTAAGTATTGAATGATTCCTTTGGTTTTTCTATTTATCTGAAAGATAATAGTGACTAAGATAGGCTAAGATTTATCAAACTGAGCTTTCTGTGTGCATTCCTCAATCCTGTGCACATATTTGCCCATTCATGCACATGCTATTCCCTCTACTTGGGAATCCTGCTCCAACTGGCAACCTCCTGCTTGGTCTACAAACCAACTCATACTACCACACGTTTTTTAGCTCTTCCATCCCAAAACTCTTGGTAGTTTGAAAGTACTTCAAATAGATCATGATAAATGGAGCTAAAAGATAAATTTATTTTGAAAAAGATTGAAAACCATGCATACGTGATGTCTTCAAAAAGTTCATGGAACATTCCAATTATGAAGACTTTATGCATGGATTTCAAACATTTTTGCACTACGATTTTTATTTTAATCCCATTTTCCTTATATGTACATAAAACATAGTCACTCAATGCTTTCAGGGACTCTTGTCAAAACAATCTAGGATACCTTGAGTGTTAAATGAAGACAGTAAGAAATTACCATCCATTGGATGTAATCCATGAATTAGAGGAACGGGGGAGAAAGGAAAACCCTTGCTAGTACTGGAATGCCTGCTTATAGAGAAGGAATGGTGGAACTAAAAAGTCACCTTGGTTGCCTAGTATTGTGCTCTAGCAAGTAACGCTGCCACTATGGCACGGGCATCACATATGAGCGCTGTTTTGTGTTCCACCTCCTTGCTAATGGCCAGGGAAAAGCAGCAAAAGATGGCCCAAGTGTTTGGGCCCCTGAAGTCCTTATGAGAGACCCAACTGAAGCTCCTGGCCTTGGCCTGGCCCAGCACTGGCTATTGGGGTCATCTACAGAGGGGATCAGCAGACAGAAGGTCTCTTTCTCTTTATCTCTGTCTCTGTCTCCTTCTCTGTCTCCTTCGCTCTCTAACTATGACTTCAAAGTAAGTAAATCTTTAAAAAAAGTCACTTTGGGCAACCATCACAATAATAATATTTAGGTAAAAATTGTCATCATATATTAAAACTGGCATGTGGAAGTTTGAACAAGATTATTTAAGTTGTATTACATCTGTTCAAAAAATACTTTCTGATTGCAAAGGATGAAAGAACTTTATAGTGTAGAAAACTAGCAGACAGGACTTTAACAAAGTGATCGATTAACATCACCAGTAATGCTGCCAGATTTGCCATGTGCCTCTTGACAAGGTGTACAGCAAAGGACCCAATATCACTTCATGTGTTATCCCCCTCCTTAAAAGACTAGTCATAAGGGAATATCAGATAAATCCAAATAGACAAGTTGCAGGTAACAAACTCTTAAATGTGAAGCTAATGAAAGAGGAACTGTTTCAGATTAAAATGATTTAAAATGATATGAAAACCTAATGCAAGGTATAATTTTGGATGTGATTCTAGGAAAAATACATTTAAAGGACTACAGGATGCTGTTAGAATAATGGAATGCGGACTCGTGGACTAAACATAGTGTTGCAGCAAGTAGAGCTGATGTAGGAGAATGTATTTGTCTTTGGAAACACATAATGAATGCTGAAAAAGAGATAAAAGTGTGTGATATCTGCAAAGTATATTGAAATGACTCAAATAGTATATACGTTTGGAGATGCACATACTGTAAACATGTGTGTATACCTATGGCTGTGTCTATCTACGTATCAGATAGTTTTACCACTTTTTGAGAGTGATCAGATAGGATTTACAATTTTCCACTAATGCTATATGCAGGTTGAATTTTTGGCTCTCAGGAGTTGGAGAGAATAGAGAAGCATTATGGATGGTAAGCAGTGGAAAATCCTTTCCAAATCCGTTCAGTCCATACCTCCTACTTTAGTGCATCTATAAATTCTAATTTTGGTCACTTGAATGGTATTTTTGAGGCTTTTTAATTACGTAGGTATGCTAGCTGTGTTACTTCAAAGGCCCCTCTGCCAAGACAAGAAATGTCTTCAAAGACAATGAGGAGAGTGGCTCATTTGCAGGAAATTGCATGCTTTGGGGGTGATTTTTGTTTTCTTTGAACTTGTCAAGTGAGGATCCCTGCTCAAAAAATGCTGGCCTTTTACTGTATGTCCAACAGCTAAAGACTTTGCGTTTGAAACTCTGAATATTTCTCTTTAACCTCTGCCACAAGAGACCTGTAACTTGGTTTCCCCTGATTAACTTGTTTTTGTTGTATCAGCTGCTTTATTCTGAAGTGTTTTTGTGAGTGACATCCTGATTTTGCTGGTTTCTAGAACTTAAAAAATTCTCGCTTTGTTAAGAAACAAGTAGTATAGTACTCTAGGTCCTCCAAAGGAACTTTGATTATTTCCCTGTAGCTAAAAATGGGAAAGGGGCAACACACAAATTCCAAGGATAAGGCCCAATTTGGAAGACCATTCTGACAGTTTTAATCATGGTACATAATGCATTCTTTTTTCTTAGTATAGATATATTGCTTAATGGGAAAATGCATGCCTTTTTGGAAGTTGAAGGTCAGAGTTAGATTGAAATTTGTCACTAACAAACCGTATGCTTTTGGAAAGTTTTCTAAACTTTCTGATCAGTTGATCACTTCAATAAATTGAAATCATGAGTAGTAAGCATTGGTTTCAGGAAGTATGAAAGCATTTTTGCCTGTAGTGTGTCACAGAGCTTGTTCCCCAATATTCCTTTTCTTCTCTCTCCCCTTCCTCATTTTCACTTCCCTCTTTTTCACCTCTTGTTCTGAATAGACAATCTTCTGATTCTTAGAATAGTGGTTAAATAAATTGGGTTTAAGGTATATTGGTTAGCAAATCAACAAAGCACATCAAAGTGAACTTTTAAAAAATTTTATTTATTTGGGAGGTAGAGTTACAGAGGGAGAGACAGAGAGAAAGGTCTTTGATCTGCTGGTTCATTCCCCAGATGGCCTCAATGGCTGAAGCTGAGCTGATCTGGAACCACGAGCTTCTTTTGGGTCCCCAACAACGGGTGCAGGGGCTCAGGCACTTGTGCCGTCTTCCACTACTTTTCCAGGCACATGAGCAGGGAGCTGGACCGGAAGTAGAGCAGCTGGGACTTGAACTGGCACCCAGAAGGATGTCAGCCTCACAGGCAGAGGCTTAGCTCCCTCTGCTATAGCACCAGCCCCCAAAGTGAATTATTTATAAGTGTTGAATGCATGGGGTCTGCATTGTGGCTCAGCAGGCCAGCGATGTCAGACACCAATATGGGCACAGGTTCAAGTTCCAGATGCTCCCCCTTCTAATCCAGGGACCCACCAGTGCCCCCCAGAGAAGGAAGAAGATGGCCCAAGGGCTTGGGATCCCTCTATCTACATGGGAGGTCTGGATGGAGTTCCAGGATCCTGTCTTCTACCTGGCCCAGCCCTGGCTGTTGGAGCCATTTAGGGAGTGAACCATAGGATGGAAGATCCCTGCCTTCTGCCATCTCTTTCCCTCTGTCTCACCCTATGTTTATAATTTTGCCTTTAAAATTTTTTCATTTTTTAAAAATTTATTTTATTTGAAAGACGGTTACAGAGATACAGAAGCAGAGAGAGAGAGAGAGAGAGAGAGAGAGAGAGAGAGAGAGAGAGAGAAAGTCTTCCATCCTTTTGTTCACCCCCCAGATGGCCACAATGGCCGGAGCTGTGCTGATCTGAAGCCAGGAGCTTCTTCTGGGTCTCCTATGTGGGTGCAGGGGCCCAAGGACTTGGGCCATCTGTAATTGTTTTCCCAGGCCATAGCTGAGAGCTGATTCAGAAGTGGAGCAGTAAGGACTTGAATTGGCGCCCATATGGGAAGCCAGCGGTGTAGGAGGCAGCTTTACATGCTATGCCACAGCACCAGCCCAAAATAAATAGATATTAATGTTAAATGTAGATCATTGGTGGGGCTGGTGCTGTGGTGCAGTAGGTTAATCCTCTGCCTGCGGCACCTGCATCCCATATGGGCGGCAGTTCTAGTCCCAGCTGCTCCTCTTCCAATCTAGCTCTCTGCTGTGGCCTGGGAGAGCAGTAGAAGATGGCCCAAGTCCTTGGGCCCCTGCACCTGCATGGGAGACCTGGAAGAAGCTCCTGGCTTCAGATCAGCAAAGCTCTAGCCATTGCGGCCATTTGGGGAGTAAACCAGCAGACCAAAGACCTTTCTGTCTATCTCTCCCTCTGTAACTCTACCTCTCAAATAAAATCTTAAAAAAATGTAGATCATTGGTTTAAAAATTGTTGAAGTAAATCCTAGTTAAGTATAGACAATGTATTAGTGAATAATTCTGATTTTTGTTAATGTAAGATAATGTAACTTTTTCTCATTTTTTAGCATTTTGTATTTTTAGTTTTTAACAGATTAATATAGTTTGTATATACAGTTCTAAGAATACAATACAATGACATGCCCCTTCTCCCTCCCTCTTCTCTCTGTTCCACTCTCTCTCCCTCTTTTTCTTTTCTTTCTTTCCTCTTTTTTCTTTGGTTTTTGAGAGAATTTTAAATTTATATTATAGTAAAACAGCTTAATGCTTCACCAAATAAGATATTTAACAAGTAAAAAGCAAGAAGAGCCTAGTTTAGTGAGATTACATGCAAGGGTTATACACAGTAATTGAATGGGAAAGTGACCATTTCACCCATATGCAGTAAACTTTAAAGTAATCACAGATCACTAAAACTATAGTAGTATTGAACATTAACCATTGGTTTGATAAAAGTATAAAGCCAAGTGTTACATAACTATATTTGCAACGATACTGATACATGCAGTCTTTTGTTTTTTTAAATATTCTTTTTACTTAACATAGTTAATGATATGTATAAAGTCAATTGAAAATAGAACTCAGTAAAAAATGAGTGGGAATAAGAGGGAAGAGGAAGCTTGTAACTCTAAGGCTGTATAGTTCTGCATACATTCCTATGGACTTAATATTAAGTGTACAATTTTAAAACTTGACATGGAACCAGAAATCCCTTTAAGCTAGGTGGTAAAAATGCCATCTTAAGTGTTAAAGTGATCATAGGTAGAATTGAGTGTTAAAGGGATCATATAAATAAGATCAAGTGTCTGGTAATAATAGATGGAACATTCTCTCCTTTTTAATTTTAACATGGGATGCAGTCCACACAGCAGACTTATAGAATGACAATTGCTTTAGACGGCACTCTGACCTCAGAATCAGCCCATTAGGCATTCTTATCTGGCTGAAAAGCCCATGAGAGCATTTAAAGCATGGAAAGCCAAGACACTGGTGAAAAAATGTCCTACATGAAAGATCTCTGAGAGAGACCCCAAGGGAAAGAAAGGGCTATCAAAGAAGGAAGTACTTTTTTCTGAAGAGAGGAGAGAACTTCCACTTTGCTTATGGCCTTGTCTAAATACTGAAAATACCGACAGATTGTGGATTCAAAAGCCTTGCAGCTCTTGTTACGAGCCTCAGATAATCACTGGCATCATACACAACAGTGTTAATTGTTGAATAAACAACAGGAGTCACTGTGCACTTCCCATTTGGGGTTTCTGTCCTCAATGAATTGTATTGTTAGAATTGACTATAAGACTTGTTCTCAGTATTTTTTTTGTGTGTGTGCAAATTGTTAATCTTCATACGGAGTTGGTCTTCTGTATATAAAGTTAATTGAAAATTAATCTTAATGGAGAATAGGAATGGGAGAGGGAGGAGGAGGAGGGCTGGGTGGGGGGGGGTGGGAAGAATCTCTATATGCCTGAAGTTGTATTTGTATATATGAAATTTGTACTCATTAAATAAAGTATTTCTTTGGGGAAAAATAAGAAGGGAAATGGGGTGTGGGGTACATGGAAACTTGTCTTTGTAACTTTTCTTAAATCTATTTCAAAATTCCTTTTCAAAAAATTATTTTAAATTTTGGCTCCCACACGTAAGGGCTAACATGCAGTGTGTGTCTGTGTCCTGCTTATTTCACTCTATGATGTCCTCTACTTGCATCCATTTTGATTCAAATGGTAGAATTTCATCCTTTTTATAGCTGAATAATATCCTTTGTATATGGATGTGTGTATATGTATACACACACCATATTTTCTTTATCCATTCACCTGATGATGGACACCTTTGTTGATTCCATATTTTGGCTATTGTGCATAGTGCTGCCGTAAACATGGTGCTACAGGCACCTCTTTGATACAATGTGTTCATGTTTTTGGGTATTTATCCAGTAGTGGGATTACTAGATCAAAGGAAAAATCTATTTCTAGTTTTCTCAGAAATCTCCATATGTCTTCCCTAGTGACTACACTAAACTACTTTCCCACCAACAGTGTATAAGTGTTCCCTTTTCTCCACATCTTCTCCAGTATTTGTTAATCCTTGCCTTTTGGATTTTAGCCATTCTGACAGGGGTGAGGTCATGTTTCTTGGTGGTTTTTACTTGCATTTCCCTCTTAGCTAGTGATGTTGAGCATTCTTCTATATATTTGTTGGCTCTTGTATTGCTCTTTTGGAGAATGTCTACTTAGATCCTTTGTCCATCATGTAACTGGATTGCTTGTTTTTGATTTTTAAACTTGCTGATATATTCTGGTTGTTAATCCTTTGTCAGATAGCTTGTGAATATTTTTATCCCATTCTGTTGTTGGATGTCTCTTCACTCTGATTGCTTTACTGTGCAGAAGCAAGATAATATAACTTTTACTTGTTTTACTGTTGCATAATAATGCCTGTCAACCCTTAAGTGTTTTTTTATTAAGGCAACTTCTTAAAGTTTTTTTTTTTTTAAAAATTATCTTTGTTTAAAGAAATCTCCCTAGAACAGTGTAGCTAATAAAAGTGTTCTTCCCCAATTTTAAAACGGTGATTAAGACCCAGGGAAGTTTCCACATCTCTAACACATGGAGACTTTAATCTGGTTAGTTATGACACTGATTCTTCATGGGGACTATGTTTAAGACACCAGATAAGCCATTCAGTTTGCTTTCCAAGGATTATTTTAGAATTATGACAGTGTGTAAAAAGCAGGAGTTAGCAACCACTTTGTATTATAAGATGCAGGTGGCATTTGAGGGATAGTTGAATCATTTGTACACAATGAGAGTACCCATTTAATAGACAATTAAAAATAATTTAATTTGGGCTAGGTAGGCAGCGAAGATTTTCCTACAGGCAGTTGGCAGAGTCGGATACTATGGCGTTTATGTTTCAGTACCAGGCAAGTATGCAAAACTGTTTTGAAATAGCGTTAGTGTAAGAAGTAGTTAAGCACTTTATGGAACAAGTACCTGGCTCTGTGTGTGAGCAGTTTGTTTTTTTCCATTTAAATGATTGGATTATCTCCTTGTATAAACATGGCACCAAGTGAGAGGTGGTTTTACAGTCTTTAGAAATGTATATATTTAGATCTGCTCTTGTTGGGGTTGCCATTAGCACCGACAGTCTGTCAACATTTCCATGGGGCTTTTAAGTACATTGTGGAAGGGTAAGCCAACACTCAGCGTGAGTGATCTCTATTACAGAGTACTTTCTCACCATGGCGTACAGGGCTGCATGAATGCTAACTTTAAGCAGACTTTGCTTTTGGCATTAGGACGGTTTTACAGAGTAAATGTTCTTCTCTCACAGATTCAGGATATGATTCTTTCCTTGTTTCCAAAACTCCTTGGAAAAATAAGCACTACCCAACCATCCTATATTGTTCTCCAGGTTGATCAGCTAATTGATGTTACTGATGTTGCCAGTTGCGCAAGGTGAGGAGCTTGTGCTTAAGGTGTTGTATTTTTATGGTGTTGTATTTTTATGGTGTTGTATTTTTATGGTGTTGTATTTTGCCCATTGAATAGCATAATGAGCATGTGCTCATCTGTAACGGTATGTTTTTTTCCCCCCACAACCTGTTAGAATTAACATATAGTATAGAGATATGCATGAAGGTTTTTGTATGAAGAATGGCTGTAATAGTGCTTGGTTTCCCAAAGTGAGTGTTAATTGTAGGAACTAGTCCATTTGGAGAACTGTTTGTGCTAGATTGAGGGTTGCTTATTTCCTTGCTGGGGTTGATTCATTGCTGCTTTTTTTGTGTGTCCTGTCTTTCTGCATGCCTTTGGGTATTAACGACTATTTTGGAAATGTGTTTCTGGAAAATTCCTAAATTCCACTTCATTCATTTCAGTTGTGTTCTATTTGAACTTCAAGCTCTGGCATAGGCTGGAGTATGACTGACTCTCAGTGGTGCAGAGAACTGACATATCAAAGTGCTAATTTTAGCTTTCCTTTCCCTCTATGGTGCTGGCTCATAAGGATCAAGATCTGCTGGGTGCTTAACAAAGAGGCACCCAAAGTACCTTGCATTTCCATTGAGTTTCCATTGATGTAGAATTGGAAACTCTTTGGAAATATCTGTGGCCCTGTCACTGGGTGTGTGGCACACATTGCCTTCAGCTGCTTGCATTTGGAGTGAAATATGGTGAAGGGAAACTGCTTTGTCTCAAGGTAAAACATGTTGAGACAAAATTGTTTTCTTCCGGTGATTGTTTCAGTGAGTCCTTTCAGTCTCTTCCAGTTGAGCAGGTGGTCTTAAGATGAGTGATGTTGTCCCTTGTTGAATTAGAATGAGAACTTCTTTGTCATGTTCTGGAAAGAACATGTTCCATTGTGCCCTCAAACAGAACCACGTAAGACTCCAATCCACATGTATTTTGCAGTCGTGTTTTGGTCCATTAACTTTCCTTGACTTGCATTTATTGTGTGTTCTTAGCTGCCCTGTGAGAACTTGGTTCAATGGGACTTGGAAGATTCAGGACATGTGCCTTGTGGAGACTTACTAATTCACTGTGCTGTGGAAAAATTATATGGGATAGGCATTTGGCTATGCAGCTGATGTTTGGGACGCTTGCACCCCATGTTGGAGTGCTTGGGTCCAAGTCCTAGCTGTACACACGATTGCAACTTTTGCTGATGCAAATCCTAGGAGACAGGTGCTCTTACCTCTGCCACCTATGTTGGAGACATGTATTGACTTTCTGGTTTCTGGTCCCTTCCTTGATGTTAGGGGCGTTTGGGGATTAAACCAGTGGATGGGGGCTCACTCTGTTTCTCTTTCTCTCTCTCTTTCTCCAATAAATACAAATAAAAAGATTCCTGCCGATGGCCATGGTTAATCATGGTTTAAATGTGCTTGTACTTCTAAGGGGCTGGTGTTGTGGGATAGCAGGTAAGAGCTACTGCCTTCCATGCCGGCATCCCATATGGGTGCCAGTTTGAGTCCTGGCTGCTATACTTCAGATCCAGCTCTTTGCTAATGCGCCTGGGAAAGCAGCAGAGGACGGCCTAAGTGCTTGGGCCCCTGCACCCCCATGGAAGACCTGGAAGAAGCTGTTGGCTCCTGACTGGTGCAGCCCTGGTGGTTGTGGCCCATTGGGGAGTGAACCCGTGGATGGAAGATCTTGGCCCCTCCCTCCCTTTCTCTCTCTTTAACTGCCTTTCAGATAAAATAAATAACAACAAAAACAAAATGTACTTTTGAGGCACGGATCCAGGAGCATTACAGATACGTGATATGGTGCTGGCCCTGGAGAGTAATTGGGGATTTATAATTGTGGTAATTGTCTTCATTATTGGGGAAGATTATAACATTTTATGTGTTAAATCTATAGCTAGTGCTGTTAAATCTATAGCTGGTGCTGTGGCATAGCAGATAAAGCTATCACCTGCAGTGCTGGTATCCCGGCTGTTCTACTTCTGATCTAGCTCTCAGCTAAGGCCTGGGAAAGCAGTAGAAGATGGGCCCCTGCACCTGCCTGGGAGATCTGGAAGAAGCTCCTGGCTCCTGGCTTTGGATCGGCCCACCTCCAGCAATTGTGGCCATTTAGGGGGTGAACCAACAGATGGAAGATTCTCTCTCTCTCTCTGCCTCTGCCTCTCTGTAACTCTGCCTTTCAAATAAATCTTTTTTTAAAAAAATCTGATCCTACTTAATTCTCTTCTGCCATATTTAAAAATATCCAAGCTCTCTCTAGTTTTGAATTTTTGTACAGTGCTTATATTTTGATAGAAGCAAAATAATCTGTTTAAAGACCTATAATCCTGATTTCATTAGTAATATTCAGAACAAACACCTGGCCTGGTGGTAATGACCATTGTGTCCCATGTTGGAAGGCCTGGGACTGATGCATGCCTGGGATTGCTGACTCCAGTTTTCTGCCAACGCAGCCAGCAGTTATGGCTCAAGTGATTGGGTTCTTGGTACCCACATGGGAGACCTGGTTTAGGTTTCTCTTCTGACTTGGGCCTTTGTCCATTTTTGGCCATTGAAGGCATTTGAGATGTAAATGAGCTGATGAAAGCTCTCTTTGTCTCTCAAGTGTAAAAAAAAAATCAAGAGTTGACTTTCATATTTTGGGAGATCATAATTTTTAGAAATGGGGCTGGTGCTGTGGCGCAGCGGGTTAACGTGCTGGCTTGAAGCACTGGCATCCCATATGGGTGCTGGTTCTAGTCCCGGCTGCCCCTCTTCCAATCCAGCTCTCTGCTATGGCCTGGGAAAGCAGTGGAAGATGACCCAAGTGCTTGGGCTCCTGCACCCACATGGGAGACCCAGAAGAAGCTCCTGGCTCCTGGCTTCGGATCGGCACAGCTCCCGCTGTTGCGGCCAATTGGGGAGTGAACCATCAGATGGAAGACCTCTTTCTACCTCTCCTCTCTCTGTGTAACTCTGACTTTCAAATAAATAAACCTTTAGAAAATTTTTAGAAATATTTTTTAAGAAATACATTTAAAGAATATCTCCAGTATTTCATCCCTGACATCCTTTTTCTTTTTTAAAAAGATTTATTTATTTACTTGAAAGGCAGAGATATAGAGAGGAGAGAAAGAAAGATTTTCCACATGCAGGTTCATTCCCCAAATGGCCAGAATGGCTGTGGGCTGGGCCAGGCTGAAGCCAGGATCCAGGATCATCTTCTGGGTCTCCTACATGAGTAAAGGGGCCCAAGCACGTGGGCCATCAGCTGCAGATTTCCGGGTGCATTAGCAGGGAGCTGGATTGGTAGTGGAGCAGCCAGGACTTGAACCAGTGCCCATGTGAGATGCTGGCACTGCAGGCAGAGGCTTAACCTTCTGTACCACAGTGCTGGACTCCTGACATCCTTTAGAGGAACAAAATAGTATTTAGCAAATAAAATTGCAAGGCAATGAATGATTTTCTCGAGGCCAGTATTTCTTTGGGAAATTAAAGCTTTATTAGCTCTGTGCCTAATAATATTGTTCTCTATTAAATCACTACATCTTATTTATTTTTTTTAATTTAAATATTGCTTTACATATTTATTTTAAAATATTTATTTATTTGAAAATCATAGTTACACAGAGGAGAGGCAGAGAGAGAGAGGTCCTCCATCTGCTGATCCACTCCCAATTGGCCACAACAGCTGGAGCTGCGCCAATCTGGAGCCAGGAGCTAAGAGCTTCCTCTGGGTCTCCCACATGGACCCAGGGGCCCAAGGACTTGGGCCTGCTTTCCCAGGCCATAGCAAAACTGGATCAGAAGTGGAGCAGCTTGTACTTGAACTGGCGTCCATATGGGATGCTGGCACTGCAGGCGGTGGCTTTACCCACTATGCCACAGCACTGGCCCCACCAAAGTTACTACATTTTATCTTTTGTAGTGATTTAATAGAGAACAATATTATTAGGCACAGAGCTTATAAAGCTGTAATTTCCCAAAGAAATACTAGCCTCGAGAAAATCATTCATTGCCTTGCAATTTTATACTTTTATATAAAATTAAGCAAAGTAGGCCGGCGCCGCGGCTCACTAGGCTAATCCTCCGCCTTGCGGCGCCGGCACACCGGGTTCTAGTCCCGGTCAGGGCACCGATCCTGTCCCGGTTGCCCCTCTTCCAGGCCAGCTCTCTGCTGTGGCCAGGGAGTGCAGTGGAGGATGGCCCAAGTGCTTGGGCCCTGCACCCCATGGGAGACCAGGAGAAGCACCTGGCTCCTGCCATCGGATCAGCGCAGTGCGCTGGCTGCAGCGCGCCTACCGCGGCGGCCATTGGAGGGTGAACCAACGGCAAAAGGAAGACCTTTCTCTCTGTCTCTCTCTCACTGTCCACTCTGCCTATCAAAAAAAAATAAATAAATAAATAAGCAAAGTATACTATGAAAGGCGTTTCTCACTTTGGTTAAATCTTGAGTGGAACATTAATTCATGATCTTGGTTGCTTAATTGAGTTTTCACATGGTTGTATACATGAACACAGGAGTTCACCCCAGAGTTGCCGTGCTCTGGTAGAGAATCTCTGCCTACCTTGATTTATGCAGGATCTGACATGCACGTTACCTTTTATTGGTGCCACAGTTTGTTGCTGCAGTATTCATATATGTATCTTGAACTTGGGGTTAGCAGGCACATATTAGCAATTTTACTATAAAATTGATAACATTAATACTAATGGTTCATTTTAAAAATCTACTCAACTTGCAACATGATTTAACCAGCAAATATGGAGTAGGGCTGAGATGCCAACAGCCCATTGTTCAGTCCCATTATTTTCAGAATTAGAAATCTGTAATTTTGTCAGGAATAGATGCCTTCACCTAGAAAGAATTTAGATTTCTTCTTGCTTGGCAAGGGCTAACTGCAGAAATAGGGGAACACTTACAAAAAAGTGTCAGGAGTATATTGGAAACAGATGGGCATTCAACACCTATATAAAGTGCTTTATGAGATATACTGTAGATAACTGGTTTTGATTTAACATAGGATAAAACTTGAAATATCAGTATTCATAAGATGCCCAAGCTTACTTTGCAATTTAAGAACACCAATAAAATAATTAGAATTAAGGGTATAGAGTTCTACTTGTCTTATTTTTCTCTCCTGATGTAATTGTTACTGATGTAGATATTGTTATCTCATTTCTGCTTCATGGTTCTTGTTTTCTGGCCCCATATGTTCCTTTTCCTGTCAGTGAGATATGTGTGGGTTTGTGCTAGAATCACTGTCTATCGCTCCTTACAGGATTTTTAATGTTTGCTGTGATGTATTTCATCTTTAGAATTTTGGGTGGGTCTAGATTTAGAGAAGTGTTTTGGTTGGAAGGATGAGGCTCTGGATCTCAGCAGGCTTCAGGGTTGGAAAAGTTGAAGCTTACAGAGAAAGAGCAAATAAACATGCTCATCAAAGTTGGGAATTAGGATCTGTTTATTCACCTGCACACTAGAATTAAATCTCGTAGCTGTGGACAGAGCCATTTGACTTATTAATATCTTCATAAAATAAATTACTGTAGTCATGTTGAAATGTCTTTTTTTTGCCTCTGTTTAAACTGAAAGGATGGTGTAGTTACCATACAGCGATGGAAATGTTCTTGTAAAATTAGTGTCAAGATATTGATTTACAACATAGGAAAAAGGCCATAGGGATAGTTGTTGACACTGGACAATGGCTGATTAAACTGAAAAGTTTTGGATTTTGAACAAGAGAATTCAAATTGCAAGAATATCCTATACCCTTGTCCTTTAGCAATTAGCAGCGTTAGGAGCGACTGAAGACTGGAGCAAGGAGGAGGGAGCATTTTGGCTAGGTGTGGCTCCCATCTCTCTGCTTTAAGAGAATTCCTCATGTGTGGGGTTATAAAGATATCTAAGATATAGACTTTTTGGTAAGTATTCTCAATTCATTTTCAGTGTTTAACTCTGTCAAGGTTCAAATAAACAGAGCAATGCTTTAAAGAATACCTTCTTAAAAATGTCAGGCACAACTTGTTGACTCTGAAATCTTTGTGGTCAAGATGAAAGTTGGCTTTTGATACATAAAAACAAAACAAAAAGCCTTTAATTTGTGCTGATTCTCTTGGTTCTGTAATTTTTCCTCTATATTCCTTCTGTGAGTGTGATTTATGGTGATGAAGAGCTTTTGGTTTAACCTTTGAACTGAAAGTATAGTTTGAATTTTAGTTTATGATGGTGACTGCAGGATGGAGAACCATCTCCTTGAATTCTCTGCTCACTGACAAAACTAGCTTTTTGGATTTGGATAACTTTGATGTTCATTAAAATCTGTAGTTAAAAGTCAGGAGCAGAGGGAGGCAGCAGAATTCTCAAGACATGTTGCAGAGGGCTCTCTTGTGGGGGCTGCTTTTGATTCCACTCCAGCCAACAAGCCCTACCTTACTTTGGCATAGATAAAGGGATGTCTTACACAAGAGACTTAGCCATTACTTCTGTAAATGTCATGCTATTGGATCTTTGTGTTTAAGGTTAGTTATGTTCTTGGACAACCCTGAGAATAAAAGAGGTGAATTCTCCCAGGTCACCTCCAGGTCACCTCCCTCTTCCTCACATCATTTCTGAGTAGTCCCAGTTTCTATTCCTTTCCAGCTTCCTGTGTTCCTGTCTCCCTACCTCACATTTTTACCATTTTTCTTAAAGCTGAGCTCTCTGGTTTTTGAAACTCGATCACTGACACCCTGCTCAGGACACCTAAGACAATCCCAGAAGAAAACATCTCCAGAAAGCTGCTGGGAGTAGTATGGGGTTATTTTGGGTTATCTATGTGAAAGTGCTTTCAAAATCATCTACTCAAAGTAAGGCGCTAACAGAAATATTGCAATGAGTGAAAAAAGCAGGAAAGTTGAACTCAATAGTAAAATGTAGAGTGAAGTAGCAGAGACAGGCCTGGGGCTTGGTGCTATAAATAGGAAAGAAATAATAAGGGCCCGAATTATGAGAGGATTAGAGGAAGTCACGGAATTGAGGGATGGAATCTAATTTGCAGGCTGGGGTATGGTATTACAATGAAAGCTAGAGGAAGTACACTTCCAGTAATGCAGGTTACTGGTGTTACAAGGGCCACAAATTGAGAATGATGTCTTCAAGTGAAGATTAGAAAACTGATTGATTGTTATCTGCAAAAATGTAGTCTTAGAGATAATTGGTGGGTGGACATGGTAAGTAAAGGCATAGGTAAAACCGACAGTTAACAGTAAATAGGATAGTGATATTGTTCTGGACATTGCTCTAGAAAGATCCTTTCAATTTGACTGAAACTCAGCAAGTTATGACACTATATCCAGAATGATCACATTCATAAAAATGAAATTATGTATTACATACATGCATACACCTCAAAGGGGATATAGGGACATTCAATTTCTAAGATGTTATTAATAATTGTATCTAAGGGAGCCCTTTTTTCTTTGTTTGAATTAGTTCCTCAGTCCTGTGACGGGCAATTGCAGATTTAAGGAACTCAAGTATTAAATAAGAAGTTACTTAGAACGCCTGTGTAGGCTTAGAAGCAAGAGAATATCCATGAAATCTACTGAAAGTACAGATAAAAAAAAATCAGCTGAACAATCATTAGAACAGTCTTGACTGGTTACATTGGCTCTGGTTCTTGGACTTGAAGGGCCTTTCTTCTTTCATGACCTCCTACCTAAAGGTACATTCAGCCCTGGTTTGGGGATATCCCTGGAAGAAAGATTATAAGATCTAATTGAGGCTATGGGACCAGGCAGATGAAGGGAAACCATCTTGTGCTGAAACCTATGGAGTTCTGCAACAGGTGTCTACAAACACATTGGCTGTTGAGTCATCATAAGCGAAGAGATGATGTGGTGTGCCATGTTTGCTGTTTAGATGTCTGAACACCTCTTGCTTGATATTTTTCATGAAATAATGATTCTACATGGGACTAACAGGATGCTGTCTCAAAGATCAAAGTTTTAATAATTGATGAATTTCTGTTCCTTACCTCTTGTTTCTTCCTTTATTGGATTAATTCAATAAAATGAAGTCATTGTGGCCTCTCATATCCTGTTATATTTATCTTTGTTTGCAAAAACCAAGTTACATGAATTTTTTATATTTTAGAAATTATATTGGAATTTCAGTTCTAAATTTTATACCAGATTTGGAAAGAGTATTTTGTTCCTTTTAAGTTACTTTTTTTTTTAACCGTTATATGTACTGAACTTCAAAAGGTTCTTATTGATTTTTTTTTTCAGGTGCTATTTTGACTTTATGTAGTACTAGCTTTCCCTACTTTGTCCTTCTAATAGGATATTCATGTTTTAAAAATGCTAAAAACTGAAAAATGTCTTATGAATGAGCACCTAATATAATTTAGAGCCATCAAAATAGATGGAATTACAAGTAACTACATTCTTAAGTTAGACTATAGCTTTCCTATTCATTTCTTTTTAAAATGTTACAATTTACAACTATGCACATGCATTCTGTAAATGCACAGTTTTTACAAGTGTATGAACTTGTGTAACCAATATCCAATTGAGATACAGAACATTTTCATTACTTGGTGGGTGTCTACCAGTGTCCTCCCCAAATGCATGTCCACTTGGAACATTAGAATGTCACCTTATTTGGAAATAGGGTCTTTACAAATGTTATTAGAATGCGGATAAAGATGAGATCATACAGAAGTAAGATGGATGCTAAAGCTAATTAGCATGTCTGTGTAAAGACAAATGCAGGAGAGGAAGACAGTGAGAAAACAGGAAGATTGGATTTATGCTGCCATAAATCAAGGAATGTCTGGGGTCCCAAAAGCTGGAAGAGGCAAGAAAAGATTCTTCCCTATGATTTTCAAAGGAAATATGGCCCTCAGATAGCTCGAATTCAGGCTTCTAGTCTGCAGGATTGAGAGTGTAAATTCCTCTCACTCAAGTAATCAAATTGTGGGACTTTGTTATAGTATCATGGGAATTAATATAACCTTCCCAGAATTCCACAGTGCTGCTTTCCAGTTGGTCCTCAAAGGCATATAGCGTTATTTTTATCTCCACGTTATCTTTACCTGTCCCTTCACTATCACTGAAATTATATTGAGCATACAGTGTGTGTGTGTGTGTGTGCATTCTTTTGACAAACAGAATAGTGTGGATTTCATTCCTGTGTGTGTGTATACTTTGATAATTTCTAATATTGAGTACAATTCATAGCATGAATATACCAGTATTCCTACATTTTGTTCATAGACTTTTGAGTAGTTTCTTTTTACTCATTTTGTACATTATATCTACTTTTATCTATCTTTTGTTTAAAAGTTATTTGGCCTATTTTTGCAGTCAATATCTTTTTTTTTTTTTTTTTTTTTTTGTCAGGCAGAGTGGATAGTGAGAGAGAGAGAGACAGAGAGAAAGGTCTTCCTTTGCTGTTGGTTCACCCTCCAATGGCCGCCGCGGCTGGCGCGCTGTGGCCGGCACACCGCGCTGATCCGGTGGCAGGAGCCAGGTGCCTCTCCTGGTCTCCCATGGGGTGCAGGACCCAAGCACCTGGGCCATCCTCCACTGCACTCCCTGGCCACAGCAGAGAGCTGGCCTAGAAAAGGGGCAACCGGGATAGAATCCGGCGCCCCGACCGGGACTAGAACCTGGTGTGCCGGCGCCGCAAGGCAGAGGATTAGCCTAGTGAGCCATGATGCCGGCCTGCAGTCAATATCTTAACATTATAGCAAGTACATTTTACTTAAAGTTTAATTGATATTGAATTTCTTCACTGATAATGTATAGTGCTTGAATGTTGGCTGTCCCTAATGTCATACATGTTACTGATTTTGAATATAAAATACTTGGAAAATGCCACCTTTAAAACTCTATACTTTTATGGATAGACCCACATGTTTCTCAACTGGTGGGATCACTGTTGCTAGTTGCATACTTTTAATTTTCCAACATACACATTTTTTTCTTTGAGTGCTATTTTGGTGAACAAATACCTAGTCTTATTCTAGCTGAAATATATTTTGCTCTCATTGTTAGACTATAATTTAGCAGATTATAGAATTATTATTTGGTAGTCAGTATCCTACATGTGTTCTTTAGCATGTATCTTGCTACTTAATATTTACTGTTTCTGCTAAGATGTATGCTCCCAAAGATCTATTCTTTTGTAATCTGCTGTTCTTCTCTGGTTTGACTTTATTCTTGAGTACAGATAAACTCTGTTCAGATACAGGCTTGGTTTCTAACTCTCCCCAGGTTTGCCAATTTTTTATCCAAGAACTGTGTGTCTCTCAATTCTGGGAATGAGTCGGTCATGATCTCTTAGAATAGTATGTCTTATTAATTCTCTCTGTACTTACCTTTTATAGTACTTTTCATGCCCTGAGACTTTTTCATTTTTCTTTATATGCTGCTTCTCATTTTATCTTGTTTGATGCTATAGCTATGTTTGTAAAAATTTATTAATGTAAACAGAACATATTTCATAGGTATAGTTCTAAGAAGATGACCATACTTCCTTCCCTCATCTTTTTCCTCCCTCAAGACCTTTCCTTCCTTCCCTCTTTTTCTTAATTTTTGCAAACACATAATTTCAGTGCACTCTAGTCATAGGCTTAATTCAGCACTAGCCATAATATTCAACAAATAAAAAGTAGGAAGACCATAGTTCCACAAGAGTGTAAATGAGCTAAAACAACAAACAATCATAAGACAAGATGTCCATTTCATTCCTATACATGTTTTTGTAGTCTATGTTGAATACCACATACTAGAGAAGATATACAATATCTGTGTTTAGAGAATTGGATTATTTCACTAAGAATAATGGTTTCCAGTTGCATCCATTTTGTTGCAAATGACAAGATTTCATTCTTATAGCTGAGTAGCATTCCATAGTGTATATATATTACATTTTGGTTACTGAGTCATCAGTTGATGGACATCTGGGTTGATTCTATATCTCAGCTATTGTGAATTGAGTTGCAGTAAACATGGAGGTATAAACCACTCTTTAGTATGCCGATTTCATTTCATCTGGGTAAATTCCCAGGAAAGGGATGGCTAGGTCATATGATAGATCTGTTTTTGGATTTCTGAAGAATCTCCGTATTGTCTTCCAAGATGGTTGCACTAGTTTACATTCCAACCAGCAGTGTGTTATGGTACCTTTCCGCCCATAACCTCACCAGCATTTGTTGTTTTTTGATATTTGAGTAATAGCCATTTTAACTGAAGTGAGGTGAGACTGTATTGCAGTTTTGATTTGCAGTTCCATGATGACTGGTGATCCTGAGCATCTTTTCATGTGTCTATTGATGCTGTAGCTCTTTAAATCTGGCTTTTGGTTACGTCACTCTTTTCAAGTCTACAATTCGACTTGTCCATAGAATATTTTTTTGGTTTTTAAGCTTTGATTTTATCCTAACTTCTGCATTTTCTTTTCCTCAAGATTTCTAGCCTTAATCTCTTCAAATATTTTAGATACTCATTTAAAATTCTTCTAGAATGTTCAGTTATTCCTGATTCCTTAGGTATGCATGTTCCTTCTTGGTGATACTCATGACTCGTTTTCATGGTGGTTTGGTTTGTAGTTGATTGATCTTGAGGTTAAAGTAGTTTTTGCATGAAAGTCCCAGGTTGCAGGATTATAGAAAATTTTTAGAGTACTTTTATGTATTTTTTTTGTTTGTTTGTTTGTGAGTTGTTCTGGATCTGGATAACTTCTCCTACATGAAGTTTTTGACTTGGGGACCTAAGCAGGGGTGGGAAACCTTTTTTCTACCTGGGTTATTTGGATATTTATAACATCATTTGCAGGCCATACAAAATTATCAACGTAAAACTTATCCTGCTAGACTCACAGAAGGACAATCGCTTTAAGAATCAGCCCCTAAGGCATTCTAATGTGACTGAAAAGCCCAGGGGAGCATTTCAGGCATGGAAAGCCAAGACACACTGGCAAAAAATGTTCTGCATAAAGGACCTCTGTGGGTGAGATGCCAGTGGAAAGAAGCAGCCACCAAAGAAGGTTGTACTTTTCTCTGAAGGGAGAGAACTTCTGCTTTACTTATGGCCTCGTCAAGCTAGTGGATCCTAAAGGCTTCCATAGCTGAGGCAGCTCATTTCAAGAGCCTTGGGTAGAGGGGGTGAACCAATGGAAGGAAGACCTCTCTCTCTGTCTAACTCACTCAAATAAATTAAAAAAAAAAGCCTTGAGTGATCACTGATGTCATACATAAGAGTGTTATTTGCTAAAGAGACCACAAGAGTCATTGTGCACTAACTTGCCATGCAGGACCTCTGTCCCCAGTTGTTATCATGAGACTTTTTTTTTTTTTTTTGGACAGGCAGAGTGGATAGAGAGAGAGAAAGGTCTTCCTTTTTGCAGTTGGTTCACCCTCCAACGGCTGCCGTGGCTGGCGCATCGCGCTGATCCGAAGCCAGGAGCCAGGTGCTTCTCCTGGTCTCCCATGCGGGTGCAGGGCCCAAGAACTTGGGCCATCCTCCACTACTTTCCCAGGCCGTAGCAGAGAGCTGGCCTGGAAGAGGGGCAACCGGGATAGAATCCGGCACCCTGACCCGGACTAGAACCTGGTGTGCCGGCGCTGCAAGGTGGATGATTAGCCTGTTGAGCTGTGGCGCCGGCCTATCATGAGACTTAATAGTGGCCGGTGCCTCGGCTCACTAGGTTAATCCTCCACCTGCGGCGCTGGCACACCAGGTTCTAGTCCTGGTTGGGGCACCGGATTCTGTCCCGGTTGCTCCTCTTCCAGTGAACCAATGGAAAAGGAAGACCTTCCTCTCTGTCTCTCTCTCACACTGTCTACTCTGCCTGTCAAAAAAAAAAAAAAAAAGACTTAATAGTAAAACTGATTCTCAAGAATCATTTCCTTTTAGTGTATTAAATGGAAGATATTATTGTGTCTCAGAGATTAGTTATGTCTAAGAGCTCACAAAAGATGTATCATTCTTGGGTTCTTCTTTAAAGATAATTAAGTTTCTAAAAGGAAAATGGGGGAAGAAGGAAGGGAAAAGAGGAAGGGGGAAAAATGAAATTGCCATCAAGAAGCAACAAAACTGAATAGCCCTTGTCTAGACTGTTGAGAAAGAGTTTTCTTAGTTCTCCTCTCCCCTCCCCTCTCCCTTCCCCTGGGATCTCACTTGCAGAGATGTTTCATTTAGTTTTTATTTTTTCTTTTCTTTGCCAGAGTGCCTTGGCTTTCCATGCCTACAATACTCTCATGGGCTCTTCAGCCAGATCCGAATGCCCTAAAGTCTGACTCTGAGGCCAGAGTGCTGCTTAGGACATCTGCCATTCTATGAGTCTGCTGTGTATCCTGCTTCCCATGTTGGATTGTTCTCTCCTTTTTGATTCTATCAGTTAGTATTAGCAGACACTAGTCTTGTTTATGTGATCCCTTTGACTCTTAGACCTATCAGTATGATCAAATGTGAACTGAAATTGGTCACTTGGACTAGTGAGATGGCATTGGTACATGCCACCTTGATGGGATTGAACTGGAATCCCCTGGCACATTTCTAACTCTACCATTTGGGGCAAGTCTGATTGAACATGTCCCAAATGTTATATTTATGAGATACATACAAATAGAAAAACTTACCCTCTGTTGAATTTTGAATCCTGCCTGCTGTTGAGTTTGCAGGGCCAGACCACATGATTTTGTGGGCCTTCTATGATCCATAATTTGATTCTGGATCCCACACTTAGCTGTCATGCAGGCCTGGAATAGGGATTGGGTTTCCTCTCCACTGTGGTCTTCCCTTCTGTGCCATCAGTCCAGGGTTGGAATCCTGTTCTTTGGCCAGTTGGGTGGGGGTTGGTGGTACTTGTCGTGGACAAACAGCTTTCATGATTTCTGACTAAGGGAGCTAAGGGTCAATTCTTCACATGGGTGTTTCTTGGCCTGGATCCAGTACTCCAGAGGAAGCTGTCACTGGCCTTACATCCTCATGAACCATTTGGTTTCAGCTTCTGGCCTCAACTCTGCATCTGTTGTGTTTCTTCTTTGTTTCTAACTTTGGTTGTATTTTAACCTTTTTTTATGTGTGAGGGTGGGGGATGGCATTTTACTTAGTATTTCTATGTCAATTGAACAGAAAGAGACATTTGTCCTTTCGTCATGATGTATTGATCAGAATGTTTAAATACATTTTTGTCTCTTTTCTTTTGCAGCTAGTTATGTATCAAATCCTATTTGCAAAGGTTGCTTGTCTTGTTCTAAGGACAATGGGTGCAGCCGATGTCAACAGAAACTGTTCTTCTTCCTTCGAAGAGAAGGGATGCGCCAATATGGAGAGTGCCTGCATTCCTGCCCGTCAGGGTACTACGGACACCGAGCCCCAGATATGAACAGATGTGCAAGTGAGCATTTGACTTTTATCTGTCCTGTTTTACTAGAACTTAGAGGATAACCTAAGTCGAAATGTTTAATTTCTAACTGGCTATAGAACTAGTCTAAGCTCAAACTTAGAAAAATTAGTAGGGTGGGATGAGAGAACTTTAACTTTATGTAACTACATCATGCAGTTACACACACTTTCTTTTTGATTACCTACTTTTTATCACAAGGATCCAAACACAAGCTTGCTAGGCAGATCATTGTAAAGAGTACTTAGGGATTGCCAACAACAAAAACCAAAAAACCAAATATTAAACCATGGGCAACTTAAATTCTGTGTACTGAGAACTTATCAGAGAACATAACACTGTTTCTTAAGCTTTTCTTTTACCTGAGCTTGTAATATATAGCTTTAGTATGACCTATAACTAAGCATATGCGTTTTAGGTTCTTTGAAGTGCCATTACTGGTGAAGATGTAAGTAAAATATTTAACTTAATTCAAAGTATCCAGACTCCTGATTTTAATGCTGATTAAAAAAAAAAAAGGTTAATAAGAAATAGCATCCTATATCTGGGCATGAGGGTACAACTTTTCATTTTTAATGCAAAAATGACTGATAGTATGATTCTCAGTGGTAGAATTTGAGGTTGAAAGAAAGAATAAATGAGTTGCCAAAGGAACTTCTTAAAGGAGCTAAGGAAAGGAGAATGAAATAACAAATGGTAAGCATTAAATAATAATTTAATACATTAGGTGCTACATCAGTAGGCATTAAATCTCTTGTATGAGAGTGATTTAATTCTCTAATATATACCGTGTACATGACTCTTCAGCCCAGTTGGTCTTCAGATAAGGAGGGAGTTTGAATTGCATCATCCAAGGACAATATTATTTTAGAAGGACATAGAACTACTGGGAAATATTTAAATAAATTCTGGAAAAAAGGAATCATTTATGTGTGAAAATAGTATTTTTTAAAAAATTTTTTATTTTATTTTGACAGGTATAGTTATAGACAGTGAGAGAGAGAGAGAGAGAGAAAGGTCTTCCTTCCTTTGGTTCACCCCCCAAATGGCCACTATGGCTGGCCCGAAGCCAGGAGCCAGGTGCTTCTTCCTGGTCTCCCATGCGGGTGCAGGGGCCTGAGCACTTGGGCCATCCTCCACTGCCCTCCCAGGCCACAGCAGAGAGCTGGACTGGAAGAGGAGCAACTGGGACTAGAATCCGGTACCTATATGGGATGCCGGCACTGCAGGCGGAGGATTAGCCAAGTGAGCCACGGTGCTGGCCCCAAAAATAGTATGTTTAAAGCACAAGTCCCAGCTGGGATGCAATTTGGCATTTTAGCAAAATTGTTGGACATTTTGTGTCCTTAGTCCCTGTCTACTGAATACTTGTGCCCTCAAATTACAGTCCCCTGACATTTCAAAACACCTCGTAGGAGAGCATAACCATCCCTGGATGAGAGCCATTGAATTAACTTGTGCTTAGTGAGAGGTGTGGTAAGAATTGAGTTTGGAAAGGAAGACCTGAGTGCAATTGAAAAAGGTCTTGGGTGACATACTAAGTGTGGATATTATCTAGGGTATTGAACAGGCAGTGGATTAAAGTGATTATTTGGGATAATTCTAATAAATTGAAGGAAATGAATTGAATGGGACAAAAAGTAGAAGAAGCCAATCAGACTAGAAATTTTGTTCTAATAAAAGGTTTGTCAATAATGAATTTGAGGGGGCCAGCGCCGTGGATCACTTGGTTAATTCTCTGCCTGCGGCGCCAGCATCCCAAATGGGCACCGAGTTCTAGTCCCGGTTGCTCCTCTTCCAGTCCAGCTCTCTGCTGTGACCTGGGAGGGCAGTGGAGGATGACCCAAGTGCTTGGCCCTGCACCTGCATAGGAGACCAGGAGAAGCACCTGGCTCCGGATCAGCGTAGCTCTGGCCATGGCGGCCATTTGGGGAGTGAACCAACAGGAGGAGGACCTTTCTCTCTGTTTCTCTCTCTTGATGTCTAACTCTGTCAAATAAAAAAAAAAGAATTTGAAAGGCTTTTCCCATAGAATCAACTGGACTTAGTAGCTAATTATATAGAGGAGAATGGGCAATCAGACTTGATCCTACGATTTTCAGCTAAGGAATAGTTTTGCTGTTGTCAGGGATGGAAATATTTAGACTTAAAGAAATTTAGATTTACTGCCATTTCATGGAATTGTTTGAATTAATTACTTGAGGGATATAACTTCCAAGTATCGATGGATTGCCTAACTCTTACACATCTGCGATGCTTTGTTCTTAAGCTATATGGCTTAGGTGAACTACTAATTTGTCTCTCGTGGTTTATGAACTTGCATAGGAACAAAGGGTCTATCTGGAAGCAGTTTTTTCTTCAGATTTAGACAGTTCATGGAGGGGTTTCGAGTCCTGGCTATTCAGTGCATTTGTCTTTCTAGACTATTGGTGTCCGTGGGAGACAGAACAAGAGTGGAGGGGGATCTGAGCTATGTATTTCAATTTATAGAGCTAGCATTATATATACCGTGCATGGACAACTGGCTGGCTATGTGATGTGTTACTCAAATGTGGATATTAGGAAATAAATGCAGGAGGCTGCTATCAATAACTATGTAGAGAAGTTAAGTGCAAACCAGGATGATCCTGGGCAAACTGGTATGGATGGTCACCTCAGCAATGAGGTCATAGTGTTTCAACAGAATCTTCCTTAGATAATTCCCAAGCACGTTTTGGCTAAGTAGATCCCTCTTCTCAGAAGTGGAAAACAGAGCAGTGACTGTAAATCAGCCTTGGAGAGAGATTGTACCTGTGATATGGATTGGCTATATAATTATACTCATTTTAAGTGACTGTAATCAATGTTGGATTTACGGATCTAGAGGAAATCACTACTTTTCTAGTATAGATGGGAAGTGCTCAATAGCAAGATCGCTGTGAAGCAAAGGGAAAGAGAAATTTCTTTATTCTTGGTACATGACTTTGGATGACCTTGGTTCTTCTATAATGATTATTTGCTTTTTTCATAGATATTGTATCTATTGCATTAATACTGGCATTTCATTGAAATGATGAGATTAAACTGCAAAAACTCTCACAGACTGAGAAATTTAAGTCATAACCACTTTTAAGATATTATTGCTCAACAGCAGAGAAGCAAGTTATACTTTAGGCAATAGTAGCTTACATCTTAAACGTGAAACTGGTCATCTCTTTCCCCATCACCAGTGTAAGAGTCCAAGTGTAAACTGGTAAGTTTCTTCTGAAGGAAGACTTGCTCTAAGAAAAGTTGGCTGGCGACGGCGTCTTGGTTCATACAGTGTTCAGCTTATAAAATTCAAATATGCTTAAGAAAACCCATTCAATAAGCATTTGAAGCATGCTCCAAGTATATTTACTAACAAACACAGAAGCCAGTATTGTCCTTGATACTATGACAGGCGATAGTCATCTCCTATTTTCATTCTCATTGATAACTTACATAACAGCTTTATATTTAAAATGCATGTTTCTTATAGAATGCTTACAAAATGCATACACCTTTGAAGAAAAGCGAAATGAACAACAGATGAATTACTACTCAAAGATAATAAAACTTAATATTTTGGCTTCTATCTTGACATCTTGTCTGCATGAAGATTTCTGTCTTTGGCTTCTTATAAAGGAGTTCTGTTTTATATTTTGTTTAACTTGATGCATTTTGAACACTTTCTCTTGTAATTATGACTGTAGTCTCTAAATGGATATATCTTATGCATGGCTGATAAACTTTTGAAAAATTTGCTTTCAGTTTTTCATTATTATAAGCAGTTTCATGAAGAATATCCTTTATGTATACATTCTTGCTCTCACAAATTTTTACACAGTTGTCTGATTTAGTTTTGTAAGATAAACTTTTTTTAAAAGATTTATTTCTTTATTTGAAAGAGTTACAGAGAGAGAAGGAGAGACACAGAGAAATATTCCATCTATTGGTTCACTCCCTAGATGGCCTCAATGATCAGGACTGGGCCAGGAGCCAGGAACTTCTTTCAGATCTCCCATGTGGGTGGTAGGAACTCAACAATGGGGCTGTCTTCTATTATTTTTCCCAGGCCATGAGCAGGCAGCTGGATTGAAAGTAGGGGAGCAAAGATGTGAACCGATATGCATATGGAATGCCAGCACTGCAAGGGGCAGTTTTACCTGCTAGGCCACAATGCCAGCCGCTAAGCTAAGCTTTTAAACATAGTACAAGTCCTTTTCAGAATTTTCGGTATGCATTGCCAGATGGCCTGCTGGCAAAGTGTACCAGTTCACATCTTGATTGACAGCACAATTTTCCCTTGCTGAGTATGAATGGCAAAAATTATTAAAAAGCAGATTTTTTTGTTTAATGTGCTTTTCTTTGATACAAAGTTAAACATTGACGTATCATGTAAATATTGGCATTGTAGGGTGTTTGCCAGAATTCCTACCCCCTCTTTTATTGTGTAATTGTATTGTTTTTAGTAATTAAAATAAAATCCTTTAAATTAAGTGGATTTGGCCTTCTGTACCCACAAGTCCTGCTTCTGTGGGTTGAACCAACCACAGCTCAAAAATATTTGAGGGGATGTCATTATGGCTTAGTGGGTAAAGCTAATTCCTGCAGTGCCAGCATCCCATTCAGGTGCTGTTTTGTGTACTGGCTGCTTCACTTCCAATCCAGCTCCCTGCTAATGGCTCAGGAAAAGTAGCAGAAGATGGCCCAAATACTTGGTCCCTTACTACATATGTGGGAGACCCAGTTGGAGTTCCAGGTTCCTGGTTTCAGCCTGGCTCAGCCCTGGGTGTTTGTGGCCATCTGGGTAGTGAACCAGCAGATGAAGGATTTCTGTCTCCCTCTCTAACTCTGACATTAAAATAAATCTCTTAAAAAATTGATAATTGCATCTGTACTGAACATGTACACTTTTTCTTGTCATTTGTTAAGACTATAACTATTTACATAACATTTGTTTTATATTAGATAATCTAGAGATGATTTAAAGTATATAGATATTACATAACTCCATTGAAGATGGGGGCTTGAGCATTTGTGGATTTTTCTATCTGCAGGGGAGTCCTAGAACCAATTCTTCATGGATACTGGGAGATTATTGTGTCTTAGAATTCTATATTCTAGGCCGGCGCCGTGGCTTAACAGGCTAATCCTTCGCCTTGTGGCGCCGGCACACCAGGTTCTAGTCCTGGTTGGGGCGCCGGATTCTATCCAGGTTGCCCCTCTTTCAGGCCAGCTCTCTGCTATGGCCCAGGAAGGCAGTGGAGGATGGCCCAAGTGCTTGGACCCTGCACCTGCATGGGAGACTAGGAGAAGCATCTGGCTCCTGGCTTCGGATCAGCGAGATGTGCCGGCCGCAGCGGCCATTGGAGGGTGAACCAATTGCAAAAAGGAAGACCTTTCTCTCTCTCTCTCTCTCACTGTCCACTCTGCCTGTCAAAAAAAAAAATTCTATATTCATAAATAGTAGGCGGTTTATTAACTTTTTAAAAGTGGATATACTGTGTATTCATAACTATTCCTACTAATCACAAATTGGAAACAAATATCCAAATAGAATGTTAGCACAGTGTATTAATAAAAAGAATACAGAAGTAGAAATAAATGAATTAGAGCAATATGCAGCAGCATGGATGTATACCAAACATAATGTTGAATGACAGGGATAATAAATGATAGGTACATTTAGGTCAATTTATTTATTTATTTATTTTTATTAAACTTTTATTTAATGAATATAAATTTCCAAAGTATAGCTTATGGGTTACAATGGCTTCCCCCTCCCAAAACTTTCCTCCCACCCACAACCCTCCCCCCTCCCGCCTCCTCTCCCCTTCCTATCCCATCATGATTCATTTTCAATTCTCTTTGTATACAAAAGATCAGTTTAGTATATATTAGGTAATGATTTCAACAGTTTGCCCCCATATAGCAACACAAAGTGAAAAGAAAAAAAATACTGTTGGAGTACTAGTTATAGCATTAAATAAGGGTGTACAGCACATTTGAAAGGCAGAGTTACAGGGAGGGAAGGAGGGGAGAGTCCTTGGGCTATCCTGCTTTCCCAGGTGTATTTTTATTTTTATTTTTTGACAGGCAGAGTTAGTTATAAACAGACAGAAAGGTCTTCCTTCCATTGGTTCACTCCCCTGATGCCCACTACGGCCGGTGCTGTGTTGATTCAAAGCCAGGAGCTGTGTGCTTCCTCCTGGTGTCCTATGCGGGTGCAGGGACCCAAGCACTTGGGCCATCCTTCGCTGTACTCCTGGGCTACAGCAGTAGAGCTGGACTGGAAGAGGAGCAACTGGGACTAGTACCCGGCACCCCAACCGGGACTAGAACCTGGGGTGCCGGCACTGCAGGCGGAGTATTAGCCAAGTGAGCCAAGACACTGGCCTTCCCAGGTGTATTATCAGGGAGCTAGATCAGAAGTGGGGCAGCCAGGACTTGAACCAGTGCCCATATAAATTGCTGGTGTTAACAGTGGTAGCTTAATCTGCTACAGAACAATGCCAGCCCCAAGGATCAATTTCAAAAACTGCCAAACTTGGTAACTATTAAGCGCCTACTGTGTAGTGGCTCTGGTGCTAGATGCGTCTAGATACAATAATGAGTAACAATTTCTGCTCTTGAGTTGTGTATGTCTCGAGTGGCAGTCTCTAGTCAGAGATGATTTTTCTCTTAGGAGGAGTTTGGTAATAAGACATTTTTGGTTATTAAAACTGAAGGGGTACTACTGGTATCTAATTGGTAGAGGTTAAAGATGTTCTAAATATTCTGCAGTGCACAGGACAACCCCTGCAACAAAGAATCATCCAGCTCAAGATGTTTTTAGTACCTAGGTTGACTAAATCCTGATCCAGTGGGAAAAATAACCAATTCAGTATACCATGAGGGAGGTCCAAAAAGTTCACAGAAAATTCTTTAGAAAAAACTATGCACAGATTTTTGAAAAATTTGTACTGAAAATAACTATCACTTAACTCGATTTTCCTTGAACTTTCAAAAGTGGTCTCGTTTGTCATATAGACTGAATTACTGGACTTCTGTTCCAAGCTAGCTAATTTATTAGATGTACTTTCACATTTTTTTTAAGTGTACAAAGTAGGTTATGTATTGTTTCTTGGATGAAGTTATTTGATGGTGGGTAAAACAGACTTTCTAAAGTTAGGGGTAGATCATAGCATTGAAGACAATGATATTTATGAAGACAGAGGGTACTTTTAGAATTTGGGATTAAATGTTATAAGTAGAATAAAAGTATGAGAGCATGGAGACACAAAACATCCAGGGAGCTAGTGTTGTGGCATAGCAGGTAAAGCTGCAGACTACAATGCCAGCATCCCATATGGGCACTGATTTGTATCCTGCCTGTTCTATTTCTGATCCAGCTACCCACTAATGTCCTAGAAAAAGTGGCGAAAGATGACTCAAATCCGTGTGCCTCTGCCACCCATCTAAGATCTGGAAGAAGTTCTTGGTTTCCATCTGGCCCAGCCATGACCTTGTGGCTATTTGGGGAATAAAGCAGCAGATGTAAGATCTGTCTCGTCCTTTTTCTAACTTGGGCTTTATTCACATAAATCTTGAGGGAGGGAGGAAAGGAATATCATTATATCTTTAGGTTTGTATCCATAAGCTACATTGAATCTGTTAAAAACTAAAAATTTAAAAATCCATTGTTAAATACCATGTAGGTTCTTGAGTACAGTTCCACTATATTAATTGAATAGTAGTTAGGATGGTGAGTGACTAGATCATGATAAATTTTAGCAATTTAAATGTCCTCTGGAAAACCACAAGTAGTCAGTGAAGGATTTTAAGTAAGGAAATGAGAAGATTATGTGTTTTAGAAATATTTTTCTTTTGGCATCAAGGAAAATGTTGAGTTTAAAGGGGAATCAGAAATGATGGCAGTTAAGGTCAGTAATCTAGATTTTAAATAAAAGTGAGAACATGGATCTCCTCAGTTCGAACCACACAGGCCAATTTATCTAAAATTTTAATCTTCCCCATCTCAATATATCTTTCTCCCTTTCCTTTATTTTTCATCTCTATTTCTCAATGCCCCTCTCATTCCTATTCTTAGCACTCCTCAGCTAACTCACATTCTCTGTCCTTATTTTACTCTTTGACCCTTCTGTTAGAATGTTAGGTACTAAGGGGGAAGGAATTTGGATGTTTGGTTCAGGCTCCTGATATGCAGAATAAAATCTGACACATACAATAGGAGCCCACAAATATCTGTTGAATGAATAAATAGATGAAAATAGTTAAAGTTGGGGAAATGGAGAGAGTTATTGAGGAAGGATCAGTAGTAGTTGGTGAATTGAAAAATGTTGGATGGAGGTAATGGTGAAATGAAGATTACTCTTAGATTCTTCTATTTAGCTCCCAAACCATAATCCTATCAAGATAGCACATAACAGAGAAAGCATATTTGCTACACAGAATGGCATTTGATTTGGGGCATGCTGAGCTTAAGGTGATAGACATCTTGATGGAGATACCACTGAACAGTTGGATGTAAGATCTGGAGCTCTCAGTGGCAGTCTGAACTGAATCACTGGTATGAAGAAGAAAATACAGACTGAAAGAGAATGCTAAAGATTAAACCCTGGAGAATGTTGACATTTAACAACAAGCAAAGAAAAGCCTGTGACTGAGTCACTGAGGAAATAGAAAATGAGTGAGTGATGTTTCACAGCACCCAAAGTGGGAAGGCTTGAGAAGGAGCAAATGGTTAATGTCAAAGTTGCATTGTGTAAATAATAGAGGTTATGACCTTAATTGGGGGTCATTCCATTGTGGTATTCTGATGGCTATGATTTTGAGGGAGTACATGGAGTCCTATGAAAGCAGCCATAGTGACTGTGTTCAATTTTCTTCTTTCTGCTAAGCTTATTGCAAAGGAACATGTGTTGATAGCTGGAAAGCCATGAATTAGGAGGCTGATATCGGATATGTGATAGAAGGAGACATGAACAAGGAAGAACCAGTTGAGGTGGAGAGGGAAGGCGATGATTAAGGAAGCAAGATAATTGAAGTTACAAAAGAGAATAGAATTTAAGACTAAGTGGGGAAATCTGTCTTGGACAGTAACACTTGTTAAGTCAGTTTGAGAAATGTATTCTTGGAGGATAAAGATAGAGGTGTCATTATGTGGGAAGATGCATCATTTTCTTGATTTAGTCTCATCAGGTGGCATTAAGGAGATATTTGGGTGTGTGGGCTAGAGAGGAGGCATGGAGATCAATTAGGCTGTTGATTTAATCCTGGGGCAGACATAAAGACTTCTGCCTAGGTGATGGAGGTCAAGAGGGACAGAGATTTTGTAGAAATTAGGAGACAGAATTGCCAGAAGTTTATTTGTTGGACACAGAGGTGATCAGGAAGAGACCATTATGCCTCACAGGTTTCTGTTTGCAAGGATTGTGCAACCTGGTGATATCGGAAAGGGCATGCAAATGTGAAGCATTTTGTAGGAACAGTGTATGAAAGGTGACCACTGGTGTAGGGTGTGCATTATAGAGTTGGATACCTGGATCTATTTTAGATAAAGTCCAGTTAGTATCTGTTTGTTATCAATCACATCTTTTATCTCCTTGTAATACTGGTGATAGAAGTAGATGTTACCAGGAATATTTATTCTACTTTAGTACTTACCAGCGTTCTGTATGGTTAAACCAGATTCTGCTGGGAATGAATGACTATATCATATACTTATGGCAAACTAGCAACCTTCAAGAGCCCTTCAAGCAGAAGCATTTTTGTTGGCAAAGTTTTCGTTATCCAAGTACATGGTAAAAGGACCAGCCTGCACAAATTTGCAGTCTCATACTTGTATAGATGTCTACCCAGCTCATCACCTTCCCACCCATTATTCTTCTTGATCATGGCCTTCCTTATACATTCATGTCTGTCATCTCATCTCTGTCATTCCATAAGAAAGGAATTGTTTATTGTTGACACAGACTGCTTGAACCCTTTTCATACTAGAGGGAAGTACTTCTCAACCTGAAATGTGCATCCAATCACCTGTGAGAACATTCTTAGAGTTTCTGTTTCAGTAGATCTCAGCTGGAATCCAAGAACTTGTTAAAAACACAAGTTACTGGGTGATGCTGGTAGGACTGACACAGATACTACACTTTGAGAAAATCTGCTACAGTGTTAATAGTGTTGCACACTAGTTATGGAATTGAAGACTTTGTATTTAGTCAAAGACAAGTTTGGTACCTTCTAAACATGGAGGATATTCTTTTCCACTTACCTTGTTAATGTATATCTGGTTATGGATTCTTTTGCACTGGTTTCTTTCCCAAAAACATACCATGTACTATGGCCAGTCTACAGGAAACCCTCACTAGGTTATCACATTTCTGATGGCTGGAGGAAATTCATTGCCATTAAGTGGTTTTGTGTCACTAAGTGAAGAGTCGCTACCAGCTAGTTAGCTCATTGGCCATGACTGGGTACGGTTAGAGGGATTATAAGGATAGTCCTACTGTCCTCTTACTGGAAGCTAATTGAGATTTCATTACGTGCTTAGTCTCTTGATATATTCACTCTTTCTTCTGAAGGGAACCCATCTATGCACATGAGCTGGCTATGGTTTGATGTATCTGTGTCTGGGATAAAACAAAACCTCATTTGTTCTAGTTTTAGAGGGACCTGCTGTCACCAGGTCCACAGTTTAATTGACTGGGCCAGCCAGTCCAGGGCTTGATATCTCATAGCTGCTAATGACATATTAACTGATGGGAATATCCCATGACTCGGGCCCTGAGAATAGGAGGGGAGACTCTATAATGCTCACTGCTCTTCCACGTCAGATGCTGTTTGTTTACTAATAGTGAATGTTTATTTCTCACTTACTGAGCCAAAATCCTTTCAGCAGCCTTTGCAGTAGATATTTGAGTATGACAAGTAAGCAAACTGAGGCCTGGCAGAGATAACTTGTTGCATGCTGGGTAGCAGATCTGATAACTGGCAAGTGTTTCTCAGTGAGGTCGTCCTATGTTGTTATTATACTACTGTTTCACAGAATATTTCTCAGTTTGGCTTTAAAAATTGATCAGATAATCTATAAACTGAAGCTATTTTAACATTTAATGAAAACATTTGTATTTGTCACTTTGAGTATTTAAATCATGTGGTGGGAAATGGATTTCTTGCTAAGATACTAAATATGTATTATCCAAGAAGGTACTACCTGGTAGGCCCTATTGGTCACGTGCCTGCCCTTTTCAGTGTCTTCATTATTCTTACAATGGGCAAGCATAGACTGCAATAACCAGGTGATTGTTTTATATTTCTTTTTTAAAAAATTTTTTATAGTTTTCATTTTTTTAATTAATTTATTTTTGACAGGCAGAGTGGACAGTAAGAGAGAGACAGAGAGAAAGGTCTTCCTTTGCCATTGGTTCACCCTCCAATGGCCGCTGCGACCGGCACATCGCGCTGATCCGATGGCAGGAGCCCGGTGCTTCTCCTGGTCTCCCATGGGGTGCAGGGCCCAAGCACTTGGGCCATCCTCCACTGCACTCCCGGGCCATAGCAGAGAGCTTGCCTGGAAGAGGGGCAACCGGGACAGAATCTGGCACCCCGACCAGGACTAGAACCCAGTGTGCAAGCGCCGCAGGCAGAGGATTAGCCTATTGAGCCGCAGTGCTGGCCAATTGTTTTGTATTTCAAAGGAACTAGTTCACAGCATAACAAATCTCTTCATTTTGTAGATCCAGTTCAGATAAAGATAAGCAGTAGCCTGTTACATTGTGCTGAAGAAAACAAGCAATAATCTTATGTCTCATTCTTCTTGAAGGTTTTCATATGCTTAATAAACATATTTATACACCTGTATGAGTATAGCTCTAACCCTGCATGGCCTCTCAAGGCATGTAGAGAGTCTCTTTAATTAGAAATTACAGACTTAGATTTGGAAGAGACTGAGTTGATTCTGTGTTTCCTTTTCTGCCTTTTTGCTATCCACTCTTTCTCCTTTTCCTTGTCTCCCTTCCTCTCACTGTCATGTCCCCAACATGTGTGGATCCTGAGGTTTATAAGGGAAGTATTTCTCAAAATCATACAGTTAGCAAGGTGGCCTCAATATTTGAGGAAACGGACTCCAATGAAATACTCTTTTCATTATATTCTTTAAAGCATGTGATTTAGACAAAATTATGCATAATTAGAAACCAGAATATTAGAAAAATCTTTCTTTTATTGAATGAATTATCAGATTAAATGTTTCAAATTCTATTAAGGAATTCAAGGCACTCAATTTTATCTTCTAAAGGGAGAATTCAATTTGTGGTAGATGGCATCATTAAAGAAACAAGGACTAAGGGCTCTCACTTGGTTCTGATGGTAACCAGCTTTGCAAGTGTAGAAAAAGTACATAACATACTCTGGAATAATGCCCTCCTAATAACACTCATGTGTCTACCAAAAACCATCACAAGGAATACTGAAATCTATTGACAGTTCCTTTTTATAGTATTGATCTTGTGATTTTTTTTATGTATTATATTTAAGCGCTTTGTGGGCTAGGCAGTTCTCTTGAATACGCCTCATGTAAATATAGAACCCAGTTAGGCAGTAACATTCTATTGTAAAGGCACACATTACCTTGTTCTCTGTTTTCCATTAGGCAATTAAGGCATCTACTTAGCACTTTATTTTTTAAGATTTATTTATTTGTTTGAAGGGCAGAGTTAAAAGAGAAGGAGAGACAGATCTTCTATCTGCTGGTTCACTTCTCAAATGGCTCCAATGGCTGGGGCTATGCAAGGCTGAAGCCAGGACTACGAGCTTCATATTGATCTCCCATGTGGGTGACAGGGGCCCAAGCACTTGAACCATCTTCGGCTGCCTTCCCAGGCACATTACCAAGGAGCTGGATAAAAAATGGTGCGGTTGGCACTTGAACCTAAACCCATATGGGATGCTGGTGTTGCAGGTAGCAGCTTAATCTGTGTTACAGAACTGGCCCCAGAACTTTATTTTTATGGTGCTTTCACCTGGATTCTCTGGGGGGACCAGGTATTTTAATTTATGTGTAACAGTGCTGTGAAGGCAGTATTGGTATCCATTTCACACAGCAGGTAACAGATGTTCTGAGAAACCCACTGGGTAGCCCAAGGATTGGCTGCCACTACATGGCATGGCTGAGGCTGTATCTACTTTTATCATTAAAGTAGATGGGCAGACATGACAAAGCTACCTTCGCAAACAGAGCTGATAAGATATTAAGCCCTAGGACTAGCCATATATTTTACATTGGTTACACCTATTTGTTTTGTAAAATTCTCTTCTCTAACCAGCTCCTTCATTCACAAGTTAATAATATAGGAAGCAAGAAATTAGAAACTTAGGTTAAACTTTCATCTCATTTTACTATTTATAATTGATCAGGAGTCTGCCTTTCAAGTAAATAAATAAGAGTTACAGAGAGGCAGGGGCAGAGAGAGGTCTTCCATCCATTGGTCCACTTCCCAGACTGCTGCAATAGCCAGAGCTCTGCCCATCCAGAGCCAGGAGCCAGGAGCTTCTTCCAGGTCTCCCACTTTGGTGCAGGGCCCCAAGGACTTGGGCCATCTTCTGCTGCTTTCCCAGGCTATAGCAGAGAGTTGGATTGGAAGCGGAGCAGCCGGGACTCGAACCAGTGCTCATATGGGATGCTGGCATTGCAGGCAGCGGCCTTACCCTCTATGCCACAGTACTGGCCCCAAGAGTCTTATTTCTTGATATCTTAGTATATATAGAATGAAAATGTTGAAGTAAAAATATTGCTATGCCAAGATAGCTAAATTCCAGCATCCTCATAGATGGATTATCATCTACCTGATATGTGCTTATCATCTATGATGTTGTGCATCTAAGATGATGTGCTTATCTATCTGATAAGCACAAACAGATGGTGAATGTAAGATACCACCATGTTTACCCAAACTTCAATACTACCATTTGGTACTTTCAAATGAAACCCTTATCTTTTTTCCTTCTCCCTTCGTGGTGCCCCAAGGGTGAAATCTGACTTACCATATTTTCAGTGGGGGTGCTTTTAGATGTTTCAGTCATTGAGGGAAAACATAAAAGAAGCAGAATACTTTGTGACAAATGAGAATTGAGTTCAAATTTCAATGTTTATAAATAAAGTGTGATTGGAAATTGGCCATATGTAGTCATTCACATGTTGTCTGTGGCTGTTTTTGTGCTATGGGAGAGCTGAGTAGTTTAGACCTTATGATTTGTAACACCTTAAATGTTTATTATTGGGTCGTTTACAGAAAAGTCTGCCCACCCCAGCTCTGGCCGATCTGGAGCATGAAGGGATTAAGAGATTGTTCTTGTTTTCCTTGGATGGGGGTTTAGTGGAGATCAAGATGGACATTAGCTTACATACACTTTGCCATTTAGTTGGGTGGCAATATCTGCCTTTTCCATCATTTGAGAACATCCAACAAAGACTGAGAGCTGAAATGTATTAAACTGCTCTGGTCCCACCTTTATATGAAAGCATGACAAGTTAGCAAGAAAGGAAAAGCACAAGGAGTAGTCAAGACAAGAGATCTGCTACTGGGAAGAACTTAAAATCTGATAGGAGACACTCAGTTTATAATTTTTAGAACTTGTTTTCATTGTTAGCAAATTCCTTTCCTATTTTATTTTGAGGTAGTGGTCTTCCTCCCATTCCCCTTAAATGGAAATTAAAATCACTTTGAACACTTGACAATTGGTTCCCAGCAAATGTGTTGCAGTTTTAATTTCAGATGTTTTGAGAATTATTTCAAGTATGCATCACTTGAACATATGAGAAATGAAGCCAACATTTTTATAGTTCCTCATTATTTGACCACATAATTTTACACAAGCCACAATGTTTCTTCTTTGGGGTGTGTATGTGGGTGGGCAAGATAGAATATTTAAACATTCAAATATTCCAGTGACGCTACCAATATATTTCACAAGTTTGAGTTTGGGATTTTTTGAAGATGAACTCTTAAGAAAATTTATGTTAAAAGGAGCTGGGCAAAAAGTTACTTTTGAGAGAGAGAGAGAGAAAATATCTTCTGTCCAGTGGTTCACTCCCCAAGTGGTCGTAATGACTAGGGCTGGGCCAGGCTGAAGTCAGGAGCCAGGAACTTCTCAAAGGTTTCCCACTGGGTGCAGGAGCCCAGGTACTTAGGCCATCGTCTGCTTTCCCAGGACATTAGCGGGAGCTGAATTGGAAGTGGAGTTGAATCAGTGCCTGCATGGGATGCTGGCACTATAGGTGGTAGCTTAATCTGCTGTGCTGGCAGCGCTGGCTTGCATTTTATCTATTAAGAACTTGAAGTCTAAAATAAGTAACCTAGGTCCAAGCTTTACTGTTTTGATATAGGTAAGTTGGGTATTTTTTCCTCTTGTCTGTTGGTAAAGGGTATAGACCCCCATCCCCATTTTAATTTCCTAATGCTTGTATTGTAATGCTTGAACCAGATGACTTGCCATGTAGGTACTCAACAAATTAATATAATTAGTTTAGATGTAAGACCTAAACATGGCAGAGTCACTAAGTTTATGGATAGTGGTCTTTGGGTAATGTCCTTCATTTGAGAAGTGTGTTTGTGCAAACACATATCCATAGATATTTAAATTATGTTTTTCTTCTAAAAAATTATTTAAGGCAGAGTTACAGAGAGGCAGAGAGAGAGAGAGAGAGAGAGAGAGGTCTTCCATACACTGATTCATTCCCCAGATGGTCACAATGACTGGAGCTGTGCCGATCCAAAGCCAGGAGCAAGGAGTTTCCTCCAGGTTTCCCAAGTGGGGACCCAAGAACTTGGGCCATCTTCTACTGTTTTTCCAAGCCATAGCAGAGCACTGGATCGGGAGTGGAGCAGCTGGGACTTGAACCAGCGCCCATATGGGATGCCAGCACTACAGGTGGTGGCTTTACCCGCTATGCCACAAAGCCGGCCCCTAATTTGCATGTTTTTCTATGTTGAGTATCTTGAGTTCCTTTCCACCAACTTGTGCTGCCATCTTTTTGTCCTGACTAGTACGTTTTTACACAGGTAATAGCTCACATACCTGGATCACGAATTGCTCAGCAGATACTGTGCTGAGATGTTTGTGTTTATATATCCTCTGAACCTCTCAACAGTCCTCTGAAATAAAGACTGATGTTGACTTCCTTTCACAGATGAGGACATTGCAAAAAAAAAAAAAAAAAAGAGCTTTATTGATTTGCCAGTGGTCACACAACAGTAAGTGAGCCAAGATTTCTAACCTCAGATCTGCACACTGTCCTATTAGAGTGGCTACTGTGTTCTCAACGTAGTTCTTATTTCCTCCCTCTTTTATTATAGTGTTCTATGTTGCCTTTGACAGAGTTGTATTTCACCTATCCTAAACATCCTAATAAAGCCAGTCTTGACCCGAATCCACTCCAGTGGATCTGAGATAGACTTCAACATGGGCTCTTCTGTTAAATTAGTTGTGCTGGTTTTGTGCATTATCATTGCATCTAGTTG
Organism: Lepus europaeus; assembly: GCF_033115175.1. Taxonomy (NCBI): domain Eukaryota; kingdom Metazoa; phylum Chordata; class Mammalia; order Lagomorpha; family Leporidae; genus Lepus; species Lepus europaeus. The sequence continues at coordinate 35,251,046 of NC_084830.1, forward strand.
GCAATATGAAATGCCAAGTTCTGAAACCTCTGGATCTGTCATTCATTTCTTGAAGTTGAAATACAGTAAATCTTCTAATGAGCTATGTGCAGTGAGACTGTATTACCAACACAGCATTGTAGCTTATAGGTCATATTTCAACCAGTCCATACTCTAGTGGGATTCCTTTCCTAGTACCTTTTAGAAATGTATGGTTTTGGTAACATAAAAGCTTAAAAACTTTATAAAGCATTTTAAGTTTGCAGAAGGAATGATTGATGTTAATATTTAAAGTTAGGGAAACCTAAAACTATTCAAACAATTTTAAGAAGCCTCATATTAAGTTACACAATTGAGTAACTTACATGAGAAAAATTGCTAAAAGTCTAATTAGGAATACTTTATGGAACCATCCATCCCTTCAATTTCTGTTCGAATTTTAGTATGCAATGAGCAGAGAAACGTCTAGGAGTTACAAATGGGTTAGACTGATGTTCTTTGACACTTGCAATTAGAACCTGAGGAAAATGCTACTCATAGGTGTCAGTGACTGTCACATTCTGTATGGAGATGTTGGCTTGAAAAAAAAAAGTTGAACAGCAACAAGTACCCAGATTACCTGGCATGCTTATCATGGCACTGCCCTGATGAGCATTGAGAAATAGAGAAAACGGACCACCAGTGTGTCTGAGGGTCTCCACCTTGCTGAGTTTCTCTCTACCTTCAATAATTGTAACATACTGAATTACATTTTCACAGTTTGACTTAACAAAAGCTGACCTATTTCTGCTTCTAAATTCAGGTTTTTGTTTCTTGTTTATATGATTTGCCATGCTGATGTATTTAACGAAGAGATGGGGAGGGGAGTCTCTAGAACATATGCAAATACATGGAGACTGAACAACATGCTCTTGAACAGTGGGTCATTGAAGAAATAAAAAAAATTTATGGAAATAAATGACAGTATAGCATATCAAAACTTATGGGATACAGCAAAAGCAGTATTTAGAGGAACGTTTGTAGCAATTGGAGCCTACATCAAGGCACCAAATAAACGAGCTATAGATACATATCAAGGATCTATAATAATAACAGCAAGGCAAACCCAAAACTAGTAGGAGAAAAGAAATAATTAGAGCAGAAAGCAACAAAATTGAAACAAAAAAAAAAATACAAAAGATCAGCGGAATAAATAGCTGGTTTTTTGAAAAAATAAAATTGTCACACCATGGACCTAACAAACCAAAAGAGGAGGGAGAAGACCCAAATTAATAAAATCAGATGAAACAAAATGTAACAGATGCAGAAATAATCATGAGAAATTACTGCAAAGAGCTGTACACCAACAAAATGGAAAACCTAGAAGAAATGACAGCTTCCCTGACACACATGACCTACCTAAATTGAACCAGGAAGACATAGAAAACCTAAACAGACCTATAACCAAGATGGAAATTGAGTCAGTGATAAAGACCCTCCCAACTTAAAAAAGCCCAGGACTGGATGGCTTCACTGTTGAATTCTACTAAATATTTAAAGTACTAACTCCAATTCTTAAGTTACTCAAAACAATTGAAAGGGAGAGACTCCTCCCAAACTCTTTATGAAACCAGGATCACCTTAATTCCTTAACCTGAAAAAGATGCAACAGAGAAAAAGAACTACAGGCCAGTTTCCCTGATGAACATAGACACAAAAATCTTCAACAAAATACCAGCCAATTGAATCCAACAACACATCAGAAAGATCGTCTATCAGGACCAAGCAGGATTTATTCCTGGTGTGTAGGAATGGTTCAACATTTGCAAATCAATCAGTGTAATACATCACATTAACAAACTGAAAAACAAAAATTATATGACTATCTCAATGGACCCAGAGAAAGCATTTGACAAAATACAGTACCCCTTTATGATGAAAACCTTAAGCAAATTGGGAATAGAAGGAACATTTCTCAACACAATCAAAGCAATATATAACAAAGCCATGGCCAGTGTCCTATTGAATGGGGAAAAATTGGAAGCATTCCCACTGAGATTTGTAACCACAAAAGGGTGCCACTCTCACCACTGCTTTTCAATATAGTCCTGAAAGTTATAGCCAGAGCCATTAGAAAAGAAAAAGAAATCAAAAGGATACAAACTGGGAAAGAGGAAGTCAAATTAACCTTATTTGCAGATGACAAGCTCCTATACATAGGGGATCCAAAGACTCAGAGACCATTAGAACTCAGAGATTGGTAAAGAAGCAGGATATAAAATCAGTACATACCAAATGGTGGAGTTAGAAACGTGCCAGGGGATTCCAATACAATCTCATCAAGGTGGCATGTACCAATGCCATCTCTCTGGTCCAAGTGATCATCTTCAATTCACAATTGATCACACTGATAGGTCTAAGAGTCAAAGGGACCACACAAACAAGACTAGTGTCTGCTAATACTGATAGAACCAAAGAGGGAGAGAACGATCCAACATGGGAAGTGGGATACACAGCAGACTCTCATAGAATGGCAGATGTCCTAAATAACACTCTGGCCTCAGAATCAGCCCTTAAGGTATTCAGATCTGGCTCAAGAGCCCATGAGAGTATTTTAGGCATGGAAAGCCGAGACACTCTGGGAAAAAAAAAAAAAAAGACCTAAATGAAAGATCTCTGCGAGTGAGATCCCAGTGGAAAGACTGGGGCCATCAAAGTAGGAGGTACCTTTTCTGAAGGGAGGAAAGAACTTCCACTTTGACTATGACCCTGTCGGAATAAGATCGAAGTCAGCGAACCCAAAAGGCTTCCATAGCCTCGGCAACTCATGACTAGAGCCTAGGGAGATTACTGACACCATAAACAAGAGTGTCAAATTAAGTCAACAACAGGAGTCACTGTGTACTTACTTATCACGTGGGATCTGTCCTTAATGTGTTGTCCAATGTGAAGTAATGCTATAACTAGTACTGAAACAGTATTTTTACACTTTGTGTTTCTGTGTAGGTACAAACTGATGAAATCTTTACTTAGTATATACTGAATCGATCTTCTGTATATAAAGATAATTGAAAATGAAAAAAAACCTTGGTGTTAAATTGGATATTGCATAGAAAATTAATTCTTAAAAAAATATCATGTAGGATCTCTGTCCTTAATGTGCTGTACCTTGTGATTTAATGCTATAACTAGTACTCCAACAGTATTTTTCACTTGATGTTGCTATGTGAGGGCAAACTGTTGAAATCTTTACTTAATATATACTAAACTGATCTGTATATAAAGAGAATTGAAAATGAATCTTGATGTGAATGGAAGGGGAGAGGGAGCGGGAAAGGGGAGGGTTGCGGGTGGGAGGGAAGTTATGGGAGGGGGGAAGCCATTGTAATCCATAAGCTGTACTTTGGAAATTTATATTCATTAAATAAAAGTTTTAAAAAAATAAAATCAGTACATAAAAATCAACAGCCTTTGTATACACAAACAATGCCAAGGCTGAGAATGAACTTCTAAGATCAATCCAATTTACAATAGCCACCAAAAAAAATCAAGTATCTTGGAATAAATCTAACAAAAGAATGCAAATCAAAACCACAATGAGGTTTCACCTCACCTCAGTTAGAATGGCTTTGATGCATAAATAAACAACAAATGCTGGTGAGGATGTGGGGAAAAAGGTACCCTAATCCATTGTTGGTAGGAATGTAAACTGCTATAACCACTATAGAAGACAGTATGGAGATAACTCAGAAATTGGAATACAGTCCTACCATATGACCCAGCCATTCTGCTCCTGGGAATTTACCCAAGGGAAATAAAATCGGCATATGAAAGTGCTGTATCTGCACCCCGATGTTTATTGCATCTCAATTCACAATAGCTGAGACATGGAATCAACCTAGATGCCTATCAGTCAAATACTGGATAAAGAAATTTTTTTTTATGGGATATGTACCCTAGGGACTACTACACAACAGTAAAAAAAAGAAATCCGGTCATTTGCAACAAGATGGATTAATCTGGAAAACATCATACTGAGTGAAAAAAGCCAGTCCCAAAGAGACAAATACTATATGTTCTCCCTGATCTGTGATAACTAATATAGCACCTAAAAGGAAATCTGTAGAAGTGAATTTGACACATTAAGAAGCAATGGCTTGAATAGCCCTTGTCCTGACTGTTGAGGAACAGTTTTTTTTTATTCTATTCGTTAAACTCTTTACTTATCATAGTTAATCATATGTGTATAAAATTAACTAAAAATAGATTTCAGTAAAATGAGTGGGAATAAAAGGGAGGAAGAAGTTTGTGACTGCAAAGCTGTATAGTCTGCATACATTCCTGTGGACTTACTTATAAGAGTACAGTTAAAAACTTGACATGGGACCCCAAATCCCATTAAGCTGAGTGGTAAAAATGCCATATGTTAAAATGATTATATTAAGTATTAAAAGTGAATATGTAGGTAGGATTAACTGTTAAAGTGATCATGTACATAGAATCAAGTTTCTGGTAGCAATAATAGAATTATAAAGGAGAGAATGTTCTAGCATGGCAAGTAGTCCACACAGCAGATTCATAGGATGACAATCCCTTTAAGCAGCACTCTGACCTCAGTATCAGCCCTTAAGGCATCCTGGTCTGGCTGAAGAGCCTGTGAGAGCATTTCAGCCATGGAAAGCCAAGACACTGTGGCAAAAAATGTTCTACATGTAAGATCTTTGTGAGTGAGACCCCCAGGAAAGAAGTGGCCATCAAAGAAAGATGTGCTTTTTTCTAAACTTCCACTTTGCATACATCCTTGTCTAAATACTGATGGAATTTGTGGATTCAAAAGACTTCCATAGCCTAGGCAGCTCATGTCAAGAGCCTCAGGTAGTTACTGACGTCATACACAAGAGTGTTGTTAAATTAACAACAGGAGTCATTGTGCACTAACTTTCCATGCAGAACCTCTGTCCTCAATGAGTTGAATTATCAGATTTAACTGTAAAACTTGTTATCAAACAGTTTTTCTTGTGCGTGCACATTGTTGAAATCTTTACTTAGTATAGAGTTGGTATTCTGTGTAAAAAGTTAATTGAAAATGAAATGAAATTGTACAAATGGTTTGGCATCTAAACTTAGCTGTGAAGAGAAAACAAACTCTGTATGTCTGGTTCCTTGTGAGCACCAATGGGAGCAAAGGAAGAGAGGGTATTTCTGTGGTCTGTGGCTTCTTTGTTCATCTTTTCCCCCTTTAGATTCCTTTCGTTCTTTGGATTCATCATAGCTCCTTTCCCCCATGACTTATCTCAGAGTGGATTGCTGACCTCTGCTCTCTTCCTGCATTCAGGAGGGCTGACTGAATGTTCACTCCCATTCCATTCGGTAGATACTTCTAGGTCAGAGTACTTAGTGCTTGATAGCCCACTCGTGTACCTCTCCCTTCTGAAGTCTGGAGATAGTGACATTTGGTAACCTTGCTTTTTCATCTGAGCCTTTGGGTATCCAAAAGGATGCCTGTCCCTAGGGGCATTTACTTGTCTGAATGGAGGGACAAGCACAGTTTCATTTTGTTTATGAGCCTTTTATATCCAGACACCTACAGGGACCACTAATTTCTAGCCAGAACGAGCTCCTAAATTTGAATCTAGCTTCCTTTTTATTTATTTTAATTATTACTTGGGGCCAGTGCTGTGGTGCAGCTGGTTAAAGCCCTGGCCTGAAGCATCGGCATCCCATATGGGTGCTGGTTCAAGTCCTGGCTGCTCCTCTTCTGATCCAGCTCTCTGCTATGGCCTGGGAAAGCAGTGGAAGATGGCCCAAGTGCTTGGGCCCCTGTACCTGTGTAGGAGACCCAGAAGAAGCTCCTGGCTTCGGATTGGCACAACTACAGCCATTGCAGCCATCTTGGGGAGTGAAACAGTGGATGGAAGACCTCTCTGTGTCTACCTCTCTCTGTAACTCTTTCAAATAAATAAATCTTTGAAAAAATATTAGCTAAAACCACACCAAGTTCAAACAACTTTTATTCCTACCCACAGTCTCTAAATCTAGGTAAGCATCTCCTCCATGGAACCTTGGCTTCATTCTAGCCATTCTTCCTTGAGACCAGCACATCCTCATGAGTTCTGTCGCCTTGTCACGAATGCAGCCATATTTGCCGGTATTTTGCTCTCCCTGTCACTTTAAAACATACTCAGCTGAGTTTTCTACTTGCATAGCAGTATCTCCTGCCTTACTCTGAGATTTGAAGTCTGTATGAATATTGTCTTCATTGGCCGGCACCGCGGCTCACTAGGCTGATCCTCCGCCTGTGGCACCAGCGTCCCGAGTTCTAGTCCCGGTTGGGGCGCTGGGTTCTGTCTTGGTTGCTCCTCTTCCAGTCCAGCTCTCTGCTGTGGTCTGGGAGTTCAGTGGAGGATGGCCCAAGTGCTTGGGCCCTGCACCCACAAGGAGGAAGCACCTGGCTCCTGGCTTTGGATCAGTGCAGCACACTGGCCATAGCGGCCACTTGGGGGTTGAACCAACAGAAAAGGAAGACTTTTCTCTGTCTCTCTCTCTCTCACTGTCTAACTCTGCCTGTCAAAAAAATTTTTCTTCAGGTGCTGGACTGTTGGTTTTTCCAGTATGATTTGCAGCTCCTCACAGTAACCTTGGCTTTTTTACTATTAGAGATATTTACAATGCATATGAAAGAGATCTCATAGGAAACATTCAAATAGTAAAGAAATTGAGTTTTTACACGATGTTCATGCCCATTCACTTGGAAAGCATTAATACTTTCCTGCGTTTCCCGTGCTGTGGTAGGAATACAGAATCCACTGATGAGAAAAAATGAAGAAAACCTTAACAGAATTGGATCCCTTCTCTCTGTCTCTAACATGTGCAGTAGAAGCGTCTAAAGCAGACTTTGCTCTCTGATGCCCTGTGTGTACCTCATGACCCACTCTCTCCAGGACAGGGAATGTGTACTGTTTCATGTTTGCAGGGTCTGGCACAATACTGAAGACATACTAGATTCCTGGGGAATGCTTGGAATGAGTTATTGAACTGGACTGCAGTGATGTTTTTAAAAGGTTATATTAAAGCCTGTAGGGGGAGCGGTGGGAGGGTGGGGAAAGGGTACCAGCCTGTTCTGTTTCTTGGCCAGGGTAAGCCCCCTTGTCAGATGACAGCCCCATTGGCCTGCATTTGGACACAGTTGAACTTGGACAGCCGTTTTACTTAAACCCACATTGGCAGTCCTCCTCTGGTGGGCTGCATTTTTGAGGAGGCACTATAATTCAGCAGCGTGTAAGTTGGCTTTGGTAGGGTCTTACCCTTCTGAACAAAGACTTAAAGCACACAGTTTTATAGAAAAGGCCAATGTTTAGTGAATTCTGCTAAATCCCATACCCGTTGCCTTATGCAGTATAAGGTTTTCTAAGGTTTAACTACTGTGTAATTCCCCTGGTGTTTTAATGGTGGCTGACTCATTTGTTTATAAGGTTATGTAGATATTTTCCTAAAGTGTATGTAAGAAACTGTTAAATGGTGGTGCTTTCTGGGGGTGGGCCTAATGTGCTATTCAGGTGAGAAAGAGGATTTCTATATTTATATATTGATGTGTGTGTACATACATACATACATACATACACACACACACATATATATATAGTACCTCTGGAATTGTTATTTATGGTGAGAATATTGTACTTTGATATTTAAAATTAATTATAAATCATATCATTAACTTGATTATATATGGGTTAATAGCGTTGATAATCAAATTCAAGGCAATGAGCCAGTTTTTTTTTTTTTTTAATTGTTGTTGTTTGGTTTTGGTTTTTTGTTTTCCTCAGAAGTGGCTGCAGGCCTGGGGAGAAAGTTTAGGATTATGAGCCCCTACAAAGACCTTTTTCCCAAACCAGAGTATTTCCTAGAGAAGTGAACAGGGCAGGGGGTCGTAGATGGGTCTGGAGCTGGTGAGAAAAGGCTTCCAGGGACTGAAACACAGCCTGAAAGAGGGCTGCTGGGGTGAGTGGTTTACGTAGTCACTAGCTTTTCAAGGCTTTGGGTTCGTAGGCGTTTGTGATTAGATGAGTTCTGTCAGTGCAGGCTGCTGAATGCATGAGTCACCTGCTGTGGTTCGAAGTTGGCAAAGAGCGACCAAAACCAGGAAGGCCAGCAGAGCTTCAGATGTTAGGACTTGGCACCAATCAGAACTTTCTAAAAAAAATATTTTATTGCATAGACAATATTTTATTTAGTTTTTAAATGATTTCCACGAAGGAAGAGCACCATGGAGCATATGAAAACACATAGAATACTGGCAGGAGATGGTTAAATGGATGTGTGTTTTGAGGGTTACAGCAGGTTCAGCATTATTAAGTACAGGATATAATTTCATGCACCCAAGTCTGAACAGTTTGGGATAGGATAATAGGTCTTTGTTTATTCTTGCCTGTTAAAATCAAGAGGTTTTATTTCATAATGTTACTGTGGTGACTTCTTAAAATAAACTTAAGTGGATCACAATGTATATTATAATAACCCTTTCTGTTACACTTCATTACATAAATATGGTATACTATAAAAGGTTCATGTTTCAGAAATACAATTTTAACATATTTAAAAATTCTACCATCCTCTCCCAAGATTAACATCTCTAAGCTACTTTATACAAATGCACATTTATAATTTTATTGTCTCATTCTCTAAATATCTTCAACTTAACCTTTTTACTTAACAATAGGTTTTTAAGATTTCTGGATCATTGCTTAAAATTAACCTTCTGCTTTTTAATGGCTGGGGTAGTCTACAATTTGAGTGGGTCATATTTTCATTCTGCTTAAATTTGAGAACACATAATTGAACTTCATTCTAGTGGGATTTATAGCCAAAGAAGTCCTAAGGGACTGTGCAGTGAATGACAAGTAGTTCAGAAGTTCCACGTCCTAGGAACCAGCATCAAGAATGGGGAATGAAATGAAGAAAGGGAGCTACAAGTAACAAATATCAGTGAAGGCATTTATAAAACTCCAAATCATTATTTTCTAAACCTTTTTGTCCAAAAAAAGCTTATTTATCCATGCAAGTGAAATTTAAGAGAAATCATACATACATACATACTTCACAATAGCCAGTTTGTGAAGTATAGAGCCCCCTCAATAGGAATGGTTTATACCTGTTGCCCTTTAGTTCCATTTTTTGTTTGTTTGTTTGTTTGGAATGCTTATTATTTCTTAGAATTTTGTAACAAGAAGGGCTGCTTGCTTCAGGAAAAAAAAGAGCAAGAAAATCCAACAATTTGTGGACATCATGGTCATGTATTTTGACCATGATTCAGAGGCTGCTGACCAGCTATACCCCACTGGTTTATTAAAATACAGGTTTTGGTATTTAAGGCAACATCTCAACCTTTTGTGGGATAATAAACTCTACTTCTGTGCTCACCATCTGTCTTCCCGAAATGGAGCAATGGTGTAATTGGTCTGTGGACTTTAATCCACATATGTTGTGTTCTGATTATGAAGTTGTTAACATTCTAGAAGTTGATTTAGCTGCTTCATGGGTGTTTTTTAATACAAAATCTGTTGTTGACATGCAAAGAGTTACCATGTTCTTGTAAGTCGAGCAACTGTCATCATTTATAGTGTAATATATTTAATGAGTAAGTTTTAGCCTTTAAATCTATCTTCTGGTATTTTCTCGATGTTCCAAAAAACGTAATAGCCAGGGATTTCACACTTTGCATTTTTTACCATATTGCAGGAAGATATGTATATTACTTTTTCAGAATCCTTAAAGCATCAAATACAGGGCTGGAGACTTGTTGAATGAAATGTGGTGGCACAGTTTTCATAGTGCTTTACATCCTGTTAATTACCATTAGTAAAAATCTTTACAAGTGATAACACACTACAATGCACTGTTGAAGACTTGACCATCCAGTTAACCAATCCTACAACCTACTCTACTTTCCTTTTCTTGCAATAGTTTGGAGTGTGCTTTTTTCACCTGTGCATGCCAGTGATTTCTGGCCCAGATGTTTCTGGTTTACCAGAGAAGCTGACCTAGAATTCAAGCTTATAAATTATTGCTGCCCTTTATACTTTGTTGTAATATATGTGGTTTGGTGGAAAAATACATGTTTCCAATTCACCGTTGCTTCTATCTGCAGACTACCTATTATGAGCCACTGAATTTACAAATATTGTTAGAAATGCTCACAATAGTCTCGTAAGATCAGTGACATCCCACTTTTAGAGGGTATAACTGCTCAGAGAGGTGTATAATCACCCACAAGCGTCGAGCTGGTGAGGGCAGAGATGGTGCCCAAATCCAGATCTCCTAGACCTGAAAGCACTTCTAGCGAGTGAGCTACAGAGAAGAGAATGGATTTGGGAGGAATACAGTTTTGGGGGGCCTTAAGGACTCAGTATTAGCAAAGTGAGTTACTTTCTTGGTGTGAGGTTCCTCACTGTTAAAATGGATATATTGTTACCCATCTGGTTGGATTGTTCTGAAGAGATAATGGAAATGTATGTAAAGCCTTTGATAACATCACAGGTTCTTAACACAATGTCTTAGTCTGAATTCTGTTGCTGTGACAAAATTCCCAAGGTGTAGGTACTTTATAAACAAAAGCAGTTTATTTTGCTCACGGTTTGGAGGCTGAAACTCCAAGACCAGGCAGCCTGATTTGTTCAGCCTCTGCTGAGAGCCTAATGGTGCAAATGTGAGAGGGATCACCCAGCAAGACAGGAAGGCAGAGAGGGGGTAGGGGCCAGTCTTGGTCTCTTGTAATCACTGTCTCTCTGTCGAGCTAACTAGGGTCCTGTGTGCGAACTATGTTTATTTGCTCCAAGAGCAAACTATGTTGATTTGCTCCAAGAGCAAACTATGTTGATTTGCTCCTGGTGACCTAATTACCTTCTCATCACTTGACTACAGCCACACTCAAGACCAAGCCTCCCACATGGCTGAAATCTCTGGGAGACAAATCATATCTAAATCACAGCAAAGACCTAACCTCCCACCCCTTGCCTAAGTCAAGTTCACCTCTGATGAAAGTAGATGCCAGCCTTGACTGTTTGCCCTAGGTCATCAATCATGCATTTAAAAATATAATTCTTAACTCACTTACCATGTCCAAACAGAAGATAGTGTTTCCACTGTGTTATTTTTAAAAAAGATTTATTTTTTGAAAGGCAGAGTTGGAGAGGGATAAAGAGCGAGCAAGCAAGAGCTTCCATCCACTAGTTCACTCCACAAATGGCAGCAACTACTAGAGCCTAGGGGGTTCAATCCAAAGCCAAGAGACAGGAGCTGCTTCTGAGTCTCCCATGTGGGTGCAGAGGCCATCTTTCACTGCTTTCCCAGGCACATTAACAGGGAGTTGGATTGGAAGTAGAACAACCGGGACTCCAACAGGCACCCATGTTGGATTCTGGCGCCACAGGCAGAAGCTTTACAGGCTGGCCTCTCCGTTGTGTGTTTCATTGTCAATCTTTTAAAGGGTGGAACTGATTTCAGTCCTGGCAGCACTGTAGTTTGTAGTGGGGGGTGTGTTTCCTTTTTCTTTTTAATTCTTTGTTGTAATCCTGTTTGGCATTGCAAACACTTCTGAAGCATCTCATGCTGCCTAGGGCCCTGGGTTGGCATTCTGTCTTAGCTTATTGATGTGGTGAGCTGTTGGAGGAGATAGGAATGATGTAGAATGAGACACCATTGGGAAACAAATGCATTGAACTCATTCCTCTGACCACTAGAATTTCAATTTGGCTAACTGATGAGTTTTTGAAAGTTTTATTTGCCAAACCAGTAAATTTCTTTGACTGAAATTCCCTCTTTTTCTCTTTAAAATTGTTTTTAGGATGCAGAATAGAAAACTGTGATTCTTGCTTTAGCAAAGACTTTTGTACCAAGTGCAAAGTAGGCTTCTATTTGCATAGAGGCCGCTGCTTTGATGAATGTCCAGATGGTTTTGCACCATTAGATGAAACCATGGAGTGCGTGGGTAAGTAGTTTTTAATGTAACTCTCATACTGCAATTTTTATTTTAACACCTGTTTCTTGAAATTATGCATGCCAGATAGATTCATCCTAGAAATGAATTGGTTCTCTTATTAATTATAAATGAATGTCACTCAAATTATTTGACTACGTAAACATAGTTTGATGCCTACTAAGATCTAGAATAGTAAAATATTAATTGTGTGTGGACCCTGGTCCTGAGTCATGTTCTCTATATGCAGGAGCCCTTTAATGGAGAAGTTGACAGGGAAGTTTAACTGCTTATTTTCATCCTTTTTCCTCCCTTCTCCAGGAGAGTGGGAGGGTGGCCTACTTTTCTACTAGTGGACTTACCAAAGGGATGGAAAGCTTTTACCTATCTAGGCAAAACATGCATTTCCAACTATCTGATGATGATCACCTACTTTTTAAACTGTTGCATTGTGCAACTCCAATACAGGGAATACTAAATACATACTGTAATTTCTAGACACCTGTTGAAAGACGAGTGAGAATGGGAAAATGCAATACAGACTTCTCCTTCCTATTCACCAAGTGCTTCAAGATGGCACATTTGTGGATTTGCAGGGGCAAAAGGCACTCAGAATTAACCTGCAAAATTTTGTCCTGATAGTGTCTTCTATTTTAGGCTTTAGCTGTTGAATCTTTAAAGATTATACATTTCAGTGTCATTAGAACTGACCAGTCTTCCAAAAAATGAAGACAATGGAAAGTAATAGTTTTTAAATTACTTATGTGGAATTTGTTGTTGGGATAAGTGTCTAATGGTTCAAAGAATTAAATTCCCCAAAGGCAAGTGTAGGTCTTTGTAGGCTTCCAGAACTCAATCTTTGGTATCAAAAGGTGGGGGGAAGGGAGAAAGAGTGCTATGTAAATCTGATGACAGTGCAGCAAATGGTTACCAAAGTGTCACTTGTGTTTGTATTTTTTTCTTAATCTGTATTAGAAGGATGTGAAGTTGGTCACTGGAGTGAATGGGGAACTTGCAGCAGAAATAATCGCACATGTGGATTTAAATGGGGCCTGGAAACCAGAACACGGCAAATTGTTAAAAAGCCTGCAAAGGACACAATACCCTGTCCGACCATTGCTGAATCCCGGAGATGTAAGATGGCCATGAGGCACTGTCCAGGAGGTAGGTGTGAATGACCACTAAATTCTCCCCACCCGAACTGGTTTTTTCCCAATACAAATTACTTATCCATGAATGAGAGCTTATAACAACATGGGTGAGGGGTGAAATTCTGTTATATTTACCTAGAAAGAAATACTTGTGTTGTGAAGACTTTGAGGGGAATATTTCACTTTCATATTTCAAAATAATTTAGAAGAGAAAGTAACAGATGCGCTTGCTAAAGTGAGATTTCTAAAAGTGTGTATCTTTTTTTTTTTTTTTTTTTGAATGTACCATAAAAGTGGGTTCTTAAGAAATCAGGCCTTTGCAGATGTTGCTCTAAATGATGCTGCCGAGTTTCAGTGGGGAAGAGTTCAGATGAGGAAGGTTCATGCAATCTGTAGAGTCATCTGCATGGTTACTAGTTGAAGTTGACAACTTAAAATAAACTTGCCCAAACACTGGGAGGAGTAAATGTTGTCTTAATGTTACCACAATTAGCCGTTTCTCTTTGTTTTGATAATAATTTGTAGAAAACAGCTACTGGTATGTGTGTGTTTATTGAAGTCTTTGTAGTAATTGTGCTGATTTGCAGTAATTATTCTGTAATAACAGGATTAGGCCCATTTAGCAATTAGGAGAAGAGGACAGAACTAAGGTGCTGGCTGCAGCAGTCAGTCAGTTGACAAGCAGTTCTTAGCACTGTCACTGTGACACTTAAGGCCATGATGGCTTGTCACCATTTACTGGGTCACTAGTTGATGCCCCATTCAGAGATGATTTTCTGGAGCATAAAAGAGAAAAACAAGACAGACAGTTGTGCTTGGAAAACTGCAACAATCAAAACTTAACCATGATCGCTGGATAATCCAGATGTTTGTTGGCTTTTATTCTTTGAGTTGGTTCGTAGTTTCTCAGCGTCATGCCAGAAGCTCAGAGAATATATATCTGCTTAAAATGGGTTTATATCCATGTTACACTGCCTCATAGAGAATGTCTATGACCCGTGGACAAAGACACACTTTAAAGACTTGAAGCCTCCACTTGGCCTTTGAGAACTATTAGATCCAGATTCAGAAGCTCCTAGTAGGGAAAGCAGCTTTTCCCCTTGAATTGGTTTTGCTTTTCTTTACTGAGTCTTTGAAATACAGTGTTTTTGGGTCTGCTTTTCACTAACAAGGATGGTTTTGTTCCCTTAAACTGGGTATTTCTCAGTCAAAATATAAGAAAATATTTTCTTACAAAACTAATAAGCCACTTCTTGGATAGCTGAGAGCATTTAACCTGCAACCTTCTGCCTAAAAACAAACCTGATGTATTCAGGTGTTGGAAATAAAGACTTCCTTTGTTGTATATTGTTTATATAACTAGCCTCTCCCCGGTTCCTCTAACAGCAGCTTGGTCCTCCCAATTGTGGTTTACATTAATAGCAAAAATTAAACTGAAAATGCCCCAGTAACAAACATGCTTATGTACAAGCGGAGCCAACACAGTCCCCTCCCTCAAAATCTGTTTTAACCTAGCCTCTAACTTGAGAGTTTTCTAGATGACGGCTAGATTTTGAAGCATAATGTTCATTCTATTTGTATTTTTGATGCTACCACTAACAGTATGCTGTCTCAGTTGAATATGACTGGGCAGCATCGGCAATTTAAGTTATGCCAATCACAAGTATTTATGTATTATCTGCTAATGTTTGGCAAGTCAACCGGTAATGGACCCTGGTTTGGGTTTTACCCATGTAATTCATTAGGAAAGCCCAGCTATCGCTTGTTTCTACATTTTTCTGTTGAATAAGTCAATTTTATATAAGCTTTAAATTAAGTATATTTTCAAAGTTATAATTTCTGTTATGTTTTATTAAAAAGAAAATAGGATTAATTATTGGTAAATGGTAAATCACTCTGCAGTAAAATAAGTTCTATTTGGGAATGTAGGAAATGAAACTAGAAAATTAATTTTTGAATTGAGCACCAATTGATAAAAGTGGCCTAACTGCTGGTGTAGTGTCCTACCTTGCCTCAGGTGAGAGAGAAAGGACTCCTTTCTTCAGTAGGTCATGGTGATTAATGGAAGAATGGCGAAGAAAACCACTTTATCCCAGTTTACATCTTGATTTGATTTCGGTGATCTGCTTTGACAAACCATGCAAAAATGAAAGTCGTAATCAGGTTGAGAAAACAGGCATTTTTTTCAGATCTTTTCAACATATGTATGGATTTTTCTCCCGTTGGAGCCGGTCTTAACCTGATTGCACACAAATGCAGCCTTAACCTCCTTCACACTACAGCAGCGTCACATTAAAATCAGCTGCTTTCCATTACGGAAAGGCATAAGTTAGAGGTCAGTGTAATGGAATAGTCACTAAGTGTGTAAGAAATTACATATTAAATATGAGAAAATAAATGGCTGTAAGAACCTTTTAAAAATAGCGTAACACTGTAGCTTATTTTTTCTTTAATTGTCACATGCTTATTCACTTAAAGAATATCTGGAAATATCTTAGGTAGTAGATAGTTTACACTTGAAATATTCAGTGTTCATTCCCAAACTTTTCTTATACATTGGTTATCTTTTCTTTGATTTTGGTGAAACCTCCTGTACTCATTCTTGAGGGATTGGTCTGGCACTCAAGATGTGGATCCCTACATCCTGTCAACTCATTAATTCTGTGACCCCTTGCCAAGTCACTTAACCTCTCTTGGCCTCCATTTCCTCTTTTGTAAATTGAGGGTATTGCAGTAGATGATCTCTAAGGTCCAGGCTACTCCTAAAATCTGATTCTAGGATTCATTGACAAAAGAATCTGGCAAGTTCTGTTTTTGCACATGAAGGCATGAAGGATAAGGAAGACACTAATAAGCCTGAGGGTGGTGTGTTTTTTTTGTTTTTGTTTTTTCTGTTTTTTTTTTTTTTTTATGACAAGTGAGCTGAACATTTTCTCTGTAGCTGCCCTGTGCATTTGCTAAACCTACATCTGGTCATTTTCACCTTCCAACTTCAAGAAGGACTCTTTGGAGTCATCAAAGATTAAACAAGCTTTTTATATTTGCTTATGAACTGTGAATTACCTACCAGTGTGGCAAAATGTGGAAAAGGGGTGGGGGGAGGAATAGGAAGCATAAAAGACCATAGGGAAAAGAGAAAGATGGACAGTGAATAAGAGGAAAAAGTATCGAAGAGCAAATGCAGGAAGCAAGGAACAAAACAGGAGGCATAGCCATCTCCACTCTCCTCTCTGCCTCCCTGAATATACTCATGTATAGAATTAACACCATTGGGACTGTTTTAATTTATTAATATACATCTTAAGGCTTAAAATAGAATTTTGTATCCAGACCATGTTTTACATTACATTATTTTTTAAATTTATTTATTTACTGGAAAGTCATCGAGACTGAGAGATCTTCTATCCATGGGTACAGTCCCTGTAACAGCAAGGGCTATGCCCGTCCTAAGCTGGGAGCCAGGAGCTTCATCCAGATCTCCTACATGGGTGTAGGGGGCCAAACACTTGGACTGCCTTTCTCTGGTCTTTCCAAGACAGGCCAATAGCAGGGAGCTGGATTGGAAGTAGAGCAGTTGGAACACGAGCAGGTGCCCATGTGGCATACCAATGGTGTAAGTGGTGGCTTTACCCATAATAGTGCTGGCTCTGACATTAAGGATTTTTTTTTAATGATTTTATTTATTTGAAAGAGTGACAGAAGTAGAGACAGAGGACTTTGATCTGTTGGTTCACTCCCCAAATGGCCACAATGGCTGGAGCTGAGCCAATCCAAAGCCAGGAGCTTCTTCAGGGTGCAGGGGGACCAAGGACTTGGGCTATTCTCTGCTGCTTTTCCAGGCACATGAGCAGGGAGCTGGATCAGAAGTGGGGCAGCCAGAACTTGAAATGGTGCCCATATGGGATGCAGGCACCATAGTCTGGGATGTTAACCTGCTGTGCCACATCAGTGCCCCCTAAGCCCAGTCTTAATAGAAAAATATGAGCTTGCTATTTTCATATATTTAAATTACAAATGGAAGAATTAAGTCATTGCCAAGGTATGATATTGGAGGATATTAATGTATGGGAGAAGATGTCATTTGTAGGTGTTTTTCACGGAAGTGGCCAACATCATGACCTCAACCTGGTGAATCTGCTAAATCCATATGAAACATCTCAATGTTTTATCAAGACTTAGGAGTACCAATTTCATTAATTTATTCCATTAGATAATGTTTGAGCAGTGCTATGTATCATCATTAATCTAGCCATTGAATGGTTCAAAGAGTCCTTATTAGGGCTAGCACTGTGGCAAATGGGCTAAGCCTTTGCCTACAATGCCAGCATCCCATAAGAGAGCTTGTTCCAGGCTCAGCTGCTTCACTTCCAATCCAGCTCCCTGCTCATGTGCCTGAGAAAGCACAGGAAGATGGCCCAAGAAGTCAGGCACCTGCACCCATGTGGGAGACCCTGAAGAAGCTCCTGGCTCCGGCCTGGCCCAGTCCCAGTTGTTCTGGCCATTTGGGGAGTGAACCAGTAAGTGGAAGATAGTCCTTCTCCCTCTTCTCCCCATCCCTCCTTCCCCTCACTCTGTCTCTGTCTCTCTGTCTCCCTCCTCCTCCCTCTCTCCCTGTTCTCTTCCCTCCCCCCCCTTCTTCTCCCTCCTTCCCTTTCTGTCCCTTCTTCCTCCCTCCCTCTTCTCCGCCCTTATCTTCTCTGCCTTTGAAATAAATGAATAAATCTTTTTAAAAAAAGAGTCCTTAGAGAATTTTTTCAAATGAGTCATCCATTCACTTTGTTAGAGAAATGAGAAGGCAGGGTAGTGAACTAGTGAATGGGATGGGGGTATACTATCTTATAAATAATGCTAAGGGTAGTTGAGGAAATTATATTTGATCAGAGATTTTAATGAAGGTCAGCTTTTGAAGATCTAGGGAAAATGTTTTTAGCTACTAACTCAATGACTATTTTTTCTTTGCAAATATTCCTGATTTCCCCACCATATCTTAGACAAAGGTAATTTGCTTCAGGGAGGCTTTGACTGGCCCAAGGTGACATATAACATTACCTCTAGGTAGAGCCAAAGATAGGACCAACATCTTTCTGCTTAGGAAATGTGTTTTCTTGTGCCTTGTTATTGTTCGTTTTGATAAAGATCAAAAGCAAAACCATAGTTGTACAACATCAAAGTAGCCTTTTCTCCCTCTACCCAAAATATCATTTTAGTTTTGCTCTAAAAAATGCTTTTAGAAAACATAAACATAATACCCTGCCATTACAACCCCCTTTTGACAACTTTCAACTTGCAGTAGGTAATGAAATGTATCCCAAAGATCCTCTCATAAATGACCAAGCATTGAGCCATTGGCTTTGTGCTCCATTTCCCTGTTAAGGCCTTCTTGTCCTTTAATTTTAGTGTTGTTGATCCTCAGTTTGTTGGTTAAAAATCTGACTTCCAGATTTTTCTTTCAAGATTTATTTGAAAGAGAGTTGCAGAGAGAGAGAGAGAAAGAAGAGAGAAAGATGCATCTTACTACACACATTGATATTCACCAAAAGACAGAGAAGCAATGATGGTTCTTACATCTGCTGGTTCACTTCTCAAATGGAAACAATGGCCAAGGGTGGGCCTAAGCCAGGAACTCCACCTGGGTCTCCCATGGGGGTGGCAGGGACTCAACACATGAGCCATCTTCTGCTGTTTTCCCAGGCACATTAGTAGGGAGCTGGATAGGAAGCAGAATAGCTGAGCCTTGAACCAGCACCCATATGAGATGCCAGCATCACAGGTGGCAGTTTAACCTGCTATGAAACAATGCCTGCTTGAAGATTGGTCTTTTTTTTTTTAAAAAAAAAAGATTTTTTAGTTATTTATTTGAGAGGTAAAGTTAGAGAGAAAGGTTTTCCTTCCATTGGTTCACTCCCCAAATGGCCACCACGGCCGGCGCTGCGCCAATCTGAAGCCAGGAGCCAGGTGCTTCTTCCCAGTCTCCCATGCAGGTGCAGGGGCCCAAGGACTTGTGCCATCTTCTACTGCTTTCCCCGGGCCATAGCAGAGAGCTGGACTGGAAGAGGAGCAGCTGGGACTCGAACCGGCACCCATATGGGATGCCAGCACCGCAGGCGGAGGATTAACCTACTATGCCACAATGCCAGCCCCTGTTCTTTCTTTGCTTAGTTCATCAAAGTCAGTCTCAATCTGGTTGCCTGGTGTTGAGCCACGTCCAGGACACATCTCTGACCAGATACTTGGTGTACTCTATGCCAAGAATTGGGCTGAGCTGAGCCCAAACCCCATAACTTATAGCTGTGTGTCCAGCATTGTTTTGTTCTTTGTGAGAAATTTCAGCCATAAGACTTCTAAAGTAATTCAGATGACTCTTTTTATATGCAGGTATAGCTTTTTGCCACTTTTGAGTGTGACTACCTCAACTCATTGTAGTGCAGTTGTTAGTGATCATATTGCACAATTCTTTAGGCCCTAGTCACATTTTTCTCTGCACTACACTAAAATTTAAATATGAAATCTGTATATTTAAATTTGAAAATATCTCATTTTGCTTATGAAATACTACTGGATTGGCCGGCACCATGGTTCACTAGGCTAATCTTCTGCCTGTGGTGCTGGCACCCCAGGTTCTAGTCCCGTTCGGGGCGCCAGATTCTGTCCCGGTTGCTCCTCTTCCAGTCCAGCTCTCTGCTGTGGCCCAGGAAGGCAGTGGAGGATGGCCCAAGCACTGCACCCACATGGGAGACCAGGAGGAGGCACCTGGCTCCTGGCTTCTGATCAGCACAGGCACTGGCTGTAGTGGCCATTTGGGGGGTGAACCAACGGAAGGAAGACCTCTCTCTGTCTCTCTCACTGTCTAACTCTGCCTGTCCAAAAAAAAAAAAATAATAATAAAGTTTAAAAAAAAACCCACCTGATCAACATCTATTTTTTTTTGCAAAAGTGGTTTTTAACTTGGTAAGAAACCAAAATATTGCTTAGCAACTTAGAACTTACATCTCTGCAAACATTACTATTTAAAAGATCATAGTAATTAGACCTCTCTAATTTGTTTTCTGAATACAGACTAAAAGCAACATGGGAGTAGGTATTGAACAATGCGACTAAAAATGGTTGTAGATTGTGATGGATTAAATGAGAGCAGGAAACAAGCACATTCTCAGTAGGATAGGGTCAATAAAATATGCTTAAGACATATGTTCTTCATTTTTGTACATTTTGTTTACATTTGAATTCCAATTTATGTGGTCTGCTTTATACATGCCAACCTCAACAGTAGTTTGGAAGAGGGGGGAAGAGAGAAAATCTAGTTTCTTTTGAAACTTTAGTTTGTCAGGAATGTTGATATTGAAAATTTTATATTAAGAACATCAGAAGCAGAATGTTTGTTGCCTTTCTGTTTACTATGCTAAATTCTTCATTATAGTCCTTTGAAAAATCAGTGATTTGTGTTAGCCATTTTAAGCAGATGATAGTATTTGCCAGGTACTTTCAATACATGAATGGTACTTATAATTTTTTAAAAGTACTTAAAAGGCGGAAATAGCTCTTCCATCAGCTGGTTGGCTCCCCAAATGGCCGCAGCAGCTGGCTCTGAGCCAGGCCAAAGTTAGGAGCCTAATCTGGGTCTTCCACCTGAGTTCAGAGGTCCAAGCACTTGGGCCATTCTCTGCTGCTTTCCTAGGCACATTAGCAAGGAGCTGGAGCAGCAAGAACTTGAACTTGCTGGCCCATATGGGATGCCAATGCTGCAGGCAGCAGCCTAGCCTTCTACACCACAGTGTCGGCCCTTAAGTATAATTTTTAAGTGATTAAAATTAATCCATAAGTAACTTTAATGAAGATTATTTTTTGAGAGAGAGGTTGAGAAAGTATTCTCCCACTCACTGGTTCACTCTCTAAATTCCCACAACATCTCCTAGCTGGGGATGAACCTAGGAGATAGAAACTTAATCCAGATCTCCCATGTGGGTAGCAGGAACCCATTACTTGAGCCATCACTCCTGCTTCCCAGGGTCTGCAATAGCAGGAAGCTAGGGTCATGAGCTGGAGCCAGGACTCAAACCCAGATACTGATATGGCACGTGTCTCTTGATCTGCATCTGTTAGTCCAAATACCCACCACAGTCGCTACTTCTATTTTTTAATTAAAATTTATTTATTTGAAAGAAAGAGAGAAAGATAGACACTGAGAGAGAGAGCTTCCACCTGCCAGTTGACTTTCCAAATGCCTGCACCTGCTGGGGTTGGGCCAGGCCAAAACCAGGAGCCAGGAACTGAATCTGGTCCTCCCTCGTGAGTGACAGGCACTCAGATGCTTAAATCACTCTCTCTTGTCTCCCAGGGTGTACATTAGCAGTGTTGCAATTTGGGAGCAGAGTTAGGGCTTGAACCTAAGTACTCTGATCTGAGATCCAGATACAAGTGGTATCTTAATTACTAGGCCAAAAGTTGGCTTCACCAGACACTTTTTAGATGCTAATGTAAAATGTTTTGCACGAAGTTGATATTTATCAATAATTCATCTATCTGTAAACTTTTCCCTGAGATAAAGAACTTGACATTCCTCTTTCATAGCT
Source organism: Lepus europaeus (assembly GCF_033115175.1). Lineage (NCBI taxonomy): Eukaryota > Metazoa > Chordata > Mammalia > Lagomorpha > Leporidae > Lepus > Lepus europaeus. The sequence goes on from NC_084830.1 coordinate 35,272,699, forward strand.
CTTAAATATCTCCTCATTCTCTCCAATCATCCCACTTTCAAATATTTTATATCAAATGTATATACTTATCCTATTGCAAGCGGGCAGAGAATAACTGTTAGAACCTGATTTTGTTGCTGGTAACTTGTTCTGTTTAATTTGAAAGAGAAGTTTTTCCATTTACTGGTCCATATCCCCAAATTACTGATACAGCCAGGAAAGAGCCAGGCTAAAGCCAGGAGCCAGACACTCCATTCAGGTCTCCTACTGAGTGAGGAGCACCGGAGCCATCATCTGCTGCCTCCAAGGTTGCACATTAACAGGAAGCTGGATCGGCAGCAGAGAGCCTGTCCTAGAACCAGGCACTCTGGGATTAAATGTGAGCTTCCCAAGTACAGACAACCACTATGAAATGCCCACTCTTCTGTTTTGCAAACAATCATTGCTTTCGAATGTACTAATTCTCACCTATCAGACCTGGGGGTCTGAGGAAATGAGAAAGCAGAGGAGTGGACTCCAGAGGTGTGCATGGAAGATCCTGAAAACACCAGAGAAGGGAAAATTAAGTGCAGCCCTGGGTGTAGACGCGGACACAGACAGAAATCTAAGAGGCAAAGCACTCACAACATGGATGCTGGGGGTGCAGATACAAGACAATTGATGTTCCCAATTTCATTTTGCACCTGTCCTCGGGCCAGCCTTGCTTACCACAGGGAACAGGGAGGGAGTGAAAGCAGCCACACCTTTGTGCCCTCCTCTGCAGCTGCTCATCTGGAAGCTCTGCTAGTCCCACTGAATCGTAGTCTGGGGCAGTGTGTCCTCGTCTCTTTTATGGATACTTGTAAAAAGAATTTCTGGAGTATGTATTGCCACCGAAAGCCTGAAGTTCCATGTGAAACAAGGCAAGGATGGGAACATGCCAAAGGGGCTTTCTTTTATGAATTTTGCGCAGCAGGAAGCTACTGTGTTTTTTAATGTGAAATACATAAAACAATGTTTACAACACTTTAAAATAAAAACAGTTTTAATAGGATGCACATGGTGTCCATGGTAGATTTTTTTCTTTCTTTATAGGAGACATTTTTTTTTTTTCCTGCCAATAAGATAAGAAAGCCTTAAGTATAAATCCCCTGGTGGGTTTTTAGAACAACTTACTCTCCTCATCAGACACCTCTCTGAGATCTTCAAACAGTGTTGATGAAAGCGAGCAGGCGTTTGGCTCACTCAGAGTTCCTGTAATTCTTTTCCAGCTTCTGACTTGACCGAGAGCTGTACTTGGGGCTATCCCACAGGACTAGGAGGCCAGAAGAGAACATGTTAATGGAAAGAATGACAGAGTTGCACTAAAATCCCAGCATGATTCATGTTGTCATCATACAGAAGTGCTTAAGATGATAAAATTACTTTGTGTATCAGAAGTAGCAAAGATTATTACCATTTAACCTAAAAATGTAGACAGTTGAAGACAGTTGTTTCTGCCTTAAAACTGATCTGTTGGTGTGAAACTTGGACCTAATATTTCTTTGTGTTGATATTTTCTTATACATGAGGGCATTGGACACCAGAAATAAAGCATTTGATGTTGTCTGGTTGAGAGAGAGTTATAATCGATAATGCACCCTTATGTCCTGCCTATTACTTAAAGTACTTAGGGATAACTTAAAAAATACAGCTACGTGGCAAAACAAAATTAAAGAATGTAAAAAAAAATCAGAACTGGAAAACTTAGAATAAGCACTTAAGACCAATAAAAAGGTCATATATATCAATGTTGGTTGAGATAATTCAGCCAAACTATGACTTTGGGTTTTTATCAGGCAAAAGGAAAATGTAGATGCAGTTCTTCATATGTATTAACTTAAAATACATGACCTAGTTATAAAATACAATACCAATTTAATAACAGGCTTCAAAGGGAAACACATCACAAGTGTGTAGACGTGTACAGATATCAGTATCCACATATATATATGAATATTAATTTCAGGTACACTGAAGCATGAGCATGTCTGTGGAAGAGGTATGACGGGTCACAGAATAAAGGAAATTAGAGTTCTCACAGAAAAGTGTTCTAGTTCTATAGGGACACAAACTAATCATATTTCTACAGTATTAAACAGGACAATGAGTAGGATTCTCAACAGCACTTTATCACATCCATATTTTGAGAAGGCTGAGGACAGCGTGGTGTTCATTGCTCAATGAATGTTGGAGGTATAATCATAGCATGATTCAACAGAGAGCATGAGTAAAAGGGATAGGGACTTCTTGACTTGTTATATTTGACTGGAATTACTAGTAGGTTCTTTTAGTATTAAGTTCATTTGGATATCTAAAGAATCTAGAAAATGTGCACCTCTCTCATCTTGGACAGTTGGCTTTCATACTTGTGAGTAAACATGTCTTGTAGGTAGTAAGGTATTCTTAAGATCAGGAATTACATATTTAGATGCAGTTATTTCTGATGATTATCTCAAGCTCTGCACTAGTATTTTAAATAACCTTTTGTGATTTTTGTTTCTTCTCCAAGTCTGGTCTTTGATCATCTTAATCTGTTTCAAAACTGTTTATTATGAGAAAATCATGGGGATTTGGAATGAATGTGTACCGAGTTGAATTGACTTTATTAAAGTTTGTCTCAAGGTGCCTTATTTCTCTTTTCAACCTATTTCCTCAAGATAATCCAGTGTTGGAGCTGGGATTTCAAGTGGTCTGTGGCTTTCTACTGCCAAGTCTGTAGGTTTTTCAAACCGGTTATTTAAACATCTATTACTTCCCATGTTCTAAAGAAATAGGTGTGTTGGGAGTGGTACAAACCAAAGAACATATAGTATAATTAGGGAAGAAGAGAATGTATATTACAGAATAAAAAGAAGCCAAGTTGAAGTTTTTTTTTGTTTTGTTTTGTTTTTTTTTTACAGGCAGAGTAGATAGAGACAGAGAAAGGTCTTCCTTTTTGCCGTTGGTTCACCCTCCAATGGCCGCCGCGGCCAGCGCATTGCGCTGATTCAAAGCCAGGAGCCAGGTGCTTCTCCTGGTCTCCCATGCGGGTGCAGGGCCCAAGAACTTGGGCCATCCTCCACTGCCTTCCCGGGCCATAGCAGAGAGCTGGCCTGGAAGAGGGGCAACCGGGATAGAATCCAGCGCCCCAACCGGGACTAGAACCCGGTGTGCTGGCGCCACAAGGCAGAGGATTAGCCTGTTGAGCCATGGCGCCGGCCCAAGTTGAAGTTTTAAATGCAAAAATATTGTTACAGTTTCTGATACTATAGAAATACTGGTAAAAATGTTTAGCTGTTGTAGCCAGGAAATAATTTCCCAGAGAGCAAAACTTAAGCTCTATTAAGAGAGGTGTGTGAAAAGAGATGAATTTAGACAAACTGTGGGGAAAGATACAGACACAAGCTTGTGCCTCATGTATCCGAAGGAGTCTGACTGTAGCTCAGAGTTGGAGAATGGTAAAATTTGCAAAAAAAAAAAAAAAAAAAAAAACCAAAAAAAACTGCAGCTGTGTCCATGGAGAGGACCAGGATTTTGAATTTAATGTTGTACAGTGGGGAGCCGTTAGAGATGTCTGAGCATGGGGCCTTTGGGGGCCAAGCTGACTGAAGACGGAAGTGACTGAATGTTGTGTTGCTAAAGTGTGAGGAGGAGGACAAGCTGTGCATCTCGGCTTTGGGGCCGAGCATGGAGCACAGTCTGAGTTTAATGGGAGAATTACCAGAGGATACTTCTGAGTTCTGGTGTTTATGCATTTTTCTGTCATGCTTGCTTTTCTAATGAGTGCAGGATTTTGCCTTGGCTTGTAGTCTACTGTGACCCCTATATCACTTTCTGCCAACTCTCTAAGCCAGGCCATTCCCTAGTTTATGCAATTTTTCCTTTTCTATCTTTTTTTCTAATCTATGCACATTTTGCTTTCACCCTAAGTGAACTATATTTGTTCCTAACTACTATTTCCATTTTCCACTTCCCAGAATCCTTGAATATAGTATTCTCTTTTTTAGCTTTTAATATTGACCTTTTCATGGGCCTCCTTTACCAGCAAACTTGGAGTACGCTGAACATTTAAAGTCCACAAATTAAATAGGATTCAAATCAAGAAGGAAAATATTCCTTAAAGATCCAACTTGAATTGTCTGAGCTAACATGATTTTCTCTAGCATGTTAGTTACTAGTAACTGCCTGGAACATTGCATTGGGAAGGATTCTGAGTTAAGTGCTGTGTTTAGGAGAACACTATGCAGTGGCATGGAGTGGGAAGCAATGTAACCAGTGTGTGTTCTCCCCTAATTCCAATCCTTTAACCCATTATGATCAGAGCTCTCCGTAATGCTTTCTCTTCAGGCATCCAACACAGTTGTACATGTTTAACAAGTGGTTGTCTAACATAATTTTTATTTTTTTTAAATTTGACAAGCAGAGTTAGACAGAAAAGTCTTCCTCCCGTTGGTTAACCTCCCCCAAATGGCCTCTACAGCCGGTGGGCTGCGCTGATCCAAAGCCAGGAGCCAGGTGCTTCTCCTGGTCTCCCATGCGGGTGCAGGGGCCCAAGGACTTGGGCCATCCTCCACTGCCTTCCCGGGCCACAGCAGAGAGCTGGACTGGAAGAGGAGCAGCCGGGACTAGAACCCGGCACCCATATGGGATGCAGGTGCTGTAGGCAGAGGATTAACCAAGTGAGCCACGGTGGTAGCCCCCTAACATAATTTTTTTTAAATGTTTGTTTTCATTTTGAAAGACAACAAGAGAGGGAGAGAGAGAGAGATACCTTCTATCCTCGAGTTCATATCCCAAATTCCTGCCACAGCCAGGGCCAGGTCAGGCACTCAGTGGAAAGATAACTTATTGAAAGATAACTAGTCAGATTATTTCTTAATTTCTTAAAGCCTAGTTATGTATTAAAAGGAGATAGTATGTCATAGGAATGCTGTGAGTAGAAAGGGAGCAGGTTGCAACTGGGTGGGTTTTTGGGTTTTTTCTGCTGCGTTTTGTTGGAATTATGTTATTAACCTTGCAGTATGTTCCTACTTCCTTGTGGCCAGCTTACTATTCTTGCTTCTTCAGCCTCCTTTGATTTCATCCTATCTCACAGCTGCAAGTTCCATTCAGATATGGATCATTTTCCTTTTAAAATGTATTTACTGTGACCAGTGCTGTGGTGTAGCAGGTAAGGCCGTTGCCTGTAGTGCCGGCATCCCATATGGGCACTGGTTCAAGTCCTGGCTGCTCCACTTCCCATCCAACTCTGCTATGGCCTGGGAAAGCAGTAGAGGATGTCCCAAGTCCTTGGGCCCCTGCACCCACGTGGGAGACCTGGAGGCAGCTCCTGGCTTCAGATCATTGCAGCTCTGGCCGTTGCGGCCAACTGGGGAGTGAACACTTGATGAAGACCTCTCTGTCTCTCTCTGCCTCGCCTTCTCTCTCTCTAACTCTTTCAAGTAAACCAAAATAAATAAAATGTATTTACTTTTATTTATTTGAAAAGCAGAAAGAGGGAAAAATAGATCTTTCATCCACTGGTTTGCTCCCCCAAAATGTGTGCAGCAGATGGAACTGTGTGGAGCTAAACCTGGTAGCTGGGGACTCAATCCAGGTCGCCTGTCTGCATGGCAGAGATGCAAGCACTTGAGCCATCATCTGCCTCACAGGGAGCTGGAATTGGGACTGGTGCTTGGCCTTAAATCCAGGCACTCCATGTGGGTGTCCCAAGCTGTGTCTTAATAGTTGCATCAGATACTCAGTCCAATCGTCTTTGTCCATTGACGGGGGCATCCGTTGACTGGGGCATCTCTCCCTTAACATCTTGCTGTCATACCCAACTAAGCATAGCTAAACCTTATTTCTACCAGGAAGGCCATCTTTCTGAAGGCATTTTAGCCTTCCAGTTACCCAGACTTTCCTCCCCGTCTGGGAGTCTGTTCCTCACATTCAGAAAGATCAGGATCCCATATTTACTCTAACTGGAGACATTCACTTGATCTGGCTGAAGTCGGGTGTCAGCGACTGTGGTCTGGGGATAATTACACGTGCTTGCTTCATAGGTTTTAGGATTCAATAATGCAATTTATACTTTGTCCTTTAGAGCGAAGGAACAGGAAATGTGAGTCATTACTGGTCCTGCTTCTCCACTGTCCGTTCATCTTCATTCCTGTTGTCTTAAAGCCTTATTTATTTATTTATTTATTTTTGACAGGCAGAGTGGATAGTGAGAGAGAGACAGAGAGAAAGGTCTTCCTTTGCCGTTGGTTCACCCTCCAGTGGCCGCCGCGGCTGGCGCGCTGCAGCCATTGCACCGCGCTGATCCGATGGCAGGAGCCAGGCGCCTATCCTGGTCTCCCATGGGGTGCAGGGCCCAAGCACCTGGGCCATCCTCCACTGCACTCCCTGGCCACAGCAGAGAGCTGGCCTGGAAGAGGGGCAACCAGGACAGAATCCGGTGCCCCGACCGGGACTAGAACCCGGTCTGCTGGCGCAGCTAGGCGGAGGATTAGCCTGCTGAGCCACGGCGCTGGCCTGTCTTAAAGCCTTTTTATTTTCTTTACCTAGATGATCACTGTAACTTTTGTTAGGTAGAAAGAGGAAGGGTAAATGTGCGTCACAGTCAACAGATGTGTCGATATCTACAATGCTAAACTCATTTCCCCTCATTTACAGTATAATCTAGGTGGTAAAATTGCAACACTGAGCTCTAAAAATGGTGAGAACAGCCACTGAGTATCCTGACTGGGACTCAGTGAAGAGCAAAGCTCAAATGCTGAGAGGGATGAAGATTGGGGCTGATATAGTAGTAACACAGTAAAGGGACCACCTGTGATACCGGCATCCCAAACAAGCACTGGTTTGTGTGCCGGCTGTTCCACATCCAATCCAACTCCTTGCTAATGGTCCAAGTGTTTGCACCCCTGCTACCAGTGTGGGAGATCTGGAAGAAGCTCTTGGATTTGGTCTGGCACAACCCTGGCTATTGCATCTATCTGGGGAGTAAACCAGCAAATGGAAGATCTCTCTATCATGCACACAGTCTGTCTTCTTTCTGTATCTCCTTCAAAAATTTTTTTAAAGTATTGATTGTAGGATGAATAGTATAGGCTAATCATGGTTTAGGAGACAATGTTAGGGTGTAGACCTAGAACCTATGATCCAGGGAGGACTGGACAAATGGACATGAATAAATAGTGAAGGGAGAAGACAGATTGAGCAAAAGTATGAAACAATGTGAGTATATAGTTTGTCAGTTATATAGATCTGAAGAGTCTGCCTAAAGTACTTCATAAGTCATATAGCAAGAGGAGTAGAAATAGGAAGAAGGAATGGCCTTAGGAAATCATTCAAAACTATTAATAGTTGATTACCAAATTGAGTCATATGGGTTGACTTGATGTTGCTAAATGTTTTTTGATGGGGGGGGAGACAGAAGAATTTGGGGTGGATTGGAGGATTATCATGGGAAGAGCAGGGATCTGCCCATTTGTGGTGATTCTTTTTTTTTCAGTTATTAAACTTTTATTTAATGAATATAAATTTCCAAAGGACAGCTTATGGGTTATAATGGCTTCCTCCCTCCCATAACTTCCCTCCCGCCCGCAACCCTCCCCTTTCCCGCTCCCTCTCCCCTTCCATTCACATCAAGATTCATTTTCAATTCTCTTTATATACAGAAGATCAGTTTACTATATATTGGGTAAAGATTTCAACAGTTTGTCCCATATAGCAACACAAAGTGAAAAAACTACCGTTGGAGTACTAGTTATAGCATTAAATAACAGTGTACAGCACATTAAAGACAGAGATCCTACATAATATTTTTTTAAAAAAATTAATTAATTTTCTATGCCATTTCCAATTTAACACCAGTTTGTTTTTTTTTATTTCCAATTATCTTTATATACAGAAGATCAATTCAGTATATAATTAGTAAAGACCTCATCAGTTTGTACCCACACAGAAACACAAAGTATAAAAATACTGTTTCAGTACCAGTCATAGCATCACTTGGCTTTAGACGACACATTAGGGACAGATCCCACATGGGGTGTAAGTACACAGTGACTCCTGTTGCTGACTTAACAATTTGACACTCCTGTTCATGGCGTCAGTAATCTCCCTAGGCTCTAGTCATGAGTTGTCAGGGCTATGGAAGCCTCCGACCTGGGTGTGTGAATGTTCGATAAAGCACAGGTATGACATTGATAGAGTTTGTAACAAGTAAAGCAGCCACCCAAGTCAATGGGGATGTAATGAGCCTAAAGTTAAAGGTGGGTACAGATGTATACAAAAATGCCATAATGTGTGTTGCCTCTGTGTGTACCTAAAGATGTTTTTGCTTTGGAAATTTGGTTCCTTAAACCTATCATATGTTGGTCATTAAATCTTGAGGGGATAGGACTCCTAGGAGGGAAGGAAACTCTAGCTCTATGTTCAGGGTATTCAAACTTGATTCTATGCAGGATATCATGGTGTATGGAATTTCTCAGGGCTTGGGGAGAGGCCTAGCAGGCAGGGATCTGAACTCTTATCCTGGATGCAACTAGGTACCTTTATTTTTTTCTCTTTCATATGTTGAGTTTTCAGCATGCATGAGTTTTCCTCTGGGAAAATAAGTGTGCCTCCTAGAAAAATTTTACGTCATTTGTTGGGAACTATGGTGAGAGGCTGGGTGAACTCCCTTTGATAATAATGGTAGATTGGAAAGGCAATACTTGATCCTTGCTTAGACATCAAACCTATACAACCTTCTGTCTGACTCAGGCTTTTTAATCTTTTTTTTTTTTTAATTATTTGATGGCCACAACAGCCAGGGCTAAGATAGGCTGAAGCCTGGAGCCTGGAGTTTCTTCCAGGTCTCCCACATGGGTGCAGGTGTTCAAGCACTTGAGCCATCTTCCACTGCTTTCCCAGGCCATTAGCAGGGACCTGGATTGGAAATGGAGCAGCCAGGAATTGATATGATGCCCATATGGGATGCTGGCATTGCAGTCAACAGTTTTATTTGCTATGCCACAGGGCCAGCCCAACCTTTCTATCTTTCAACCCACAGTAACCCTTGCAAGTTTCTCAGGTAATGCAAGTAGGATTTTTCATGTTATTGTGTGTATCTTCTCTGGAAATTGGCCTTTCATTTCTTTACAGTATTTCTCAAAACACTGGTATGAAACTCAGTATGGATTGAATTTAGTAACATAGGTCCTATTTGTGCCTGATACTGCAAGAGTCCATGGTGGACCCATAATTTTTATAACATTTTCTGAGTCTCAAACTTAATGAGTCTCTTATTTGAATACACAAAGTATCGATAGTTACATATGATATAAGGTATACAAGTACATATCCTCCAAACAAAATTTTATTTAATCTTGAATTGCCTCTTCAATTGTTTATTCAACCGTTATTATCTTTCCTTGTTTCCAGGAGAAAATTCTTGCAGGTCTCAACTGTTTTCTGCTTAATTTTTGAGGATACTGTCCTATGATGACTTTTATTCATTGACATAATTTCAAGGTAGTTTTTAGAATATCCCTTCTGGGACCAATGCTGTGGTGTAGAAGGTTAATCTGCAGCCTGCAGTGCTGGCATCCCGAGTGGGCACTGCTTTGAGTCCTGGCTGCTTCAATTCCAATGCAGTTCCCTGCTAAAATGCCTGGGAAAGCAGCAGAAGGAAAGCCCTTGCACCCACATGGGAGACCGGGAAGAAGCTCCTGGCTTTGGCCTGGCCCAGCCCTGGCCATTGCAGTCATTTGAGGGGTGAACCAGCAGATGGACTATATCTATCTACATCTATGATTTTTAAATAAATGAATACATCTTAAAAAAATCTATTCCAAGATAGTAACCAAAACTAGGAGCTTGAATTAGTCATACACTCGTGATCATCTTGGACTTAAAACTAGAAAATGGACAATAGACTTTGGCTAATATGAAGAATTTATTTTTCAAAATACCAGTGCTTATCACTTTTTTCTTTGACAAATGGTAAAATACAACTGAGTGCTATTCCAGGGAAGATATTGTGTGGACTCCTATCCCCCTGTCCCTCTCTTTTCATCCCGTGTTAAAACCTGTGGAAGGAAACCACATGCCTCTGTCTTGCATCTGTGCAAAGATTTCTTGTAGTATTCTTGTATTTTACATGTTGAGAATGGTATTGCTAACTTGAGTAATTTAAAATAATTTTTGCCTCAAATGTCAAATGTCTTGCATTTCAGATCTTCCTCTATTTGGTATAATTGTCAGTTCTAAGTGCATGGATTGACTTAATACAGTCATCAAATATGCTTTGAATTAAGAGTTATTTGGCGAGCTTCTGCAGCACTGTTTGAAGCAGTGTGCTCTGTGTTGCCGTTACTAGTTTGCTTCTCCTTTATCAAAAACATAAGACCTATATATCCAAAGAACCACTATGTGAAGTCTTTCCACCAGGTGGATGACATGTGAGTGTATCTGGTTGCAAAAGTATAACATCGGTAGTAGCCTAATTTGAACCATTCCTTTTTATAATAGCTTACATTTATTAAGAACCTGGTTAAAGGAGTTCAAGCAAGGGTGGTGACCTCTTAAGCACCCATATTTTACAAGTTTTTCTTACTGTACAGTTTTTAAATTGCTGACACTTGATGCAACTTTTAGTAAGTAGTGACAAATTGGTTCACAGTCAGTATTATGCAGTGAATGCATAATTTGAAAATTCAAAATATGTGGTCATTTATTTTCTTTGTACGTTTGTGTGTGCACACGTGTGTAAGAGAGAAGACAGAAGAGAATTAGTGGTTTCAGCACTGAATTCAGGGCAGTGCTCAATGTTGTATTTGGTATTTTGTTTGACAGTTGTCACATTGTTTTCATTGTCTCTCCACTTTTGTTTATTTCCTTGCTTCTTAAGCAGCCTGATGAAATCTCATCAGCTCACTGGTATTGAATTTTGATGAGTGCCAAGTTGCTTTGATGAAATCTAGTGTAATTATCTTAAACTCAACTTTATTTGGCTTTAATGCTGGCATTTTCCATATTGAGAAAATTAGTGCATTTGTCCGCTACTGGGGACGGAAGCCTGCTAAGAAACAAAGCTCGAATACAAAAAGTAACCACAATTTAAGTTCATTTTATACCTTTGTTTCAAGACCAGCTTGTCCATGCATTCGAACTTTTCGTTAATGTTTAGCATCTGTTCGTTTTGACAGCAACAAAATCAGAATTAGTTTTTAGTCAAAAATATATTCATCCCTGAACTTGGAAAAGCAAAAATGTAGTTCCCGTTGATTAGAAAAAAAGATTGTGCTCCTCTGGTATCTGAATTTTCCTGAGAGGGGCCAAAAAAGACTTTAGTGTTTTAAATGCAAGTTGTTATTTCATTTTATCAACAAAAGAGAAAAATGAATTTAGAAAGTTTACTTTCTAGTGCTGTTCTAGGCTACAAAGCCAGTGTTAAAAGGGAGTCAAAGTATCACAGATTTTTAAAATGATTTTTTTATTTGAAAGTGTGTGTGTGGGAGAGGGGTGGGGGGGTAAAGGGAGGTGGGGGGCAGGGGATGGGGGGCAGAGTGGGGAGAGGAAGAAGAAGAGGAAGAAAGGAGCTTCATCAGGTCTCCCAAGAGGGTTCTGGGGCCCAAATACTTGGGCCATCTTTCTCTATTTTTCCCAGGCATTAGTAAAGAGCTGGGTGGGAAGTGGAATGGCCCAAACATGATCTGGGGGCCTTTGTGGGATGCAGGCATTGCAGGTGCAGACTTTACCTACTATGCTACAATGCCAGCCCCAGTGTCTCAAATTTACATCTCAATTTCTGATTCTTATGGTATAAAGAAAATCAAGCTTACTGAAACTTTATATAATTGTATGTTGACATTGTATTAATAATGTGATACATTATTGAATTGTTAGATTGCAGCCCCGAAAATATGCTTTTCAGAATGTGAACATGGGCTGAAATAATACATTTAGCTCCTCAGCCAGTACGTTTCCCCCTTCTAACAGAGGAGACCAGCTCCTATTGTCTCTAGGGCTTAGTAAATGTAGTTTGAATTGGAAGCAACACACTGCTTCTGATGGGAATCTGGAGTTGGAAGGGATAGCTTTGCTTCTTTTGGAGTAACCATGGGCAGCCCCATCACCTTGAGAGATTCTTAGGGGAGATCAGGGCTGTTCTTTGGATACTTACAGATTATTCTCTCAGATCTCTGGTCCGAGTTGCTTCCCTAAAGTTAAAATAGTTTTGACCCTTCAAAAGCTGGCCCAGAACACCCTGACTCCAAAACTATTACGGATGGTGGCAGATAATTGAAGGCAGCACTGTGGTCCTGTGAGAAAGTTCTACGTTCATGTTTGTTCAAAATCATGTGCCTTTGTATAACCTACTTCAAATGTCTGTCCTTTTTTATGTTTTTTTTTTTCCCCTTGGTATGTTTTCAAAGGATAAGCCTGGTATACTAATCACTAATTATAAAGAATCCACCTATACTATTCTAGAGTGTTCACTCGAGGTTTACTTGATGATTACACTATTACTGAGTTCTGCTAACTGTGGGACCACATAGCTTCCTGGGTATGCTGATTCCTCACTGGTGAGATTCACTATTCACAGTCCAAGTGGCCCCCATACCCAATAGAAGCAAATATTTCTCCGAGTGGTGTTTTATGTACATTTCATCTTATTTCATATTTCATGTTGATGCAGATTTCTTTATATTAAAATAATTGATAGGTTTTAAAATTTGTGTAAAGATTTGCTTATAGCTATTTATCTTAATAGATTGTATAGATGAAGCCTAAAAACACCAAATGAAAACTGGTCCACATTTTTATGTATAGCATGTGTGAATTGCCTATCTAGAAGTGACTTCTGAATCTACTACTTGTTGTGATGAACTTTATTCCCAACTCACTTATTAGGCTGTTGTTGTTCTAATCATCATCATGTAGACCAAGGATCTAATGAGGCCATCGTAATGGAGGCCAATGTCATCCCCGAGTTCTTAGATTCTCCTGTGGTTTTTGAGCAAGGCCATGACAGAAGGCACTTTCTATATGAAGAAGGTAAGAGAGTGACTTCCCAGAGCCTCCTCTTTGGATTCCTAGTGTGATCTATGTCACAGCCCCAGGTGAATCTCAAGTAGCTACTGTAGAGTCTGGAAGTAATTTCTGCTTTTGGAATCGGGGTTCCCTGGTCGACGGGCTTGAGAGAAATCAGTAAAATACACATTTTTTTTTGTTGCACAATACATAGTTTTTTCATTAAAATAAGTATTTCAAAAACCATGAGCTGTGATAATGAAGTGATTAATGTTTGAAAAGTTAACAAATCTGCTATTACTGAAATTAAAGGAAAAATCAAATGCTGACAGCAGAGAACACAGATAGCACAGGAAAATGCTGATGCCAATTGCTTGAATTTCATAAAAGAGCTATATTAAGATTTTTCTTCTTGAACAAAAGCCACACAAAACCAAAAAATAACTATCAGAAGGGAGTTGTGAGTGGTATTTTCATCAATGTGTTTGTTTGTTACTCATTCATCTGTTGGCTAAAATTTTCAAATAGCCGTTTCTATAAAATAAATTTTCTTTCAAGACTATACTTGGAGAAAGGCTTTATATTTCCAAATTCTTTCTTCTTTAACATCCTGAATCTCCATTTCCTGATAGACCCTACCCCAGGAAGAGCTTGGTTGGGGCAGATGCTGATGGCCTGGGGCCAAGAAGCCATGAGCGAAGCCTTCACTGGGAGTTGAGCTTTTCTAAGAGAAACAGACCATCTGACTTTTTAATTAGGAAACTGCTCAAGTCCACACCTCCGTGTCTTCTCTTGGGACACCTAAACCACAATCTAGGGTAGCTTTACTAGTGTTTTTCTTTTTTAAAACATGCAATAAAAATGTAGAGCCGTAGCCACAGGAGGGAAGAAGGGTGAGGGGTGTGCCTCAAGGGACTGATAACAGGATTAGAACATTGTAGAAATGTCTTGCATTTCTGGCTAGTGTCTGTTATGAAACACACATACTTAACTTGGCTCCAGTTAGGAAAACTGGTGTTTTCCATTTCAAGCTCCTTTAAAGGCAAAATCCAGCACTTTGTCTGCTAAGCAGAAATGGCCACCTCTGGAAATGTAAGGACTAAACTCGGGAAGAACAGGAAGTCCACTTGGGGCCAAGCTCTTTCTTCAGCCAGTTCAGTGGCAAGCAAAGGAACTCCCTTCAGATTGTTGGTAGGTGGGACTAACGATAGTGCAGTAAGAGCAGAATCGAAAGGTTTGAGGGTAGCTGTAACTTTGAAGAAGCTGCGTTTGCTGTGTTGACTTAAAAGGCTTCAGTTTGGCTGTGTTGATGTTAGAGATTTTCTAAAGGTTCAGAGATGATACTCAGCAATTTTTAGGAAAGATACTGTTTTTGTTTTATTCACATTTATCCAAAGTAGACACTTTATTTGTAAAACAGCCCCAGAAAAATGGACTAATTTTATTAGCAAGCTAGCAGTAAATGCTAGACTTAGCATTTTAGATAACTTTCTGTTGTTAAATCAATATAATGTTGGCATCATGTTTGGCAGTTAACTTACTGGATCCTCTGCCTATGTTACTGCTCAGTAGAGAAGGTTCATGTGGTCAGTATCACAAAGAAAATCGGCTTCTAGCAAATCTTGAAACGTTACTTCTTTGGGGTAGGCATTTGGTGCAGCAGTTAAGATGCTGCGTGGAATACCGACATCCTGTGTCTGAGTGCCTGGGTTTGAGTTCTGGCTCCTTTGTGACTCCTGACTCCTGCTAATGCAAACGCTGAGAGGTATCAGGTGATGGCTCAAGGAATTGGTTCCCTGCCAACCTCTCAGGAGACCTGGGTTGATGTCCAGTCTTCAGGCTTCAGCCTGACCCAGCCCTAGCAGGGCATTTGAGAAGCAAACCAGTGGATAAGAGATCCTCTCTTTGTTTCTCTGTCTCTTCATCTCCCCCTCCTCCTCTCTGTCTTTCAAATGCATAAATAAATGAATGACAATGTAATAAAGGAAATGCTATCCCTTTATTTTCAGCAATGTAGCCAATGCTCTTGGAGAAGTTCTTCATTTTGAATTACTGAACAGAAAAGTACAGGCAAAGGCACAAGGCTGATACTCTTAACGCTAATTTAACTCATTTAAATGGCAATTTTGTATAACTGCCCCGTAAAAACTTGGTCATCATTGTGCCCTTTGGCCTAGTAACTTCAGTGTTTTCTTCCCACTCTTCCTGCTGAAAAGTTTGGAATGGGCCAGCTGTACTACCAGGCTGTTGAGTATATTCAGTTTTGGATTCAAACACTTAATGGTTGTTTAAAAATCGAGAGCATTCACATGGGGAAAGTGTGGGAGGTTTCAAGTTTCTGAAACATTCTGCAGAAAATGAAGTGATAACAGTTCCTGCCAGTGACCATGTGACTCAGTAATAACTGGAAGTAAAAAAGTGTTTGTTTAGACTTGGCCAGAGTTGATAACAAGCAAGAATTATTATCTCATTTTTGCTCACAAATATGTTTCCTTCCCCCATGATCCCCTTCCTCCTTGTGTGTAGATTGGTTAGGCTCTCCTGACACCTGACATAGTTCATAGAGAGCAGTTCAGAATGCGTCTTGTGCTGATTGAAAGCTTTGATTTGATCCCCACCACTCATTAAAAACTCTAACAGAAAAATCTCTGTTGCCTTGGTACAATGTGAGTGTGCTGTGGCGAGAGGTGGGTAGCAGTTGAGGCAGACAATTGGAGGTGGATGTTTGTTTCTATTCGGTTCCAGAACTTCTGCCTCAGTTCATCAAAATGCCTTACTCTTAAAAGTTGCAGAATATATTTGGCACCAACGTGTGCTAACATGAGCTTTTGTTGCATTTAAAGTCCCAGCTTGGTTGGCCATATCTTTGTTTTATTTTGGTCCTTGGGCACATCTGTCACCTGTCTCCTCAGAGGTTATTTGTGTCTTGGGAGTGACTTGTTTTTGCTGAACTTACACTTTGTGTTTCGCTTACAAATACTTTACATGTTTCTATAGCTACCATCACGTGAGCAGCACAAATTTTAGTCGAGTTGGTTGATGGTCCGTGGAGTGAGTTTTTTATTGTACTTATTTATTTTCACTAAGTGGGTGGGATATTATGGCTTTAACAAATGATCTTTTGTGCTGATAGTGTTGTAGACAGAGAATGTGTATTTTGAAAAGAAAAACCTTTCATGTCAATATGGTAAGTGATTCTGGGAGAATCCTAAGTGAAAGATAATGCATTTTAAAGCATGTACCTAGAGAAATTTCCTAGGAGAAGTGTGGGTAATTAGAAACTGTCAGAAGATTAGAAAGCATGTGAATATTGCTGGGTTAATTGTCATTTCTTCGGAATAATTTTTAGGCTTTATATTCATGAACAATTTACTGAACAGAAGCAAAATATTTGATTTAATAAACGTATCAAGAAATGTAGCAAAGCTAAAAGTTTTAAAGGTTTTCAGTTTTTAATGTGGCAATAAGAGTTCTTTTAAGTGTTTTATCTTTTACTTGAAATTGCAACTCTAAGGACACGAAAATTTATGTTAAAATGCTGTTTGGTATAGAACTACTCTATTGCAATTTCATTTCAAGGATTCTAGTGTGGAGATATTCAGAATTTTAAGTAGATACATGAGAAAAATCTTTATATACCATATTGGTATTTCCTCCATATGTGTGTATATATAAGCAAAATGTGTATTTTCTTAGCTGGTCTACTGAAATTAGTGAAGGGAATACTCTCTATGCATCAAATCCATTTGGTGAAGCACCTAGCTTCTAAGTCTTGGCCAGAATAACTTTATAGAAAATTCATAATGTAGAATTGCACGTTTGGGTATTTAGGGGTAAGTACTTTGGTGTATCTCCTGTGACTTACCTTTAGCTCCTTGGTAACGTGACATCTCCCAGTTGAATCACGCCTACCTGTTTAAATCTTAACACTACTACATCTTGGGGCTCCACTGCTGCCCACCTGCTCCATCTGTTTCTGTTAGGTTGTTCCACGGAAACCCGAATAGCAAGGGAGCAGAAAGAGCAAAGGTAAAGCAGTTAAGAGAGTAGGAGTCTTGAACTCATCTCCCCATGGCTGCCACTTATTAATTACATAGACTTGAATACATCTCTGGAATTCTTTCCTGTAAAGTGGGGAGCAGGCCGTGGAACCTAAGTTGCAGGCTTGATATTTTAAGGAGAATGCTCAGTGTCGGCACATGGCTAACATGTGCGAGGTGCTAGTGGTTACTTCGATTGGTGTACCTGTGACAACTCTTGCAGCTGACGTAGGATAGGTAAGACACTAGAGTTCTTCAAGCTCCAGAAAGTAGTCATCGTGTTTTGGGTTCCTTGCTACCCTTCATTAGGCCATTTATCACAAGGTAAGAAGGGCAGCGTTCTGCCATTCAGTGGAGAACCCTTTGCATCCCTGATGTGTCTGTTGTAAGCCTTTGTGTCTTCTGACTATCCCCATGCACTGGTGTATTGCACCCCCCCCCCCCCCCCCCGGCCTGAACAGTGGTCTCTAATCTCTGTATGTGAAGACCTGGTCATGATCTGACCAACTCTGCTCAGTCCTTTCAGGAGTTCAAGTTCATCTCTCATGAATCCAGAACCCAGTATAGGAGATTATAAAAGTCTAAGGTGATTATTACATCCATTTTGATCTGTGAAACAGAACACTTTGGGGTTATTAATGCATTTTTTCTAAAACAAGTTTCTAAATTATTAAAGATTTATAGCAGTACATAATATTTATATGTCTTCCTGGATGTTTTATATTTAAATCTGAGTATTATGTAAAATGTACATTGAATATAAGTATAACCCTTTGACAATGAGAAATGTTGTGTATCTAAAAAGCCAGTGTTATACATGTATTTTAATCATGCTTACCTAAGTTTTAAAGTTGAACACTTAAGACCTTCTTTCATTTTGGGAAAGTGTTCTTTTATTTGAAAAGAGAAAAATCCTGGAAGTCACCAAAATATTAGCACTGGTTATTTCTTGGTAGTGGAATGATGTTTTACGACGGGAAGTCTTGCCGCACTCAATACTCAACCTGCAGGGTCTAATGATTCCTAGCGTGCAAGTTTGTAGTCAGTGAAAACTTGAATGAATAGGTATATATAAAGTTGCCTTTCCTTTATACCTGCAGTTCTTATATTTTGTACCATTGGTATTGTCTCAGTATTACCATCAGGAAAAAGACCAAGGTTTATTTTCCAAGAGAATATTTTTGTAATTATCATTATGATCATAACATTCTCTATTTTGGATTATTCTCTTGGAATAGGTTGAGTAGTAGGATTACTGGCTGAAATGATATGAATATATTTTGCCCATATATTCAGAGTGCCAAATTGCTTTTGAAAGAACTTATATTTGTTATAGTGCTTCAAGCAAAGCATGTATGTCAGCCTTATCACATGATACAAGAACTGTTTTGTAAACTAATAGAATACAAAAAAGATGTATATAGGTGAAATTCTCATTTTGATTATTATATATAGCCCTGGCCTGTATTGTTGAGGAACAGTGTTTTTTTACTTCTGTTTGTTGAATTCTTTACTTAGTGGAGGGTTAAGCTTATGATTATAAAATAAACTGAAATTATGTCATTGTAAAAATTAAAAGAAAAAGAAAGGAAGGAGGAAGGAGAGTAGGGTGGGAAGTCTCACCATGGTCCTAAATCTATATATATGAAATACATGACATTTGTTGTCTTATATAGATAAAACATTGAAAAAAGACCCATAATTTTATTTGTTTAAAATACTTCTGTTTTCAATTATATTCATTTATTTATTAATATGGGATAACTCTTTTCCTTTGTTTATAAATTGGACTTCCTCCTTTGTGAATTGTAACTTTGCCATTATAGACACAGAGCATATGCCTTCCTTAATGAGCTCAGGGGAAAAAGGAACAATTTTAAAAATGAAATTTTATGTTTTAAGATGAGGGTCCAAGATTTTCACAACAGCAAGACTTTTGAAATATTCACAGTTGGGTATTTAAGGCCAGCTCCTCGGGTCCAAGTACTTCAAGGTCTTTAATTTTTAGATGGATTGAAATGAATCCAAAGTTGTACTCAAATGTTGAATTTATAACCTTTTGTATTTTACAATGATAGTTATAGCTTCTGTTCTTCTAAGCTTTCTGTCTTGAGTGGCGCCAGCCAAGGCAAATAGAATTAAGGACATGTCAACCTCTTTTTGAAAAATTGCTTTATGAATACGAATTTTAAGCTAGTCATCAGAGGTAAAACTTGGCATATGTGTTCCCCCAGAAATCTGTTTGTGGATTTCAGAATTTTAAAAAGTTGTTAATATGGTGACATTAAAAATATTTTTATGCACATTTTAAATGGGTGGCAAATTTAAGACCACCATTTATAGAAATCAATGAAAGAGAATGATTAATTTAAATTCATCTGTTATGACACACACACACTCTGATTTATGGTTTCCTTCTTTTCTTTACCAGCTCTTTCTTAGTACCTGACCCAGTTCCTGATGTTCACATTTTGACCTGGTTATCCCACATGTACTTCAAGTTCCAAGTCCATACCAAAAATCACATCTAATTCTCCTTTCAAATAGGCTCTGCCACCTACTATGTTCTAGTAGACGGTGGCATGGGCTCCCTATCTCACAATAGCCATGATCGAGAAGTCATCCTCGATCTTTATTATCCTTTCCTACTGTACCCACGTATCCAGTCCCCACACCCCAACTTGATACCTGCCCTTCCTTAACCAGTCCTCACTCTTTGCCTGCTCTCATGACTTCGGTGGTTTCTTGAATACTCCTTTTTCTTACTGAGATCAACTCTAGAAAGTGGACATATTTATCATATTTGATTATCTTTCATTTAGGTGTTACCTTGAAACAAATGCAAACGTACCTATGATATTTCTGAAGTTCCTAGGCGTTAACAATTTTTTAATGATTTGGTCACTTTTTAAAAACACACTGCATTTTTCTATTAGCACGGTCACCTCAGTTAAATTTTCAGCCAACTTTTTAGTATTTTGTTAATGAAGTAAGCCAAAGTGGTGGCAGCTGCTGATCTGCATCCCCCCCATTAAACACACACGTACACCCCCCCACACACACACATACACACTCCAGCTTATGTTTGTATATACAAACCCTCTTTTAGTGCTTAAGGAATGTCAAAATTGGACTTCAAATTTAATATCTGGCTGTATGGAAATCTCTCTGCTGGAATGATAAAAAGAAAATGAGGTAAATGCGTCTTGTTGGACGTTTTTCTCCCCCTAGGAGTTCCCTGCTGTGTTGTATAGAGCTATTATGTAGTGAGGGACATGAAATACTCTGAAATTTCCTTCAGTTGCTTGTTTCATGTTGGTTGTAATTCGTTAGCTTTGTGTAAACTGGATTTCTGCAATTTTTTACTCTATTTTACTTGGATTTATTTTCTAGTTTTGGCATAGTGTGTGTTTCTGTGACGTGATCCAAGTGATCCCGTTAATTTTGTGAGTGTCAAGCACCCAAACATAGAGTAATGCAGAGTGATAACATTCATGTGTTCAGATGGCATTTAAAGGGAAAATAAAGAAGGCTTGTGTCAAATGTGGACTGTGTATCTCAAATTACCAAGGGCATTACTGGATTTTGGCTATCTTGGAGCCAGAAATACTGCAAAGCTATGATTTGGAGGATAAGTGAAGAATAAAGACACACTTCATATTAAAACTTCTTTTCACTATGAAGGAAGTAGCATTAATTTGAGGAGACCCGGTGTATACAAAGTAACTCTTGTTCATTGTTGGTATCAATTTTTAGTGCAAGATTAAAAAGAATTATTAAGTGGTTTAAACCTTAAATTTTGTCTTATAATTAGCTTAATTCAACGTCAAAGGTTTTTATGTGAGGAATCTAAACTTTCTTATTCGCTGGCAAAGTGCTCCTATTTTTCCATGCTGAATTTTATGTATGGCCTGAAACAAATTAGCACAATTTGGTTAAACCAGCTGCCTAAATGATGAGAAACAAATCGGATTATAAAATCCTACTTGGTAGTTTAGCATGTCAATTAGTTAAGTAAGGATTTGAACCATAGCATACAGTCATGGGATGAAAAATGACACATGGTGCTCAAGCCAAGTGCCTGGTAATGGGGCCAACCTCAGTGCCTGGCTCTGCTGTGTATCTGGGAGGGTGGTTTTGTGCCCATTTTGACGATAATCCAGTTTCTCCAAATGTGAGGTCATAGTTGTGTATTTAATAAGGCTTTATTGAGTACTCATCATGAGTTAGATGACTTATTTAGGGATGAAGCAACACATTTTTTACAAAACCAAAACTATATAACGTTAATGCCCTGGTGTTTCTTACTCAACTTTGCGGTTCAGAATGCATCCACATATCATGAAAAATCCTAGTGACAATATGGTCTAATGGAAGATGCTTAGTAGGTCAGATGAATGAATGGACCTACAGTGTTAATAGTTACTTAGCAGATAGAGGGAGACTGCTGTTTCAGAACTGGGGGGCATTGACAAACAAGTACAATTAGAGTGACGGAGAACTGGATTATATGCAGCCTGCAAAGTTTAATTCCTCCTCCTTTATCTCCATCCTTCTTGAAAGCCTACTTTATTTCTTACCCTTGATGCTCTTAGAAAACCAGCAAGACAACCTATTGTTAAAGACTAAAAGCTGTGGAGTTCATTCTTGGCTGCTTTACTTAGTAGCTTTGTGACCTTTGTGGTTGTGTGTAACGTGACAAACCCTTAGTTTCTCCATTCGTAAAATAATTCCTACCTCAGAAGTTGTAATGAATACTTAGCCATGGTCAATGTGTGTGAAATGTTTGGCATAGTACCTGGTACATGTTGATGTTAGCTAACAATGGCATTGATGACAGTAGTGCATGTAAAGAGTACATATAAAACAGTCTTAATGGTATTGATCTGGAGAAGAGTTTGTCCAAACCCAAAGAGCAGCAGAATCACTTAGAGGGCTGAACATAACTGGACAACTAGATACACAGATTGTTATAAGATTTTAAAAATGTTCATTTTATTTGAAAGGCAGAACAAGACAAGGCGGAGCAAGGAGGAGTGTGGGAGGTTCAGAGATCTTCCATCTACTGGTTCACTCCTCAAATGCCTGGACCAGGCTGAAGCCAGGAGCCTAGAACTCCATCTAGGCCCCCGATGTAGGTGGCAGGGACTCAGTACTTGCGCCATCATTGGTTGTCTCCCATGGTGCTGAGCTGCAAAAGGAGTGGAGTCTGGACTTCCACCAGACACTGATGCGGGATGCAGGTGTCCCAGGTGGCATCTTAACTGCTGCACTGAACATCTGCTCAAATACATAAATTCCTTCTATGAATACCTCCATATCTGCATTGGGACCAGGTAATCCTACCCGACAGTGCTTTTCCTCTCCAGGAGACTTTTTGCCTTGGAGCTTCTTTACAAACCAGTGAATAGTTACAGATAGAATTGCACCTCTGTGAGGTGCGAAGCCTATTTGGGTCGGTGGTGGGAAAAGACAGGCAACTGTTGGAAAGGTGCAATGTCCATCTGCTCTAGGTTTCCTACAACCTATCCCAGACAGTGTTAACGTGAGACAGGCCCTGGGAAGTGCGATCATGTTTTAAAGTACCCTTCAGAGATTTTTGAAGATTTAATGAAATGTTTTCTACCTTAGCAAGAACTGAACTCATTTATCTGTATAATCCCTTCAAGCTTGCAGTTATTGGAAAAGTTCACTGGGTCCCCTCTCAGTTCTTAGCCGACAGCAGTGTGCATATTATTTGCTTACTTGGGTGCTGTTCTGCAAGTTAGTGTATTTAAAGCTTGTGAGGGAGCCAAGCCACAGGATCTGGCTGGCTTTCAGCTGCTACACGGGGGGCATGTAACTTGCCATTCGCCCCCAGCTGAGAGAATTGTGGATGTAATTCTTTTTTGGTAAACATCCATCCTGAAGGGAAATTTATCTCCTCCACACATTTGTTTTCCTTTGGGTGTTCTCCCTTGGCTGCATGATCCTCACTTTGTTGGACATGAGTCCTTCCACAGTGTTATCTTCTCCAAACAGTGAAAAATTACTTCTGCAAAGATGTTAAAGTCAGACAACGTGCAGTGAACCTCACCTTTGTCACTCATCAGCATCCATAGGAGGTAGGAAGAAAGGCTTCTAACACACCATGGTGTGACTGAGTTGACACACATGGCCGTCATAGTGGTCTTAAACACACAGGGCAGGTGGTATAACCATGCCTCTGGTTTGACTCTGGATTGGATTATTTCATGTGATTGGCTTGAGGAAGGCTGAGGTCTTCTCTCACTGACATTCATGATTGCTATCATATTGTCAGTACCACCATTACCACTGGGAACATGTATTGAGTGTATCTGTGCCTGGAGCTGGGCTAAAAGTTCCTTCATTTTCTTGTTTAACATACCACCAACTTCATCTGGTAAGTAACTTTTTAAAAAATATTTCTTTATTTGAAAGGCAGAGTTACAGAGAGACAGAAGCAGAGAGAAAGAGAAAAGTCTTCCATCTGCTGATTCACTCCCCAGGCATCCTCAACAGCCAGAGCTGGGCCAATCCTAAGCCAGCAGCCAGGAGCTTTTCTTCCAGGTCTCCCACATGGGTGCAGGGGCCCAAGCCCTATGGGCCATCCTGTACTGCTTTCCCAGGGCCTTAGCAGAGAGCTGGCTTGGAGGTGGAGCAGCCGGGACTCGAACCGGCTCCCGTATTCCTATACGGGAATACGGTGCTGCAGGCTGGGGCTCTACCTGCCATGCCACAGCACCAGCCCTGGTAGGTAACTTGTTTCTCACACTTCACAGACTAAAAACAGAAACTTTGGGAAGATCCCAGCTATGAAATCTTGGAGAAGTTACAGTGGCACAATGAAAGATTAAAACACTCTGCAGAGGGCCTGTTCCTAACATCTACCCTAGATTGCTCTCCTGAACTAAGATGATTGCTGGAAAGTATCCACTTAAGTAACTCACTACTTTTAAATATTTATTACAAAAATTTTAGAATGGCATGTCTCCCAGTTCCATTACTTTAATATAATCCAAGTACCTTTGGTAAAGGGAATCAAAAGGTTAAGCTAGAGCAGCGTTGGGAGAAATCTTTACAGTGTAATTTGGAATACTTTGGCAAGACTAAATTTTTGGTCTCTAAAATATATGACCTTTTAAAAGAATAGGTAGTATGTATTTATATAAAGGTAAGTATTCAAAGTTTGTCAGCTAAGCAGTATACCTGTTAACTATATAGGTTTAAAGAGGGTGAAGGATGATCTAATAAGATGTGAAGAACATAAAGATTATATGGAACCCAGTGGCCAACTATCACTTTGAGAAACTGTACTCAAGTAACCACAGAAAGGTGCTTGGAGTTTGAATAATCAAAAGCTCCTTCATCCCTCAGGTTACTGAGAATACTTAAGTATTCTCTTGGGTCACTAAAATACTCTTTCAAGGTTAAATGCATGTAGATAAAAATTGATAGATGTAGATGAGCCATCAGGTCCTGTTTTGCACTGCAATATTTCAGATGCTCACTTAACATTTCTGATTAGTCAGGAATTTTAGTATTTGTTTTTGACATTGGTGTAAGCAAAACAGATTTGGACATGTGAGTTGTTCTCAGTCAAAGAAAAAAACCTTAGTTGCACATTTTCTGTGTAATGTAAAGTGCTTGAATATATTTAAGATTAGTAGTCACTGGACTCTGATTTAGAGTGGTATGTAGATGGATTCACCCTTGCTACCACCCCTCCTGGTTTCTCCCTAAAATACTTTAAATGATGGAATAGGTAACACTGTAAACTACAAGAGTAGACCTGCTGTCGGAATCCAGAAGTATCAGAAGCTAAAGACCAAGAGGACTGCATTGGAAGCATAAGTGGAGGGTAGTTTATACTATGCTGTCTGATTGTGCCCACAGAACGCTAGGAAATAGCTTTGTTTGCTCCTGGCCGACTAGCCTGTGAGTCAAAAATGAATCAATTAGAAAACTGGACAGAAAAGATTTTATTACATGACCTCTGCTTTATAACAGGATAAATACAGCTGTTAGTGACTACTTACTACAGACATTGTATTAAATACATTCAGTCATTTAATCACTGCAGTAATTGTACAGGATAGGTACGACTATGTCTCCTGACTTACAGGTGAGGAAGTAGGGACACAGAGATGACCAATATTAGCTGTGCAGTTTGGGGAAGTAAAGGAATGGAGCCAGGATTTGAATCCACACAACGTGGCTTCAGGGCTAAAGCTCCTAATGACAAGGATAAACTGTCTATGAAGCCAGATCCCTCTTTATTACATTTTACTCTCTAAGCCTACAAATATTCACCATATCCCCAGAGACAAGCACATAAGTGGGTGGCACACTGTATCCTGGATAATGTGGTCCTCTTGAGTTTTGTAAGTCAGGGGGATGATGGAAAGGACTCCAAAGAGGATGAAATACTAATGATTTTATCTCAGCATTTCCCTTGAGCGTGGTAGAGCTCCAGACAGTAGCTAAGGCGATGTTCCACTTTGGTTCAGCATAGCTGCATAGAGCAAAGCCATCTAAACACCAGGTTAGGTTGGAAGAAGGGCAGGTCAAGTGCTATTCATTTGTTGGGATGAAAATGGAATTTAATCAACATGAGGATAAACAGTGAGGTGGGAGTCAAAACATATGATCAGACTTTGTTTTTGAGGGAAGAAGAAAATGAATTTACAGAGTAATTATAGAATAGGGGAAATCATTCTTAGAGTTCAAACTTCTGGGGTGTATATAAAATTCAGGGGGAAAAGTTTGTTCTCAATAGGATGCAGGGAAATGCACTACTCAGAAAATACCTTAGAAAGCAGCAGTGAATAGTGAATTAAAAGGGAATTCAGGTCAGCTGAGATAAAGAAGAGCCCTAAAAGAGCAGTCAAGTTATAATTTGGGGAATTTCAAGTATAATATAGGTAATTTGAAAAAATAGAGCAATGATATGGAGGAAAACGCTAACATTTTAGAAAATGAACTCATGAAAATGCTGACAGAAAGGATGATAAAATGAGTTGAAAAATTCTCTGGGTTTATTGAGCCAAAGAAACTGATATGTGAAAGGGGGATCTACAGACACAGCCTGGCAACAACATTTGAATGCAAAGCAAAGAGAAAATCCCCACAAGCATCTATAAAGAAAGCACTTTATATCCGGAGAACAAAAATGAAATTCAGACTATCCTCAGATACTGTTAGTATTATGGTCAAAAGAAAAATAAAAGTAGTAGAGTAACATCTAAGTGCTGAAAGATGAATGTAAGTAACTATGTAATCTTGTACCCTGTTATCTTTACTGATGTTCCGTGCTACCTGAAATGGTGCTATTGCAATATTTGCTTTAACAACTTAAATCTTAACCTGAATTTGTGAATCAAATCCTATAATTATGAGTGACATGTACTTGCCAGTAAAAACATTTAAATAGAGTATAAGTCCAAGAAAAGGAACATGTAATGCATTTCTGTCCTAGCTCAGCAGTTCTCTATTAGTAGAGTGTCTATTTTGGTCATCCGTTACTACAGGACAAATACCCCCAGAGTTAGTAGATGAAAATCAACAGTCCTATCAGCTTTGCATGGCTCTGAGAGTTGATGGGCTGAAGCCGGGAGGTTCTTGCTTGAGGACACCCATCCTGATGTGTCCTTTAACTGGTGAAGGTAGATCCCTGTGAAGCTTCTTAGTCCTGCGTTTCACTCTTGAGCTGGCATGGATGGACCAGCTAGGTTTTGTTGAGCAATTCTCTGTGCGTATGGGTTCTCCTTTTCTTTACCTTGGGTTTCCTCACAGTTGGGTGGAGCCTTGTTCTAATCTCTATGCCAGCAATTTCCTTTCTTTTCTGCATTTTAAAGATATTTTCATATGCGTAAACAATGTTATTTAGTTACCTATGAGGGGACTTCAAAAAGTTAATGGAAAAATGGGATTATAAGATCTTATTTTGGTGCCAAAAATTTGAAATCTGAGTCATTTTTTTAATGCACATTTTATACAGTATTTGAAGAACCCTCCTGTAAATATTTTTACTATTGTATAAACAGAGTAATATGGTGATAGGAAGTTTTAAATAAAATACGAGTTTGATTTTTCTGTTTGCAGTACCTTTCCATAATTTACATCTTGCTTTCACATTTTATACTGTTACCTTTTTCTGAATGTAGGGTATTATAATTATTTGCATGAATCTTCTATGGAACCTTAAGGAACACTTCTCTACTTCTGTATTCTCCTACACTTTGTCCAGAAGTTTTAAATTTTTTTACATTCATATTTAAACCATTTATTTTCCTTTGGTGTGTGGTGTGATCTGGAAATAGATTTTAGAATTTCTTTTTCTTTGTTTTAAATAACCATTCATGCTGGCATAATTTAAGAAGCCCATTGTTTTTTCCATGGCTCTGTCATATCAGTTTGTCTATATGTGCATGGTGTGATCTTCGTTAGCCTCTTTGTCAATCTGTTTATTGATATCATGCTGTCTCAATCACTTCACACGTATAATAATTTTAAAACATGGTGGGGTGAAGTTCTTTACCTTGTTTCTATTTGAATATGTTTTGGCTATTTCAGTTCTTTTCAAAATACTTTAGGAAGTTTTGTTGGAATTTCATGCATCCATCCAAACAACATAGGGACTTTCAAGTAGTTTAATACATACCACCATTCTCCTCCCTTTCAATGAGTATGTTAATGTTGTGCAGTATTTAGTTCTGCCTAGTTGCTCAGCTCCATAATTAGATATCATTGCTTGATACATTCAGTGCTTTTTCAAATGTACTCTTGTAGCAAATCCCTTCCTCCTTGCCCTTAGCATTGCTTTCTGTCTCCCACATTACTCCTGAGGTCCATTTCGTTCTTCTTGAGACACAACTTTCAGAAGTTCCCTTTTAGTGAGGGTTTGTTTTAGTTACCTCAGTGGCTGTGTGTTAAAATGTTATTAGCTTCATTTTGAAAAGAGTTTTGCTGGATGTAAAAATCTAAGCTTACAGTAACTTTCTCTCATCACTTACCTCTTGGATCTCTGCCGTTCCTGTTGAGAATTTAGCAATCCATGTGAGAATCATTTCTTTATTGATGATGGGAAAAAAAGGCTGGGAAGTACAGAAACTTGCAAAGGAAAACTACTTACCTATTATCTCATTATTTAAGAAAATATATTTTTCTTCTAAAGATATTTAACTTTTACTGTTTAAGATCAGTTCCTGTAGTCTTAGAAACATTTTTACAGACTTATTTTAGATTGAAAGTGTTTTTTGGGCCTGGTGCTGTGGTATAGTGGGTAAAGCCGCTGCCTGCAGTGCAGGTATCCCATATGGGCACCGGTTCGAGTCCTAGCTGCTCCACTTCTGATCCAGCTCTCTGTTATGGCCTGGGAAAGCAGTGGAAGATGGCTCAAATCCTTGGGCCCCTGCAACGGTGTGGGAGACCCAGAAGAAAGTTCTGGCTTTGGGCCTCTGCACCAGTGTGGGGGACCTGTAAGAAAGTCCTGGCTCCTAGCTTCAAATCTGCCCAGCTCTGGCCATTGTGCCCATTTGGGGAGTGAACCAGTGAATGGAAGACCTCCCTGCCTCTGCCTCTCTAACTCTGCCTTTCAAATAATAAATAAATAAATCTTAAAAGACATGGTTTTTAAAAGTCATTGAAAAGTCACTACAGACATAACTTTAATGGCTATGTCAAAGTTTTTTTTTTTGTTTTTTTGTTTTTTTTTTTAATAAAGATTTTACTTATTTATTTGCGGAACAGAGTTACAGAGAGAAAGAGACACAGAGACAGAGAAAGGTTTCCCATCCACTGGTTCATTCCCCAGACAGCC
Source organism: Lepus europaeus (assembly GCF_033115175.1). Classification (NCBI taxonomy): domain Eukaryota; kingdom Metazoa; phylum Chordata; class Mammalia; order Lagomorpha; family Leporidae; genus Lepus; species Lepus europaeus. The sequence goes on from NC_084830.1 coordinate 35,301,544, forward strand.
GCAATGGCCGGAGCTGGGCTGATCCGAAGCCAGGAGCCAGGAACCTCTTTTAGGTCTCCCACGCGGGTGCAGGGGCCCAAGCATTTGGGCCATCCTTTACTGCTCTCCCATGCCATAGCAGAGAACTGGATTGGAAGTGGAGCAGCCAGAACTCCAACCTGGGCCCATATGGGACTTCGGTGTTGCAGGCAGAGGCTTAGCTTACTAGGCCACAATGCTGGCCCCAACTATGTGAAGATTTTGGGGCATAATGTATTCAGCAAGAAATATTCTGAGTTGGATTTCTAGGTTGAGTTCATGGACATGTAATGTAATTCTCAGGAAACTGCTAAAATCATTTTCTATATTTTGAATATTTTCTCAGGATAGAGTCCTCTATTCACAATAAATGAGTCAAAGTGTATACACTTTTTGAAGTTTGAAACAGCTGTTTATTGTGTGCCTATTGCATAATTCTTTTTATACCTATACCGGAGGTATATGTGAATACTTGATTGTTTCTTCATCTGCTTTATGTTTTACTCATTGTACTTAATTTTGAACATATACAGTTTGCGTATACCAATTGTATTTGATTATATATAGAATTTCCAGAGTGGTATTTGAGGAAGAAACTCTTTACTTGCATAACATTGTGCATTCAAATAACCCTTAATGGGGACTGATCTAGTTTCTACCACTATAACAAAATCTTTCTAGTACTGGGAAAAACTCATTATCTCAAAGGAAAAGTAATTTGTAGGGTTATATGGAATAAATATGGAATAGAATTTATGCTTGAATCCTCCTTTTTGTCCTAACTTTAATATTAGGAAAAGCTGGCATATGATCCAAATATTACATTTTTAGAACTATGTCTCTAGTGGAGACTTTCCTAGAGTATCATGTTTTTTACAACCTCCATAGGGTTTAGTTTTGTTGTTGTTGTTGTTGGTGGTGGTGGTGGTGGTGGTTCTTTCATTGGGAGCCCTTCAGATAGGATTTGTGACAAAGTAGTCCTTATGCAACTTAAGACCTTTCACAGGTAGCTTTGAAAAAATCACATCCTATTGTGGATGAAATATTAGCCTACCATTTTGGTAACTTCAGTGAATGCATTTCTTTTAATGTGTTCCATCTTTATTTTAATACATATTTTAAGTGATTTATAACGACTGCACCTACTTAGGTACAGTGTAGAATTTCAATACACGTGCACAATGTGTAAAGATCATAGCAGGATAACTGGAATAACTATCACCTTAGACATAAATCATGGCTTTGGTTTGGAAACTTTCAGAATCTTCTCTATTAGCAATCTTTCAATACTCAGTTACTTGTCAACTATACTCGGCTTTCTAGAGAAAGTTAAAGCTATTCTTCTTTCCAACTATGCAACTGCACTGTTGTACACATGAAACATCCTCCCTCCATCACTCCCTCCCTCACACCTTTCCCAGCTCTAGTTAGCACTATTCTGTTCTTTCTTTGAGATCAACTTTCACTTCCACATTAAGTGATAACATGTGATATGTCTTTTTATGCTTGTCCTATTTAATTTTTTTTTTATTTTTGACAGGCAGAGTGGACAGTGAGAGAGAGACAGATAGAAAGGTCTTCCTTTTTGCCGTTGGTTCACCCTCCAATGGCCGCCGCAGTAGGCGCGCTGCGGCCGGTGCACCGCGCAATTTAACATACTGTCGCCTCCAGTTCCATTCATGTCACTACAAATAACATTTTTGTTTTTATGGCTGAAAACATTTTATTATATACGTATTTTTTATCCAGTATCTCTTGGTGGACACCTAGGTTGTTTGCATATCTCAGCTTTGTGAATAGTGCTGCAATAAACACGGTGAGTACAGATGTGTCTTTGTGCTGTTTTCAATTTCTTTGGACATATACCCAGTAGTTCTGATTGCTGTATCATATGGCAGTTCTATTTCTAGTTTTTTGAAGAACTTCTTCCTCGGTGAATCATTTCCAGAACATATCTATATATTGAAGATTTATTTATTTGAAAGAGCTGAGAGAGGGAGAGACAGAGGGATCTTCTGTATACTGGTTCATTCTGCAGATGGCCACAGCACCCAGGTATGAGCCAGAATGAAGCCAGGAACCAGGAGCTTCAGCTGGATCTCCCACATGTGTGGCAAGGGCCCAGACACTTGGGCCATCTTCTGCTACTTTCTCAGGCACATTAACAGGGTGCTGGATTGGAAGCAGAGCAGCTGAGAAATGAGCCAGCGCCCAAATGGGATACTGGTGCCACTGCACCATGATGCCCCTCCAAATGCCTTTTTTTAAAAAAAAATATCATTTGGTTGAGAGAGAGAGAAACTCTGTCCTGAGCTAGTTCATCCCTCCCATGCCTACAACAACTGGGGCTGGGTCAGGGCAGAAGCCAGAGAATGCAATTCAGGTCTTCTCTTTGGGTGGTAGGAATCCAATTACTTGAGGCATCTTTTACTGCTTCCCAGTCTGCATTTTCAGGAAGGTGGAGTCGGGAGCCAGAGCTGGGACTTGTATCCAGGTATTCTGCTGTGTCTTAACTGCTAGGTGAAATGCCAGGTCCAGACAGTGAATGATCTGTCAATGACATGGTATTTATAAAATAGTCCCTTAAGCCAATGTGCATTTGAAATCAACAATAGCCATGATATCTAATCATTTCTAAGTTCTATATCTTTCTGATGCCTGATGCTTAAAGAAAAAGCTAACTCTACCTCCACCAGGCACCTGCCTGCCCTCCCCGCCCCATCACTTCCCTACAAATTGTCTTATCCAGATTTTGGTTGTTTCCATGTTTTGTTTGTAAATGGGAGAGAGATTTCATGTCATGCTCTGTCCTTCATTCATAAGAGTTACTACACCTTGTTGTGTGATAGAAACAACTGGGCCCATAAAGAAGCTTCGCCATTCTGTGAAATCCATTTTTTTTTCTCAGAGCCAGAAAAACAGATTTTACTATAGGAATTTTGCAATTCATCTTGAATTTATAATTTTTAATTCACCACAGTTTTTAAAGAAACTTGTAATTTGTTGGTCAGAATCCTAAAATTATATATATTTTTTTGCTAAAAATGAGCATATACACTTATCTGTATGTAAATTGTTCACTTACTGGTATACCCATGGATTCTGTGGAGTATATTTTAGGTACATGTGAACATATGAACATGCATTCATCTCAGAAATTGTGCATTCTCCACTATTTTTAAGATAGCCTACCTTATTACTACTGAAACTGTTAGTGACCCACAATTTATGATTAATTGGGGGTCATTGAAAGACTTGCAATTGTCTTTCAAATAAATCTTTAAAAAAAAAGTTACACACAGAGAGAGGTGTCTTCCATCTGCTGGTTCATTCCCCAGATGGCCACAACAGCCAGAGCTGTGCCCATCCAAAGCCAGCAGCCAGGAGCTTCTTCTAGGTTTTCCACATGGGTGCAGGGGCCCAAGGACTTGGGCCATCTTCTGCTGCTTTCCCAGGCCATAGCAGAGGGGTGGATCGGAAGTGGAGCAGCTGGGATTGGAACTGGCACCCGCATGGAATGCTGGCACTGCAGGTGGCGGGTTCACTTGCTCTACCGTAGTGCCGGCACAGCATCAACCCCACAATTGTCTTTCAAAGATTTGATTTTTGATTTATATTAGAACCTATTGAAGTTTCATAACACTTGTCTATGCAACAGCCTATAAGTTAGGCTTCCCAAGTTCTCTGTAACAAAGGATTTGTTATTTTGTTTACTTGTTTTAGGATCTCTGTTTCTTTTTTTCTTTTACAAAATAAAATGAAATGGGTCTTAAAAAAAAAAAAAGAACCTATTGAGGGTTTTTGGTTTTTGCTTTTGTTTAAAAAAAAAAAAAAAAAAAAAAAAAAAACTTCCATCTGCTGATTCACCCTCCAAATGACTGCAATGGTCAAAGGTGGGCCAGTCTGAAGCCAGGAATCTGGAACTGTATCTGGGTCTCCCCATTGGGTGGCAGAGGTCCAAGCACTTGGACCATCCGTTGCTGCCTTCCCAGGCACAGTAGCAGGGAGCTGGATTGGATGTGGCACAGCCAGGACACTAACTGGTGTTCCAGTATGTTCAACCTGCTGTGCCATACCACCAGCTTCCCAGTTGAGCTTTAAATAGATATAGATCATGAGTTCTGGGCATTATTCTGGTGAAATTAAAAATTTTGTATAGAAAGACTTGGAAAACACAAAGACAAGAATATATTTAAGTAGTAATCTTTATTTATCACCCACATTTATCATGTTTTGTATTAGAAGCAAACTCACTAGAAGCAATTTCCCAGAAATTTCTTTATTAATTCCTTTAGATTTCTAAGCTGTCAGAAAAATGGTTGCCTAACTTTTGAAAATGATGAATCAGGAATCCCTTTTCACATCTTAGTAGTTCCATTTTATCCATTTATCAGATAGAAAATAGTTCTGTTTTTAAAAGAACTTTGCCACTCCTGTTAATACTCTGTTGTCTTTTCTCAATCTCTCTATTTTCTCTTGTACCCTTAATTGGATCCACCGGCTCAAATTGTCAGAAGCCACATAGGGTGTGCTGAATGTGCAGGAGTCATCTCACTTCTGCCTCAGAACCCACAACTGGTTCTATTCACTCTCAGTGTCGGGGACTTCAGGCTAGTACTGACTGTGTATATTTATAGGGCGAATTGTGGTGTTTTATTCTATCTATACATTGTAGAAAGATTTGATAACTTGATGATAGGTTAATAAGATTTGTCAACTTTTTTTGTGGTGAGGATGTTGAAAATCTAGTCTTATAACACAATTGAAACATGCATACAATACAGTACTATTAACTGTGGTTGCCATGCAGTGCCATAGATCACTGAGAATTATTCCACCAATCTAACACTTTATTCCCTTTGAGCAACAATTCCCCTTTTTACTTCTTGTCCAGTCTGCCTTCCCAGCCTCTGATAACTACCTTTCTTCCCTCTGTTTCTATGTGATTTTTTTTTTTTTTAAATTTCAGGTATAAGCGAGATGATGTAGAATTTGTCTTTCAGTACCTGGCTTATTTCACGTCCCATATTTTTCTCTAGTGTCATACATGTTGAAAGTGATAGAATTCCCTTCTTTTTAAAGGCTGTGTAGTATTTTATTGAGTATATATATACCATACATAGATACTTAGTTTGCTTCTATATTTGGCTATTGTTGAAAATGTTGAAATGAACATGGAAGTAACAGATATCTATTTCAATTCTTTGGGATTACAAGGGTACTTCAAAAAGTTCAAACAAAATGAAATTTTTGTGTATAAGCATTTTGAAATAAATGTGTAATTTTTCATAATATACATTTTCATGAACTTTTTGAATGACTTGTATGTACCCAGCAGTGGGATTGCTAGATTATATTGCAGCTCAATTTTTAGGTTGAGAAACCTTCATGGTATTTTTCAAAATGGCTGCACTGATTTATACTCCCAACACCAGTCTACAGGCATCCATTTTCTGCACACCTTCATGCTTGTTATCATTCATCTTTGTAATAACTTTGGGAGGTGATGTCTCATTGTGGTTTTAACTTATATTTTCTTGATCATGTTAAGTATTTTTTTATATACTCATTGGCTATTTCTATCTCTTACTTGGATAAAATGATCAGGCCCTTTGCCTGTTCTTACATAAGATTGTTTTCTTGTTTCATTGAGTTCTATGGATTTTTAATTTGACTACACTGTTTCATTTACTTTGAATTTCAGTACAGGGCTTGGGCCTGCCTCACTTAGACCATGAAGAGTTTGTTTTGTGTCATATAATAGCTCCCAAATATGTTACATATAAATGTAAATATATAGGTATATAGAATTTTTCTTGTCAAACTGGTAATTTTTTTTTAACTGAAATCATAGTAGTTTGGAATGCATATCTCTTAGATACCTTTAATTCATTTTAAATCATTCTATTACATCTTAAGTCTTTTCATATTACTTACAAAATTTGGTTTCATGTGTTTCCTTCAGTATGTGAGTTATCCAAAACCAAGAAGAACATCACAAAAGAAACATGACAATAGGCAACATCTGGGAAACATTGCAGATGTTTATTGCATATCTGTGTATGTACACAGATAGAAACATCCTTTGATTTTAATTTGGTAAATGTTTAACAGTCTCTACACCTTCTCTGGAGCAGGAACTGCCTTTTTCAATGATGGAGAAATAAATCAATTTTGTTAAATATTAGGATGTTTATAAAAATAGCCATATTCTGTTTTAACATCTGGATAGTCATGGACAAAGATACGAAGATCCAAGATAAGCCAGAAAAGTTGTAGATTTTTTTAACCTTAAAAATGTGATATCACTAATAATCATGAGGTGTCCTGAACATGTTATTTGGATTTCTTGTCCAATAATTTCCCCCTACTTGATATCCATTGGTGCTACTTGGGTAGTTGGCAAAACTCTACAGTGACCCAAATGTTTGGCCTTTTCTTGTAGATAGAGACTGTTTACTTTAGCAAATGTTTCTATATTTCCCCTGTCTTATAAGAATAACAAAGAAAATATGCTCTTGATCATTCTGGTATTCTATCAAACCAACTATGGCCCCAGGCTCCATTTTATGAGATTAATGGCCCAGGCATTTAACTGAAGGACCAGTTCTTGAGACTTGCAGGAGTTCACGATAGTAGAGTAATGCTGGCCTCCTTCCCCTTCCTCTTTATCTACCCTCGGAAGATCATACTTTTGCCACAAGGTGATGAGAGAAATAGCTAATGTGTCATAAGCTTTGCAACCAGACTGCCAAATTTCAAATCCCAACTCAAACTCTTACTGCATAGGGCATCTTAGAGTGCCTAACCTCTCTGCTTCTCAGTTTCCTCCTTTGAAAAATGTGGATAAAAGTAACTATTTAATAAGATATTTTAATATGAAAAAAATCTAAAGTGCACAGTACCTGGCACACAGCTTATACCTTTGTGATGATGGTAGTGATGATGGGTGAATATTTTGGGGAAAAAAATGTAATAGACTTCTTCTGTCTGTAATCCAGCTAATAACACATTGATACCAATGGCGTGTCACCTGGACTGAGATATGCAATTTTTTTTCATTTATTAAACTTTTATTTAATGAATACAAATTTTCGAAGTACAGCTTATGGGTTACAATGGCTTCCCTCCTCCCATAACTTCCCTCCCACCCGCAACCCTCCCCTTTCCCGCTCCCTCTCCCCTTCCATTCACATCAAGATTCATTTTCAATTCTCTTTATATACAGAAGATCAGTTTAGTATATATTAGGTAAAGGTTTCAACATTTTGCCCCCATATAGCAACACAAAATGAAAAAAATACTGTTGGAGTACTAGTTGTAGCATTAAATAACAGTGTACAGCACATTAAAGACAGATATCCTACATAATATTTTTTTAAAAATTAATTAATTTTCTATGCCATTTCCAATTTAACACCAGGTTTTTTTTTTCATTTCCAATTATCCTTATATACAGAAGATCGATTCTGTATATAATTAGTAAAGATCTCATCAGTTTGTACCCACACAGAGACACAAAGTGTAAAAATACTGTTTCAGTACTAGTTATAGCATCACTGCACATTAGACAACACATTAAGGACAGATCCCACATGGGATGTAAGTACACAGTGACTCCTGTTGCTGACACTCCTGTTCATGGCATCAGTAATCTCCCTAGGCTCTAGTCATGAGTTGCCAGGGCTATGGAAGCCTTTAGAGTTTGCTGACTTTGGTCTTATTCCGATAGGGTCATAGTCAAAGTGGAAGTTCTCTCCTCCCTTCAGAGAAAGGTACCTCCTTCTTTGATGGCCCCGTTCTTTCCACTGGGATCTCACTCAGAGATCATTCATTTAGGTCGTCTTCTTTTTTTTCTTTTCCATGGTATCTTGACTTTCCATGCCTACAATACTCTCATGGGCTCTTCAGCCAGATCCGAATGCCTTAAGGGTTGATTCTGAGGCCAGAGTGCTATTTAGGACATCTGCCATTCTATGAGTCTGCTGTGTATCCCACTTCCCATGTTGGATCCTTCTCTCCCTTTTTGATTCTATCAGTTAGTATTAGCAGACACTTGTCTTGTTTGTGTGATCCCTTTGACTCTTAGACCTATCAGTGTGATCAATTGTGAATTGAAGATGATCACTTGGACTAGAGAGATGGCATTGGTACATGCCACCTTGATGGGATTGTATTGGAATCCCCTGGCACATTTCTAACTCCACCATTTGGGGCAAGTCCGATTAAGCATGTCCCAAATTGTACATCTCCTCCCTCTCTTTTTCCACTCTTAAATTTAACAGGGATCACTTTTCAGTTAAAATTTAAACACCTAAGAATAATTGTGTGTTAATTACAGAGTTCAACCACTAGTACTAGAACAACAACCACAACAACAACAACAAATACTAAAAAGGATAAAGTATTACATTGTACATCTAGAGTTAGGACAAGAGCTGATCAGGTCATTGTTTCTTATAGTGTCCATTTGAGGTATGCAATTTTAAGTGCCAACTCTGCATCCTACTTGGGAAGAAGCCTCAAACTTGATTATGGTTTTAATTTTTTCTAATGCAATTTTTTTTTTTTTTTTTTTTTTTTTTGCACAGGCAGAGTGGATAGTGAGAGAGAGACAGAGAGAAAGGTCTTTTTGCTGTTGGTTCACTCTCCAATGGCCGCTGCGGCTAGCGCATTGCGCTGATCCAAAGGCAGGAGCCAGGTGCTTCTCCTGGTCTCCCATGTGGGTGCAGGGCCCAAGGACCTGGGCCATCCTCCACTGCCTTCCTGGGCCATAGCAGAGAGCTGGCCTGGAAGAGGGGCAACCGGGATAGAATCCAGCGCCCCGACCGGGACTAGAACCTGGTGTGCCGGCGCCGCAAGGCGGAGGATTAGCCTGTTGAGCCACGGCGCCGGCCCTAATGCAATATTTTTTTGGGATCTAACTCAAGAATTTTTGCAAACCAACTAGATTGCATTTCAAAACAGAACCTGTGTATTAAATAAATAGAGATATTTTGTAATATAAGTCGAGTTTCTGGAACATAACCATGGAGAAATAAACCTGTAGCAACATGAATGAACTACAGCAGGGAGTGGAAGGCTAATGGCTATTCCTGGCCATGTATTCCTTGTGACATTAGCAACTACATTTATGCATACTTCCTTCTTGGGGCATCATCTACTCAGATTTTAGAGAACAGGGTGCAGCAAGGAAGTCTTATCTCACTTTACAGTATGGGACGTAGATTCTTAGCACAACTGGGAAAGGAGGGGGCCATCTATCCTGAAATACTCAATGCTATCTCCTTTATCTTGTTCCAAAGCCCCCATTTCTGCAGCTACAGACTTGCATCCAATCTTCACTTCACATTCAATCACATCTAAAGCTTTAAAATCTGGACTTTGCTTCAGGAGTTGGTGCATGGGGAGAGAAACTATACTTGAAAAAATTCTGAGAATTTTGAGAACTGGCCTTTGGAATCAGAAGTCTAAACCTCTTGCAACTTCCAGCTGCAAAATAAGACTCCTGTGTTTTTTTTCCCTTGGGTTTTACCATGGGCACCCTGTTAGTAGTAAGCTAAAGCTGTTAAATGGGTTGCTTGACCCCCAGAAAACTGAGGCCGTGGATGTTTTAACCCTCAAGAATATTGTGAGAAATACAGGTTATAGGCCAGGCCCATTGGGAAGTTAATGAGACCCAAGGGAATCCCGGTACTGTATGCAGTTGGGCAGGGAGCTTGATGGTTTTGCCAGCCCTGTGTTTACTTATTAATTTGTTCAGCAGCCATTTAAATGATTATGAGATCAAAGGCATTTTGCTGGGCACAAGGGATCCGAAAAGTACAGTGGACATGGTGCAGGTTTTGGAATCTGCCAGATGTTGGTTTGAATCACTGCTGAGCTATGTGATTAAGAGCTGTTTACTTCTCTAAACCTATTTCTTCTCACCAAAATGGAAATAATGCCTACTTTCCGGTGGTTTTGAGAATTAGAAATAATACATGTGAGACACCTTACATGGTACTAGAATTTCTTCTAGCATTTATGTACCAGGGATGGTATTTAGGACTTTGTATTCTCTGTTACTCCTCACATCAATGCTGAGGCAGGCATCATTTTGACTATAGGCTTAGAACATGTTAATCATTGGTCCAAGATCACTAGCTTCTAAGCAGCATGGCTCTGCTCTGGATCCAAGGCTGTGTGACCCCCAAATCCAGGTTCCCACTCTTGTGTTCCAGGTGCCTTCCCAATCTGGCATCATGTGACTGCACCCCCGCTGCTCCAGGCTGGGTCAGGGAGTGTGGCCTACCCAGGGGCTGGCCAGGCAGCAATGACACTGTGGATTAACTTGTAGGGTGACCAAAACATGTTGAATCCCCATCTTGGGAATATGTAGCTGAAGCAAAGGAGACTTTGGCAATTGAAAGAGAGAAGTAATAAGCTGGAGAGATCCAAGGTTTATTCAGGGCCAGGGTGGCCTACAGTGGCCATTAATAGAGCTGAAGTTGAGGGCAGAAGCCACATGGGAGCCCAGGAAGAGCAGACAATTTTGTTGATAGATTCTGTGTACAGATCTAACCCATAGATCTTTGTCCTCTTAATTGAGCTAAGTTAAATGACTACTGTAACTTGGTGTTTGGAGACTCTAAGTAGGACTCTATGGCACATTAGCAGTAAGTTGTAGCTATTTTTACTTATTTAAAAATGAGCAGCCATGATACACAGCCAAAAAACCACAAGAGAAGTGGTCTGGTTTCACAATGATGGAGGTTCAAGTGCTAGAGGAAGGACTGCATTTATGATCCTGTGTGGAGTCTGCTTTCCCTCAGGTTATGCTGTGTTCACTGTCTTCAGGTAAGACCTGCCCATAGGTAAGCTGTAGGCTTGAGGGGTAACTCATGTTCTTCTACAGCTACGAGGAGACACCCTGACTCTTTTCATTCATGTGTCTTCAAGCTCCATAGAAATTGTGTTGAATCCAAATCCAATAAATGTTTGCCATATGATGGTAGTCTTAAATGTCTTTTCTTGGACTTTTTTTTATTTAGTTAATGGTTATTGATTTAAGACCAAGAAGAGGGTATTAAATCTTCATTCTAATAGAATTATCTTAAAAGGTATGTTCTGTTATAAATGTGAAGTCATCTATGAAGGAACTTGAAATTCTTTTCTGATTATCTCATAGCCCGTAATCAAATGAAAACAGTAGTATCACTTTCTCTGTAAAACCTGATGCTTTCCCTGACTTGACTTAAGAATGTCAAATATGCCTGATAATTTTCTGAATATTTTACTTATTTTGAGTAAATTTAGGACAAGTATCTGCACAACATTCTGGCAGCATGGTTTGAGTATGTACTTTCCTTTTCTAGTATTCAATTACATGAGAATGTGTATGAAGCACTTGCAGTACAGGGCACCCAGTAAGAATGTCTGCCACCTCACCCCTGCCAGGCAGCGTTACAGATTGCATCTTGCTAAAAGGTAAGAAGAATAATAAGCAACAAATCAATGCAGGACAAATTTACAGAAAGTCTAAGTTACAGGTTAGGTTGTCATTTATGTAGTACTCAACAATTTGGAAAGGATTCTCACAGTTACAATGAGGCCATTGATTTTTCTCATAGCACCTAGAGCAATATCAGTGGCCTTTCTAATGCTTCTCTACTTTACTTGAAAAATAACCCTATCCTTGTCCAGTGACTTTCCAAGCCAGAGAAGCTTGTATTAAGGAGATAAATTGAAATATGTGCCCCAGGCCCAGCTCTGCTGCTAATTAGCTACAGGAACCTTGGAGGGGCTCTCTAGATTTTTTTATACCTCCCTTGGTTCATTGCTCAATCACTTGACACAGTTGGACTACAGCAGGGCACAGCAAATACCTAATACATTTCACTATCTCCGCACTCACTCCAATATGGTCCACCTGATTGTGGTGCGGGGACGTCAACATCAGAATCCTTCATCAGGAATCACCAGCAGATGATCAGCGTTTCTTCCTGATGTCAAATTTATGTGTACTTTCTGTGGCAAAAGATGGGAGATGACTTTTTTTCTTACTTTTGTAACTCTGTTCTCAAATAAGGGATCCAGGAAAAGGACTTACTGACTTCCCTGTAAGGAAATGGCACTGTGGGCTTATGGTTAATGCTCCCCCTGTGTCTCTGTATGAATGGCAGCCCCATCTTACTCTTCTCTTATTAGTCCTCTTGACCCTTAGACATCTTTTTCACAGCAGTGCAATGTTATTCCTAGTATGCTGTTTGGCTCTTGTTACTTTCTCTTTAGTCAGCTATAGAGCTTACCTATAAGCAAGGAAGGAGAAGACGAGCCTCCAGTTGGAGCTCAAATAAACAATTTAAGAAGTTAGAGCTGCAAAGGTCCCTTGTACATTTTCATCTTAAACAAAAATAAAACCTATAGTGCTTAACCAATACCCTTACAATAAAAGTGAATTATTGCCCCCTTGTGGTAGAATCAGATACCGTATTTAAATTATTTCAGTTTGTAAGAGTATTCCTTCAGTTTCCACTACCAAAACTTTGTCCTTTATAGTGAACCTGAAATATTTATGAAAATAATTTTAGTTTAAAACCACTTCTCCTTGTTCTCATTTTCAAGTCTATAGAATTCTGTGTTTGAACCATTTTGCTTTTTCTGTTTTAAGTATCCATTATCCAAGATCTATGTTCTGTGGAATAAACCCTAATTTCATCCAGGTTTCTCTGCTGTGGTCCTTAATGCTGCAAGTGAGGTGGTAGAGGCTTGCAAATATCTTACTGGACCCTTAAAGGTCATGTTATTTATCTGAAGAACTAAGATTTTCCTCAGAGCTCTGAAATTAGGAACTTAAGAATTATCTTATACAGGTAATGTTAATGGTAATTTAATTTTTAGGATTAATTTTATTTTTTTATTTTGAAAATGAAACATTTAAAAATCAAACGGGATTTGCACCTAAAGGAGATGTCCTTAGACAAGGGACAAAAAGTTCATGGAAAATGAATATTCTGGTGTACATACTATGCATGGGCACACTGCCCATCTGCCCTCAGCAACAGGTGCTCATTGATTCTCAAGGTAGCATATTCCATTCATACCATAAAATTAGTAAACTATCTTCATGCACTACAACAAACTTTTTTTGAACCATAAAAAATGGCTGAAAGAGAGAAAGCTGCACCGATTCAAAGCCAGGAGCTTCTTCTAGGTTTCCCATGTGGGTGCAGGGCCCCAAGCACTCTGGCCATCTTCCATGCTTTCCTAGGTGTGTTAGCAGGGAGCTGGATCAGAAATGGAACAGCTGGGACTTGAACTGGTGCCCATATAGGATGCTGATGCTGCAGGCGGAGGCTTAACCTACTATGCCATGGTGCCAGCCCCAGTTTTTATAAATTAATATAAATCCAGGTAGGTCACAAATATTTTGAATTCTGGCATTCTGAATGATCCTCACATTTATATGTTCAGAGAAGGCTACTTTATTTCCTTTTTTTGGACCATAATCACCCCCTACTTTTTCTTTTTTTTGACAGAGTTAGAGAGAGACAGAAAGGTCTTCCTTTTCCGTTGGTTCACCCCCCAAATGGCCTCTACAGACCCAGGTGCTTCTCCTGGTCTCCCATGTGGGTGCAGGGCCCAAGCACTTGGGCCATCCTCCACTGCCTTCCCAGGCCACAGCAGAGAGCTGGACTGGAAAAGGAGCAACTGGGACAGAATCTGGCGCCCCAACCGGGACTAGAACCTGGGGTCCCAGCGCCACAGGCGGAGGATTAGGCTAGTGAGCCACGGCACTGGCCTATAATCACTTCCTACTAATACCTTCCAAGAACACCTATCTGTACACGATCTCTGGATTATAGCTTTTAAAATACATGCTTTCATAAGGATGTGATGATGAAGCTACCACTTGGAAGTTTCTTAATTGATTAATTGAAATTCAAAATGCTCTCTTCAGTAGTGGCTTGTTAGTTTTCAACACGTCAACATTTATTGGTTTGTCTCCCAGTTATTTTTTTCTCAAAGCAAATTGGATTAAAGCAAATAAACATTAAAGGATTAAATGTTGCTGGTTCTTTCAAAACATACTTATCTATCAGTGAAATACTTTTAATGAAAAGAAGTTTATAACAAACCAGATGGATGCCACTAACAGAAGTTTGTGATAAATAAGTGAAAATGGATTTATTTGCTTTTTTTCTTTCCTCTTTATCCTCACATCTGACTCCTGATATGATACAAGTAACCTGTATAGCTTGAAATTGCAAAGAAAGTTTAAATGTTATCACAAAAAAGCAAGATGATTGATATGCTAGTTATCTTGATGAAATTATTTTACAGTTTAAGGTGAAGGCCTCAAAAACTTTGGAAAAATGGAATGAAAGGAGTGAAATGTCACTTGGTTAATCCTCCTCCTGTGGTGCCGGCATCCCATCTAGTGGTTGTTCCTCTTCAGTTCAGCTCTCTGCTGTGGCCTGGGAGGGCAGTGGAGGATGGCCCAAGTGCTTGGGCCCCTGCACCTGCATGGGAGACCAGGAAGAAGCACCTGGCTCCTGGATTTGGATTGGCACAGCGCCAGCCATAGCAGCCATTTGGAGAGTGAACCAACGAAAGGAAGACCTTTCTCTCTAACTATCAAATAAAAAAAAGTGAAATGTCAATTTTTTTTTTAAGTCTTTTGGTATATACATATAACATTGTTATATACCATAAACAGTTTTATTTCAATTAGAAGTGTTGTGTTATTCTGAACTGTTACGGAGGGTGGGGAGATTTTTTTATGTCAAGCAACTTAGATGCAAGGTATCATCATACTTGCTAGTTTGGACCTTCTAGAATAAAAACTTTTTGAACTAACTGAAAGACATGGGCCAGTAGTTCCTAAGCTTTTCCATCTTAGCTTCAACTACAAGTGACATTCTGTAGGAACCTGTGTACCACTATAGTAGGCAGGCTCTTATAGTACAGCCTTTTTCTTACACCCATTTATGATAAATTTTTGGGATGTTCAATAGTAGTACTCTGAAAAATAATTTCTGTGCCCTTAAAATATAAAATGCCTAAATTTATAGTTGAAAACATCTTATTGCTTTAGCGATCATAAAATAAAGAGCTCATGAAAAATTACAGTCAGATGTTTAGGTAATTTATAATTTTTTCAGTGTTATATGAGTAATAAATATCTATGTATAAATCTTTACACAAGTTTATTTTCCTAGGATAGATTCCTAGATCTGAGTCAAAAGTTATGAATACTTTTAATGCTTTTGTAAATGTTGCCAGATGGCTTTTAAGAAAGGTGGTATCAATTTTATATTCTCTTAATACGTTCTAATGCCTGTCTCACTACATTCTTACCAACATTAGGTCTTTTTACTTTTAAGAATCTTTGCAGTGGCATCTTATTTTATTTGGCAGTTTTAATTGTTCAAATATATTAGCCATTTTTATTTCCTTTATGAGTTGTATTTAGGTCTTTTGTCTATTTTTATGAGCCTTTAAAATATTTTAGGAACCAGCTGGCATTTTCCCAGAGAATCATTAATCACTCTTAAATAAATAAATCTCTGCTACTCCTTCTTAGACAAACTTTAGTTGCCCATGTGAGAAAAAGAAATAGCTTGATTGCTAGTCATTGTCTACAACTCAGATTTTATGTTGTGCCTCCAAAGCATCCTCTGAAATTGGCCAAATTTGTAGGGGCGATGGTTACATTGGCTTTTTGTCCATCTGTTTGAGCTGCTTTGAAGGGTGCCTTTGAGGTGACTCCCAAGTCTCCATGGCAGGGGCTGGCATTGTAGCACAGCAGGCTAAGCTGCTGTTTGTGATGTCTGCATCTCATATTGGAGTACTTGTTCAAGTCCTGGCTGCTCCACTTCCAGTCAAGCTCCGGGCTAATGTGCTTAGAAAACAGTCTGTGATCATTCAACTGGATGAGGCCCTGCCACCCATATGGGAGACCCAGACCCAGACCTGGCTGTTTTGGCCATTTGGGAGAATGAACAGCTGATGGAAGATGTCTCTCTGTCTCCTCTTTCTCTGTTGCTCTGCCTTTCAAATAAATAAGTCATAAGAGTCTCCATGGTGAAGTTCATAGATGCAGTGAAGCCCAGGTTTCTAGTCAGGGCATCACAAATATATCAGAATTTAGTAAAAATCAGTCCTGATTGTAAGTCCTTATTTTTGTCACAATTGTGGCTATAACAATGGTTAACTACAGCTGCTATATGGGTCCTGCTTTCTCCAATGTACATGTATGTATGTGAGGTAGCTTCAAAAAGTTCTTGGGAAAAACAGGATGCAGATTTTCCATGAATTTTTGGAAGCTCCTTCATATATATATATATATTTTTTTAAATAAATATGTATATATTATAGAAGCTCTTTTTTATAGTCACAGCTACTTTTTTTTTTCAATTTTATTTTCTTGCATTTAGCCTTACACTATTTTCATCCAAACACTTAGTAATCATTATGGAAACTCCAGATGTACATCCATCAGTAAGGGGTGGAAGTTAAGAACCACTGTTCTAATGATGTAAAGATTTTTACCTGAACCTAGTGAGGGAAAAAGCCACCTGAGGGCCTTCCTTGAATTTGGGAGCTTATGAAAGATGAAATCAGTGTCTGACTGGCAGTGGAGTCCATATTTTCACAGCTTCATGTAATTTGTGAGTCTTTCTGATAGCTTGATGCAAAATAATGTACCCCATTTCTGATTCTAATAGCAGTAATCCACAGCTGAATGTTAGTATTTCCATAAGGGACTGTTCACCTTTCTCTGTAGAAGAATTGATAGGTTATCCTGTTGGACTATTTCCACATGTGTGCAAGTCAATGTAATTTTGTTGGTAAGAGTGGCTTTGATAGTATCTAACTTTGTTCATTTTGATTATCTTGCTTTGCTGGTGATTTTCTACATCTTCCTTTCATTATAGGAACACACGTTTTTACATGGCATCATAACTTTGTAGTGAAAGGTGAACGCAGAATCTTTATTCTGTGTATGTAGAAACTGGCAGGCAGTCATCTTAGCTACATGACCATGCCAAGATAGCAGGTTCCTGTTCCTTTTCTGCCATTGGTAGTCTTGCTCTCTTAAACCACATTGCCTTCCTTAAAATAAAAAAAAAAAAAAAGAATGATATCTGGACCAGTTCTTACATCCACATATCAGTACTGAAAATGCTCTGCAGAGTTGATTCTGCCTGATTTTGAAGAGATTTACATAAATAGTGAGCTCTGAAGGGTACTTGTACGTTCTCAAAGTCCTCAGGGTGATGAGCAGAATTTGTTCTTAAATATGCTGGAGGTTGACAGTTGCCTCATCAAATTTAAGCTGTTTCTTATCTTGGATTTTATATATTCCATGTTTTTACTTGTGAATGTACAGTCAAGTCCATGAGTTGAGTTGTTCTTTGGGTGACTGGTATCATACTTCCTGTAGGTATGAATGTGTAGCAATCTAAACTCTTGAAGTCATTCTTGGACTCAATTCTTATGTCCAAGAGGACTTCTTTTCACTTCTATAGATAATAGGGGCACATATTTTGGTTAGCTTTAATCTTACTGATGTACTTTCTGTTTGAGAGTCTTAGGATCTCAAATACATTTTCTTCTGAATCTTACTTTCTATAGCTGATGTTTTCATATCCTTTGAGTTGAGCTTAAAGTCTAAACAGCCTATTATGGGCCACAACATATTTTCAATTAGTTTAGGCCTCTCTGTGGTCAAATCTGGGTAACCATCTTTACTATCTAATATTTACAATCTACCCTAGATGAGTAATGGGACTGGCTGACAACAAAACCAACAACCAAGCAGTAGCAAAGAGATGCCATTTAGAAAACACTTGTGGAAAATGTTCCGATTTGTAGTTAGAGACCCCAAAACATGGCTCATTAGAATCAGTATCATGTAGCTAATTGCCAATAAGGAAATATAATAATAATTATTATAAAAGTAACATAACATACTATAACTTTAAATATTTTATAGGAATGAGTTTTCAGAAGCATTGCTAAATATTTAGCCAAAATACAAACTTTTTGTGAAATAGAAATCACTCTATTTTCATATGATATTAGCCAGCAAACCTAAAGACCCTTTGATATTGAAAGTTACATCAGAAAAAAAGTACTTCAGAATAATTTATTAGGTAAATGACATGAAATTGGCATTTAAAAAAAATGAGTTTCCTGGTATTTGTGCATAGATTTACTGTTAAAGTAGTACTTTTAAATTTCAATGACATGATTTATTTGAAAAATAAAAATTTGAAAAACAAATTGAAAAATAAAATGAACTTTTCTTAACATATCTTTGTATTTTTATTATAGCAGAGTACACTTAGAATCTAGTAATATTAGATTACTTTTAAAAGAAATTCCAGGTTTTGTATAAATTAAGCATAAACCAAATAATTTTAAATGATTTTTATAAATTAAGGAGTTTTGATTTCTTGGTTCCCTATTTTCTCTATATAAACTATTTCATAAGACTTTATAATTGAATCTTCTTTTTAAAATATACTATTTCAAGTATTTCATCTCTCTGCCCTCATTAGGTATATCTCATCATTAGAGATAATGTTACTAAATAGTTGTAGCTTTACAGCTGCTTTGATTAATGATGGCTTGGACTACAGTTTCATCAACTAGGATTAACTTCGTTTAAAGATGGCAAAATGCCATCATAACATTAATGCCAGAATTTAATGAGAACCAGAAGTTAACTTCAAGGACCTTTTATAATTTAATATGGGGGCATGATCATGCTCTCATTATTTTAATGTTGCATCCTATTCAAAAATGTATTTTTTTCTTATGATAAAAAATTTCACTCAGCAAACACTTATTGAGTATTGACTAAGTGCCAGTCATTGTGGTAGAGTCTTCAAGAGTGAGACTGTTTTCCTTCCTCAATCAAAACAGATCTTTTCTGATCAGAGTAGAAATGAGAAACCGCTCCCTTATTTGGGTATCTCATGGCCTCCCTTAATCTTGTATGACCTTGGTTTCCTAAGGTACTTATCTCCATAATTTCTAGTCAATTTCTTTTTCATTTTTTACATCAGCCACTTTCTCCATTGTCCGGACTGAAAAGTTGGCCAGCTATGACCTATAGTGAAAAAGTCTGGGGCGTTGAATTTTCTAAGTTGGATATATTAGAACTAAATATTCTCTTTGTATATACTGGTTCCCCATCACGTTGAACAGCTATATTTTATAGGAGGAGAATACTTAAGTGTTGTAGAACTACACGATAAAATCAGAAGAAAAGGAGGTAGGAGAGGAAGAACAGTCAATAGGATTCTTTCTAGTCCATTGAGGAAAAACCTTCCTGTACCGAGGGTAGACAGTATTATCTTCTCACAAATGTAGACTTTTAATACCTTCTCTGTCCTAAAAATCTCATGAGTTGTATGTCTTTAAACCTAGAGGGCCATGTACACATCCTTGAAAACTTATGTATCCATACTTGATAAGAATGTCGAGACCTTCTAAAGTAAGACTATAATCCACAACCTAAAATTAGAGCCACGAAAGAGAGAAAACTGCATCTGAAATTTCCCCATAGAGGAAAACCTCAACTGTGGAGCTTATGGTCTGGGCTTCCTAGTGGCTAAGACAAAGAGGGGAAATAGGATAACTTGGTGTGTTTTTCTTCACTAGAAACTAGAACAAACAGGTATTCTTCTTGTTCTCCACTTGTAACAAGGACAACAGGTCCCAGGGATTTGGGTAAAGAAGCCATTAAGCTCATAATGAATAATGTCCTCATGACTTTTTGTAGAAAATGAAAAAATGTTCCCTATATGTCATTTCATATATTGGCATGTAGAGAGCATGGAGGGAAAACTGTTAAAAGCAATATTTTTTTTCTCCCATGGGGCAGAGAGGGGAGTTTGAAACTTCTGGTATATTTACTGTAGATACATGCTTATTTTCTTTTGAGCCACTGACATGTGGAGCAGTAGAAAGATGTAAAGATGTGTAGTAAAGGGTAGCATTGTTAAAAGTAGGAGGGGATAAATAGAATTTTTGTGGCAGGATGATATTTGAAAGACTGATCAGGCCACTGGGAGGTTTTTAAATATGCCAGTTCCCTGTAACAGGAAGATCAGTCTCTGTTTTAGACAGCATATCCAATTTAGTAAATTATTATTATTCCATCAAAATTAATGTGAACAATTTTCTCTTTGAGGCTGCTTTTTCCATAGGTGATGTTTTCCAGATGGGCCTTGTGCAAAACTCGCCATGTTTTGTGTTTTCTTTTCTAGAGAAAGAGCCTTTTCTGACATCTTTGCATTTCTCTCTTCCTCCATTATAGGGAAGAGAACACCCAAAGCAAAGGAGAAGAGAAACAAGAAGAAGAAGAGGAAGCTGATAGAAAGGGCCCAGGAGCAACACAGTGTCTTCCTCGCCACAGACAGAGCTAGTCAGTAAGGGACAAGGCCCGGATGGTGGATTTGGGTTTCTGTGGGTTTTGTTTTTTGTTTTTTTTGCAAAGGTGCACAAAGCTACTCTCCACTCCTGCACACTGGTACACAGCCTCCGTGCTGCTGTGACCGGTGCCTGTTCCCAGTAACATTGTGAAAGGAAGAGCCACGGGTGTGGTGTCCGAGTTATTTATGCTTTGACCTGAACCTGGAGACTGTGATGCGGGAGCTTGTTAGCCTGACTCAGTGGAAGCAGGCACGTGATGGGCTCGCTGTGTGCTGAGAGACTCTCCCTGGCTCCACGGGTGCTTGCGAGGTGTGAGGCTGCCAGCCACCACCGGAGAAGGCACTCGTGCCTGTTTATGTGAACAATGCTCGGCCGGCGAAGCATGGTTCACCTTGACCTTTGCTTCTCCATCATGCATTTTCAAAGGATAAGTGTATGTGGCTATCTGCTTAGTGTTACCCCACAGTGTCCCAGCGTCTGTGACCTTCAGACTGTTGAGTGATGACACTGCTTTTAGCTGGGGATGTGCTACGGAAATGCCTGCTCAGTTTCACAGCAGCTCTCATATGTACGTATTCTGCTGGGGCTACATATAAAGCTCTTATTTACTGTATATTTATGCTTCCCTGTATGTAACAAGTCAGACCTGATTAATATGATGTCACTTTGTTTCTAGTGGTTCCTAACCATTGCCTGGTAAATAACTGTTCTAGGTTTGCAAATGGAAAAGTGTCTTGTTGCCTCTTGAAACTTTTTTTGGGGGGGGGGGGAGGGAGGGGTGGGCTTATTTCTAAGACTAGGATAAGCTAGTTTGTACATAGTCAGTGCCCAGTGTCAAAGCTTATGGACAGACCTTCCCCACTCCATGTATCACCCACACCAATAAAGCAGCATGTGGCAAGTGGCCCTCAGAAGCTACAGTTCCCTTTGAGTTGAAGATGTGCTGAATCTACGAAACACGACTGAAACTGGAGGAATTGCGTGCAGTTACTTGAAGGTACTCATGAGGCCCTTTCATGGGCCAGCTAGGGAATTGTTCAAATTTTTATTTGACTTTAGAAAGTGTATAACATTCCCCAAGTTTCAGTGATAGGACATCTACCAGTATTCTTGAGTCCCTGAAGTTAGCTTCATTAAACTATGCTTGGAATTTGGCCACAAACCAGGATGAATTCCTAAAACTGCTGGTCAATTCTTAACAGAATCTCCTTCCTATCCACAATGGGAACCTTCCCAGGTGACTTTCAGAACAATAGTTTGAAAAGCAGCTGCTTGGGGCAA
The DNA here is from genome assembly GCF_033115175.1 of Lepus europaeus. Lineage (NCBI taxonomy): Eukaryota > Metazoa > Chordata > Mammalia > Lagomorpha > Leporidae > Lepus > Lepus europaeus. The sequence continues at coordinate 35,323,276 of NC_084830.1, forward strand.
CTGGTTCTTAGAGGGTCATGGATTGGCTCCTTCAAAAGATATCTTTATCTTCCTGACTGATCAAGGGAAAAGTTAGAAAAAAGCAATGTTTGCTGATTTTTGAGGAAATAACCAAAGCAAGGTAAGGCTTTTCTCTCACCTTGCATTGGCAAAACTACCTCTTTAGCGCTTTTGTTAGACGTTTGAGTCAAAAGCATCTTACCAGTAAATGTAACTGTCATATACATCACTATGGAAATACTGTTCCTAGGAGATAAGAAGCCATATATGAATGTAGTATACAACTGTAGGGTTGGCATTTAGTCCTGAAGTGTTCACCTCTTTCATGTCTATTTACAGTGTATTCCTATTGACTAAGTGGGGAGGGGTCTGCTTTATAGAGTGCTTCATTGTTAAGTCAGTACCTGTTCTGTTTCTGGGATGTTCTTTTTGTGCATTAAAAAATTTCAAAATTATATTTTGTGAAGATTCTTTTTTACCAAAGACATACATACGGAGATAAAAATGAAATAATTTAATTTTACCCTCAAATAATGGTTCTTCAAAAAAAATTTGAAAAGCAATATCTAGGATACTAACTAGTTTAGAGTCAGTTTTCCCAGGGTGAGTAATTTAATCTCTCCAGTCTCAATTTCCTTATCTGTGTAATGGGGCTCACAGTGTTATCTGCCTATAGGGATGTGTTTTGACTAAATTGAACAGTGAATATATAGGGTGGTGTTTTAAGGTCTAAATTACGTAAAATGTGTAAAGAACAGTAAAGCAGCAAGAGTACATACTGAAAACTACAAGTAGTTATCACCTCTTTCAATGGATATTGATTCTTTAATGAAGTATAATCTTAATAGGAGTGTATTGGTACCCTTCAATCCATTGCTTGATTTCTAGACATTAAATTTTTATTCTTAAAACCAGCAGATGTAAATAAATTCCTTTGAGTTTTCCCCAAAACTCAATTCATATCTGTGCATATGTTGCTTATAAACTAACTGCTGAATCAATTGGGACACAGTCGCAAGCCTGGGCATTTCAAACAAGGAATCGAATGCCAGGAATTGGTTACCGAGGTGATAAAAGAGTAAAAAGCAAAAATAGGTCAGCAACACCACCCAGAGAAGCTACTGTTGCCCCAAGAGTTAGAGGCTAACAGGAAGAAATGGAGTTTCCAGAAGCCAGACACAAAGGCCACTACATTAGAGTTAGAACCAATGCTGGGACTAGAACAGTAACTGCAGAAGGAGCTGGAACCAAGGACAAAAAATGTCAGGAACGGTGATCTCATCACTATTAGAAAGATTGCCTGAGTCCAAGTGAGGAGAAAATACCCTAGGTCTCTCAACCTCCCTGCTTCAGTCTTCCACCGGCGTCTGCTACTGTCCAAGTGAGCCCAGTAGCTAGTGGGCAAGGCAGTCTGGGTATTGTGATACAGAGTGTTTCCTGGGAAACAAGGAGTAGATATGAGTAAACTAGCAAAGAGCAGCGTAATCACCAACACTTGGCCTCCAAATGAGCTGCTTGCCTTCCCTGTTCAATAGTAAATGTCCTTACCTCATTAAACAAAAACCTTTGTATTTATCATTTACTTCCATTGCTCTTTTCCACCAATTAGTCCCTAAACTGAGCCTACCTGGGAATGATCGCCTGAATTTCTCTGCACTCTGTCACTTTACTCTAGGATCTAGTCCTCTTTGTCTCTCTTCCACACTCATCCATTATGCCTAAATATTCTTGTTCCCAGCTTTACTTACTCCACTAACTCATTTATATTTTTACCACTTAATTTTCTACTAACATGTTTGTTCTGCCATTCTCTTGTTTAAATATCTTCCTATTTCTTATAGAATACAGCTTACTTTTTCACGTAACAGTGTCCTTTAAACACCCTCTTTACCCAGATAATATATGGAGATAAAGAAAAGACTGAAGGAATGAGTTAATTGTTATAAAATTTCGAGGTTTCTTTTCTGGTAAACTTGGGCATGTTCACCACAATGGTTGATGCCCTTTAAATCATGAAGTCATAAATTTGAGGGCAAACTTGACTTCAAGGGTGAATAGCTGGGGCAAGCATTGTAATACAGTGACTTAAACCACTGCTAGGCACACCTGTACCCCATTCTGGAGTGCTAGCTTGAGTCCTGTTCTGCTCTCAATTCAGTTTTCTGCTAATGCATCCTGAGTGGCAACAGACTATGGGCAAGTGATCAGCCCTCTGTTATCCGCATTGGAGTCCTGCTTGGAGTTCGACTCTTGGCCTGGTCCAGTCCTGGCTATTGTGTGTTTAGGAGTAAACCAGTGAATAGGCGATATTTCAGAGTGCCTGTCTGCTACTTCACTTCCCTAAATACCCTAAGAGGCCATGGCTAGGCCAGGCTGAAGATGAGAGCCATGAACCCAATCCATGTCTCCCGTGAGTATAGTAGGGGCCCAATTACCTGTGTCATCAACACTGTCTCCCAGAGTGCCAGAGCAGGAAACTGGGATTGGGAGCTGGTTATGCAGGCATCATAACTGCTAACTTCAAATGTCCATGCCCACATTACCTTTTAATTCCATGTTAAAATTTGAGTGACATAGACACAGAATTTCCATCTGCTAATTCACTTCCCCAAATGATCACAATGGCTGGGGTTGGACCAGGCCAAAGCCAGGAGTCAAACACCATGTGGGTCTCCCACATGGGTGGGAGGAGCCCAAGAACGTGGGCCATCTTCTGTGTCTTCCCAGGTGCATTAGCAGGGAGCTGAATTAGAAGCAGAGCAGCTGGGACTCAAACTGGTATTCTGATATGGAATGCTGGGATTGCAGGTGGCAGATAACCTGTTTCATCATGACACTGGCCCCCTTAATTCCATTTTTCCATGAACTCTTGCAAGTCCCCTTATTGAACAGTCTGAAAATTGTGTATTGTATAAAGATGTCCCCATATTAATGTAGGATGAATTATTAAAGCAAACTGCCATATGTCGCCTCTGCCAGCTCTACCAGACATTGTTAATCATGCTTTTTTGACTTCTGAGCAAAACACACAGATTCAGACTCCTTCCCAGCAACGGCGTTCCAAGCAAACACTACCAACAGATTGAAGTTGACAGAGAAGTTACAACATTTTGCTTCCCAGATTCAAGTTAATGCTCAAGAGAGCGACAGTGTTCTTTACCCAGAACTACTCTTCAGAGCGTTCCCTCCAGTGTTTTTGTAACCTTTCCACTAAAGTGCACTTAAAGGCAGAGAGAAAAGCAAATTCATAACCCTGGATTTATAAACTGAATTGACATTTTAACGTCAATGTTAATATACAAATTTATGCAGAATTTGCATTCTACTCAATAAAAATGGCTGCTAATTTTTAAATGCAGAATTACCCCCCCCCCCTAGTGTTCAGCATCCTCTGGAAAAAACCTTAGGGAGAAATCGGTCTAGGAAGATGTGCTGTGTTTAGTTGGCCTGGGTTTCCACGCATCGGACATAGTCACGTTGGAGGAGTCACTTATCCCTGGGAGAAAGGATGTCCCTATTAAGGAGCATGGTATCTGCTGGTAAGGTTCGCTAATGGCATTGCCAACTGACTGCCCCTTGGGTTTTACAGTGTCAGCTGCTGTGGTGGCATGCTGTCCAGGACATATTCAACTTTAATATGATTCTCGTCTACCAACAGGCTGCCCCTTCTCCTTGTTAACTTAGTTATAACTGAGCCACACACCTTTCTACATGTTTTTGAGAAGAGGGTCAGCAAATTTTTTCTGTAAAGGGCCAGGGAGTCAACATTTTAGGCCTTGGGGACCAGCTACGTGGTCTCAATCACAAACACTCAGCTCCGCTATTGCAGCGTCAAAGTAGTCACACTCAGTACCTAAATGAATGGGCATGGCTATGTTGAAATAAAATTCCATTTATAGACATTTAAATGTAAATGTCATAGTTTCAGTGTATCATGATTTTTTCTAAACCGTTAAAAATGTAGAATTACCAGCTTGTTAGATATATCAAAATAACGGCTCTGCAGATTGAGATTGCAGACTGGATTTGCCAGTCCCTGATATAGAATATGTCTTTTTATTTATTTGAAAAGTAGAGAGAGAGAGAGAGAGAGAGATCTGCCATCTATTAGTTCACTCCCCAAATACAATGACAGGGCCTGGGCTGGGCAGAAACCAGGAGTCCAGGACTTCTACCAGGACCAGGGGCCCAAGCACTTGGACCATCTTCTGTTTCTTTTCCAGGCCATTAGCAGGGAGCTGGATTGAAGCAGCTGGGACTCAAACCAGCACTGGCCTGAGATGATATCTTGTTGGTTTATGCACTATCCTTGTAACAGCTGGGCCACACCCTAGCTGTTATGGGCATTTGGGGCGTGAACTAGTAGATGGAAGATCAATTATCTCCTCCCTCCATCCCCCCCTCCTTCCCATCTGCCCCCTCACTTTGCATTTCAAGTAAATGAAAAATAAGAAACCCAAAAACAAAAATGTTTTCTGCATAAATTTTCGTCTAAAACTTAAGGGATATAAACGTCCTCACTACCTTCTAGCATATCCTAGTCCCTGCGTTCTAATCAGAGAACCACATGCTTCATCTTCTAGCTTTACAAATCAGTACTTGTGTTTTTTCTGCAGTATGTTTCAGTGGTATACTATTACTCCCCCCCCTTTTTTTTTCACAGGCAGAGTTAGAAAGGTCTTCCTTCTGTTGGTTCACCCCCCAAATGGCTGCTAAGGCTGGCACGCTGCGCCGAGCCAAAGCCAGGAGCAGGTGCTTCTTCCTGGTCTCCCAAGCGGGTGCAGGTCCAAGCACTTGGGCCATCCTCCACTGCCTTCCCGGGCCATAGCAGAGAGCTGGCCTGGAAGAGGGGCAACCGGGACAGAATCCGCCGCCCCAACCGGGACTAGAACCGGGGGTGCCAGCGCCGCAGGTAGAGGATTAGCCTAGTGAGCTGCGGCGCTGGCCAATACCCTAGTTCTTGAAGCCTTATTATTTACATGAATTAATGTCCTGGACTCATTTTAAACACAGCCAGGAAAACTCTTTAAATATTTTGAATATACCCACTAGCTCCTTTACTGCATTCCAGGATCCATAATTCCTTACCTGTGTCCCCTATTACCTTTGTGCCTTTCCTTAATAGAGTTTGACTCCCATTTTCTGTCATAGCCTATGAAAACATAGTATTCATTGAGTATCTTTTAAAAGCAAAGCCTTTTAAATAGTGACTGCACTATGCTAATTGTCTGGTTTGTTCATTTTGGCTGCTGGGTGAATTTTAGACTAATGTGTTCTGTTTTCTTGAGCCCTTCTACAACAAAGACAGAACATGTGATAATTGCAGGAACATCAAGGCAGGCATCTCTGGGTATATTCTTTGGCATGAAGTCTGAATTATAGGTATACAGAAATCTGGGAAAGAAAATCCGTCACAGGAAATAAGTACTAAGGTACACATGGGGTTAGTATGACCAAAATCCAGCCTGAAAGGGGGAGTGACAAGAGTGTAGTCAGGAGGAGCTCAAGATCAGTTGTGGGATCAAGAATAATCAAAGGTGAAGTCGTGAAGGGCCATGAAAACTGCAATGGCAGCTTAGAGGTTAGTCTATGAGCTTGGAGAATCTTTGGAGTATTTCTAAGAGAGTGGTGTGCTCTGATTCCTATGCACTATTCACTTGGGCTGCTGTGTAGAAGGTGGGTTTTCAGAGAGAAAGCAGAGAGACAAGTTATCAAGTTGGTACACTAATCAAGTGAGATCCATGTGGTGTGGGTTGGTGGATGGTAATAATGGAGATAAATGGGTAGATTCAGGACATATTTTGGTAGAAGAAACCTTAAGATTTGCCTATGAGTTCCACATGGGGTGAAGAAAGAAAGGGAACCAAAGATATCCCATAAGTTTCTTGTTCTAAGGAACAGGGTGGGGGACATGGAGAAAATTAGAAAATACTGGAAAATAAGTCCTTTTTTACTTGCTAAATTTAATGTATCTGTTAGATATCTGTGTGTAGAAATCAGGAAGGCAGTTGCATATAAATCTGAAGCTGAGGAAAAAGTTCAGGGCTAAAGATATAATTTTGTAAGAGGTATGAGTGTATAGATGGCACTTAAATCTGTGGAACTTAAAAGGATGATCAGGGGAAGAATATTCAAGGGGAGAGAACAGACTTAGGGGCTCTTGAACCTTAGTCACCAACCAGAGGATGAGAAATCATCAAAGTGGTGAGTAAAATGTTTACAGGGGTCGGGGGGTGGCACTGTGGCTTAGGGAGTAAAGCCGCCACCTGCAGTGCCAGCATCCCATATGGGTGCCGGTTCAAGTCCCGGCTGCTCCACTTCTGATCCAGCTCTCTGCTATGGCCTGGGAAAGCAGAAGAAGATGGCCCAAGAGTGAACCAGTGAATGGAAGACCTTTGTCTCTCTGCCTCTCCTTCTCTGTGTAACTATGACTTTCAAATAAATAAATATATCTTTAAAAAATATAAAAAGTTTACAGTGAAGGTATCCTGGAGCTGGTAGACACTTTGAGTGGCCAAGGACTAGGAATCAAGACGTGCAAAGTCCCCTTGCCCTTTGTCTTAGGACTAAAATATCATTGACAGTTTTACTCTTCTCAAATCCATTTACTTACTGTATACTCTCCAAGAAAGAAACTGACCAACAGTTTATAATCTTCTTGAAAATGGTTTCATTGTAGAAAGAACTTAAAATAAGTCAATGCTTAAAAACTTTGGAAACCACTCTTGCCATAAATGTGATAATGATACTTAATTTCAGGTTACCATATCACCTACCAATTTCATCTACATTTATGATGAAATAATTATCTCAATGACTGTACAAAGAATTTTCCTTTATTTCTTTCAAATTTAATAAACTATATCAAGTGAACAACAAACCATTCTGTGAATTAAAGGTCCTTGGGTTTGTAATTTTCAACAGTGAGGATTTTTTTAAACTTGTAATTATTGAGGTCCTCTGGTAGTAGCTCTCTGATGTGAGAGCATACATGTTTGAACAGAGTGAGGTCTTGCACATGCACAAACAATCATGGCATTTAACTGGAAAGTGAAAGAGTGGCAAAAGTACTTTTTAAAAGGTCTACTGTATAAAATAAGACAACTAAAGTTTGAAGAACCTGCATTCTACTTTTAGTTTTATTCAATAACTATGTTCCTGATGCTTTTCCCTATCACATATGCTTCTCCTGAGTTTACTCTCTCTTGCTTATACTACCCAGAAAAACCAAGTGTGGCAGAGACTTCCAGGACTTATCACATCCGATTCTCTCCCTTCTGGCCATTGAGAAGAATTCCATGTCTCAATCTTCTTGAAGTTTTATGGTTTCTTGGGACTGATTTTAATCAATGGAATTTGGATAGGATTTACATGTGTCACTTCAGGGCTGGGGCACTTGAGTGCTGGTGTATATTTTACCATGAGTTCTTTTCTCTTTTGGCTGTGACCACAAGGTGAAAGCAACGTGAGTCTCTGAGTCACTGTATGGAAAACAGTTGCCTTGAGTGGTTGCCCAAGCTAAATCAGACTTTGCCTGAGCAAAAAGTATTTATTGTATTAAGTCATGGAGATTCTGGGTTATTAATTACCTTGATGTAGACTTGCATCCTGTGGAATGCAGCTTTTCAGTTTGTTTTTACTTGGGATAAATAACTATATTATATAATTATATTTCATATTAACTGAAACTTGATCAATAGTTATAGAAAAGCAGAAAAAGTCAAAAGGATATTTGCCTGCAAACTTAGAATTAGAACCATAACCTCTTCTCTTAATGAAGTGTCTCATTTGGACAAGAGATGGACAGGTATTCTGAAAGTGGTGATACAATAATGTATTGTCAAACTTCCTCAAGTTCACAGGTATAATATTATATGGCCCAAGAAGCACATGATCGCCATAGGTTTTTTCCTTATGACTACTCTGCAAAAGGTGTAGGCAAGCTTTGAAATGGGAGTAGTGATGATAATGAATCTGCTACTGCGTTTTCTCATGTCATAGCATGGATCATCCTGCTCACAGAACAGCCTAGTCCAAATGCCATCTATCAGTTTGACCCTCCCAAAGCCCTAATTCATAATGTGATTATCTTTGGAGATGGAGCCTTTGAAATAGCACTTGGGGATAAATGACATCATAAGGTGGAGCATGTAAGAGAAGGAAGAGAGGGTGGGTGCCCAGGAGAAATGCCATGTGGGAATGCAATGAGAAGATGGCTTTCCCCAAAGGAAGGGGAAAGGCTTCTGCTGATACCTTGACCTTGGTTTTGCAGCCTACAGAAGCATGAGAAACAGATTCCTGTGTTGGCAGCCTCCCAGCTTATGGTCTTCTGTGATGGCAGCTCCAGCTGCCATCAAACATAAGGAAGAACCATCACCTCCTCTAGGTGTGGCCTGCCTTCTCTGATTTACCACTGATACCTCCCTCTGAATTTCTACAGCGAATACAATGTTTCACCTAATAAAGTTACAACTTATATTTCCTGCTTCACTAACTAGACTGAAACCATTTGAAGTGATCACTCATACTCTGTATAATATCTTTCTTCCACAAAATTATGGATATAGTAGCTGGTCAGTAAATGGCTAATTGAAAGGATTATGTTAATGGTCCAATATGTTCTGCCCAATTTTTATGATTACTAAAATCTGACTCAACCCAGAAACTAAAAGTTTTTGTGTCAAGGGGGAGAATTTTTTATATTACTTGTAAGATTCTTCAATTACATTAGATTTCTCTGAAAGATGTGTTTGTTATGTCATAAATTGCTTCCTCTTATTTTTCCAAGATAATTGTGCTTCTGTGTTTTTTGTTCAGTGTTTAAAAGGGGTAGTAAAAACTAATCAAGCCAATTTATCTGTTTTAATGGACTTCATAATTTATCAGATCAGCTCTCAATTCCAGGTAGTTTGCAAAGTGACACAGGGTCAGCTAAAGTTTTAATTAGGGAAGTAAAACATCTGTTTTAAAGGTGATGCCTTAATTCTGTGATGAACTAAATGACTTAGGTGGAAGAACTATAGGTTGCCGTCCTGAATCATAGTCAGAATCAGGTTGAACATCCTGAACTCTTTCATATGCCTATTCATGCAGCAACATGTACAGAACCCTATGTGATTCTGTGTCTGTTGTGTAGCCCTGTCTTTTTCTCTGCTCTCACTGTTCCCTGACACAAATGATTTTCTTCTGGACTTAGAGATAAACTATTCCTGAAAGTCCTTTGTGTTCTCTAGTTTCTTGTTCTGCAGTTACATTATTAAGAGCTTACTGAGAAAATCTTGATCAAATGGGAAAAGGAAGCACCACCAAGTCACAGCTCCAAGCAAAACCACTTTACGAGTATGCGGCTGGAGTGCACGTTAATGACACCAGTGCCCAGGTGGCCAAATTTATGTCCACCCTCTTGATCTGATAATACAGAACAGGGGCATGAATTGGTAATGAACCAGCCTGAAAACAGATGGTGACTCCATGTGTGTATGTTGCTGAAAGCCTACAAAGGGGAAACATTAAATATGTGTCTTTAAATTTAAATTAGTGCATTTCCAAAACACAGACTGTTGAGCTTTTGAAAATAGGCTGGCTGAATGTGTTTCATCTTATAGTTTTGAACTCTGATGTGTTTTGTGGAATAACAACAGACAAAATGGATGGTATGCTAGTTACCCTCTCTTTAACTTCTCAGTATCAGTGGTACTCCACTGTAATTAGGTGCCTGTGTGTAGTTCTTTGTCATTAAATTTTCTGTACCCTAATTAGGAAATTTAGAAAATTTAAAAGACCACCATCTAAAAATTGGCACCAATTATTAAATATACTTTCTCAGATTATATAATTTTTTTGTTTTTCAATACTGATTGAGTTTAGTGATGAAACAATTTGCTTTAAAACATCTTCTAGATGTTTAAACAGTATTTTGTCAAAATGAACTAATATATCCGACATTCTGCCTGCTGGATATATACTTAGGCTGTACTGAAGGTATTTGGGCCTGAATCTATTTAGAAATGATTATTTCTTTGATTTACAGTCAGAGAAAAAAACTGGTGCTCAAATGCCAATCCAAACACATCCCAGAATAATTTTAGGGAAAAACTCACCCTGTGATTCCATGTGGACCTTGGATGATTTAATAGAAAACTGCAGAGAAATGAGTGTAGCTGAAGGTTGAACAAAGTTTAAGCTTTGTTGAATTTAGTCTAGACTCTATAAACAATGGTTGGTCACTCTTCTTGCTACACTGAAGCATTCACGTTTGTAATTAGGTTACAAATTCTCTGAAGATAGGGCTCTTGGGTTTAAATGATTGTTTTTCTAGATCACTTAGCATAGTGGTTTGCATATATTAACTAATATTTCTGCAATGATTTATGGTGATATATATATATATTTATTTATGCATAGGCTGAATGACTGAATTTATCTGAGTTCCACATTCTCTTTATACCCATAATTAATATTGTTCAATAATAACTGAATCTAAAATTGTGATCAGTGGTCTGTGAAAAGGTCTGATGGGTATGTTTTCTCCAGGACTCACTGGCTATCCTAATTAAATTGAAATCATGTCTCTTTCATCTGCTTACTTTATACATTTATAAAGCCTATTTAACAATAAATGTCAAATAATATGCACATTAAGTAAGTCCTGACTTGGCACATTCTTTATGCATTCTTAAAACACTCACTAATATGCCAGATTTTATGCTATATGTTGGGAGGGAGGGCACAGGGAAAACACAAGGCCCTTGCCTTCAAGCAGTAGGAGATTTAGTGATGGAAACAGAGCTGCCCAGGCACTTGTGCACTTGGAGTACAAAGTGCTACAATAAAGTTGTGAAGAAAATATTCTGCTAAAGTGCAAGAAGTCAATTCATCACTCATTATCGCATATTTATTTTGGGATTTGCCTCTCAGAAGGCCCCCTCCAGGGAAGATTTGTTGTTTGATAGCACCCCCAGGTGGTGCAATGTGATTTGCAGGGTTGGATGGATTGTGTTTGCCCCAAAGCTATCCCCAAGTTATATTTCTTGAATAACTTGTATAAGGAAGCTTGTCTTGTGTTCAACCATTATTGGTCTTCAGAATTCCATGAATTTTACATCTTTTTTTAGAAATTTAAAATATAATTTACCCATCCCTTCAGAATGGCTAAAATCCAAAAGAGAGAAAAAACAAATGATGGTGAGGATATGGAGAAAGGAGAACACTTACTCAGAATTAAAATGAATGTAAATTAGTGTAGCCACTGTGGAAAACAGTATAGCGATTTCTTAAAACCAGAAACAGACTTTCCATATCCTCCAGCTGGTATATACCCAAAAGACTTGAACACAGTGTATCAAAGGGGACATCTGCAGCACTGTTCACAACAGCCAAAATTTGGAACTTACCAAGGTGTCCATCATCAGATGAATGGATAAAGAAAAATGTGGTATATTTACACAATGGGATATTATTCAGTTATAAAAAGAATGAAATTCTACAATTTGCAGCAAAATGGACACAACTGGAAGACATCATGTTGATTGAAATAAGGCAGGTCTAGAAAGACAAATACCCATATTCTCCTTTATATGTGGAAGATACAGTTTAAAAATAATAAAAAAAGATGAAAGAAATGCCCATGTGTATCAATATAGCCACAAGTACAGTTTTGTAGAACTTTGTTTTATACGTTTGTCAAACCAATGGTTAAGAATGTTGTACTAGGGCCTAGCACTGTGGCATAGCAGGTAAAGCTGCCACCTGCACTGCCAGCATCCCATATGGGTGCTGGTTGGAGTCCTAGCTGCTCCACTTCTAATCTAGTTCCCTGCTAATGAGCCTGGGAAAGCAGTGGAAGATGGTCCAAGTACTTGTGTCCCTGTGCTATGTGGGAGACCAGGAAGAAGCTCCTGGAGCCTGGCTTTAGCCTGGTATAGACCTGTCCGTTGCAACCATTTAGGGAGTGAACCAGCAGATGGAAGATTCTCTCTCTCTATTTCTTTGCTTCTCCTTCTCTATAACTCCGACTTTCAAATAAATAAATCTTTAAAAATAAAATAATGTTATATTACTATAGATTTAATGACCTGTGATTATTTTAAAATTTACTGTATGCTGATGCAATGGTCATTTTTCCATTCAATTACTGTTTACAACCATTGCCTGTATTCACACAAAACTAGGGTCTTTTTGCTTTTTACTTGTTAAACATCTTATTTGATGAAGCACTAGGCCTTTTTACCATATTGTAAATTGAAAATGTATTATCTCAAAAACTAAAGAAAGAAAGGGAGATGGAAGGAGAGTGGGAGGGAGGGAGAGATGGAGAGAGTGGGAGGAAGGAATTTTTCTTTTTTTTTTTTTTTTGACAGGCAGAGTGGATAGTGAGAGAGAGGACAGAGAAAAAGGTCTTCCTTTTTGCCGTTGGTTCACCCTCCAATGGCTGCTGCGCTGCGGCCGGCGCATCTCGCTGATCCGAAGCCAGGAGCCTGGTGCTTCTCCTGGTCTCCCATGGGGTGCAGGGCCCAAGCACTTGGGCCATCCTCCACTGCCTTCCCGGGCCATAGCAGAGAGCTGGCCTTGGAGGAGGGGCAACCGGGATAGAATCCGGTGCCCCAACCGGGACTAGAACCCGGTGTGCCGGCACCACAAGGAGGAGGATTAGCCTGTTAAGTCACGGCGCCGGCCAGGAATTATAATATTCTTAAAATTGTATATACAAATTATATTGAATCGGTTAAAATTAATGAAAAACTAAATAAAAAGTAAAATATAACTTAAAATGTTTTATAGTCTGGATACAATCTTTGATAGACATTCATGTAATTTTTTTTTTTTTTGACAGGCAGAGTGGATAGTGAGAGAGAGAGAGAGAAAGGTCTTCCTTTTTGCCATTGGTTCACCCTCCAATGGCCACTGCTGCTGGTGCATCTCGCTGATCTGAAGCCAGGAGCCAGGTGCTTCTGGTCTCCCATGCGGTGCAGGGCCCAAGCAATTGGGCCATCCTCCACTGCCTTCCCAGGCCATAGCAGAGAGCTGGCCTGGAAGAGGGGCAACCGGGATAGAATCCGGCGCCCCAACCGGGACTAGAACCCGGTGTGCCGGCACCACAAGGAGGAGAATTAGCCTGTTAAGCCACAGCGCCAGCTGACATTCATGTAATTTTATGTTACTGTCATCAATAAAGATGGAGGCATTCTTAAAATTATCAAAAAACAAATATTTAAAGACTATTTTACTATTTTAAAATTTAGAGAGTCGAGTATTTGTACAGTGTTTAAACCATTGCTTGGGATGCCTACATTCCATATAGGAGTACCTAATTTAGAGTCTTGGTTCCACTTCCAATTCAAGCTTCCAGCTAATGCACACACTGGTGGCAAGAGAAAATGACTCAAGAACTTGGGTTCCTGCCACCTACATGGGGAACCATGTTACATTTTAGGCACATTTAAACTGATTCTAATGTTTTGCTAATCCATGTACCAAACTGGACATGGAAATACCATTCTTTCTCTCAGACAGTTCATCTCTGGAGAATGTAGATTAAACAAGTAGGACCACCTATGTATCTTGAGGGGCCAGTATAAAAGAACAAGCCCCTTTTTCAAACACTGGCAGTTTCAAGAGAGCTGCAGCACACATTAAAACCAAGAGTGGGGTCCTGTGCAACCACAGAGGTCACATTTACAAAGCTAGTCCCAGATGTAAGCAAAGTTGTAAGGATGGTGAGTGACTTAAAGGAGATGAGTATCAAAGCACAGTAGCAACATATGCAAGTGCTACTTCCATCTGCAAATCTTGGTAGCTCTACCAATTAGATATATCTGACTGCTTCCCCCCCCCCAAAAAAAAATGCAATCAATCAATCAATCATAGCCCCAGAAAAAGAGACTTGTTTGGGCCTGCTTTCTACACTGACCAGATATTAGAAAGCATATATTATTCTAAAGACCAAATCCAACATTTGGAGCAAATAAGAACCCTTTTTATGTATGAAGAACAGGGAGGTAGATCCGTGGGATGAACACCAAAGATGTTTGTGATTTTGTTCCCTAGTCTATGGAAACCCAGGGAATGCATACTGTACTCTTTTCTTTCACTCGGTCAAGACAATATGGTTCTAAGAAAGCAAATGAGAGGCTGGTGCAGTGCCTCAACAGGCTAATCCTCCGCCCTGCAGCGCCGGCACACCGGGTTCTAGTCCTAATTGGGGTGCTGGGTTCTGTCCCGGTTGCCCCTCTTCCAGGCCAGCTCTCTGCTATGGCCCGGGAGTGCAGTGGAGGATGGCCCAAGTGCTTGGGCCCTGCACCCCATGGGAGACCAGGAGAAGCACCTGGCTCCTGCCTTCAGATCAGCGTGGTGTGCCGGCCGCAGCAGCCATTGGAGGGTGAAACAATGGCAAAAGGAATACCTTTCTCTCTGTCTCTCTCTCTCACTGTCCACTCTGCCTGTCAAAAAAAAAAAAAAAAAAAAAAAAAAAAAAAGCAAATGAGAAATATTACAGCACAGAACATCAGTAGGGTTTTTTACAATAAGAGTGAACAGACCAACAGACGTTTTGGCTTCTTTTATTTGGATTAACTTCAATGTCTAAAAGTTGCTAAGTAACACTTTTAATAATAAGAGATTTCGAGGCCAGGAAATTAATGATCCATGACCCTATTTAAGAGAAATATTAGTGCATCGTAAGGCGAGATGGCTGAACACAGTAATGGGAACTTTGGGTAATACTCTTAACCACTTTCATGTGCTACTCTCTCATTGCTGCTCACAGTCAATTTGGCACAATTTTTTATGAGGCCATGTATTCAGATCATTTCATCAGTATCTTAACTTAGCTAATAATTCCATGGGAAAATAAAGGTATAAAGAGAATAACCATTGTATAGTCATTCTTATTTTGAAATGTGGTCTTTTCTAGATCTGATGTATCTAGATGTTTAGAACACTTAAAGTATATAAGTTTTTCAGATTTCATGGGTTCATTTCAGCAAAACCAAACTTAACTGTCTCTCGGTATCAGTCTGTCTGTCTGTCTCTCTCATTCACACACACACTCCTTCCCAGTGCTGGAAATAGTTATTCATGATGCCTTGGACTTGGGCAACTAGGTCCTCCCTGTGAAATTTAAGCCAACCACCCCACAAAGAGGACACAACCTGGACAGAAAACAATCTCTGAAGGTCTCCTGAAGCCAAACTTGGCAAAACCTCAGTCTACTTCAAGTATAAAGCAACTTCAAAGGAGAAAACAGCTTCTGTGGATTAGTGGCCATGAGAGTTTTAAGGCTGAGTAAAAAACACTCGATTGGAATAAAAAACAAAATTGGCTGGGGCTCACTGCCGAAAACACAGAACTTCAGGGGAACATATCACCCTTAAAACAAATGACTAATTTCTTTGTAAAAGACATTGAGTTTTTCATCAGAGAAACTTATTCAAACGGTAACTTATTGTCTAGCAACTGCAGTTAGACCCCCAGAGCTCACATTTGACCTTCCCATACCCCCCAGAGAGTGGAGACCCTGAGAGAGTTGAGAACATTTTAGAGAAGAAAATTCTGGAGACCTTCATTTTGGCTAGCATATGAAAGGCTGGGATCCTAGATCTAGCTTGGTATTTGTTCAGAAATGAAACTTGCTCACAAATTACCTAAATCTGGGGCTTTATTATTTCTATGGTAAACCCAGAGGGTTGCTACTTAAAAGTGGCTTTTTCTCCCTGTCAATTTCCGGGAGAGCCTCGTTGAGGATGACAGGAAGGAGGACTATGACTCTGCCCTGTACAAACCTCAGATTCCTCATCTGTGAAATGATTTAGCAACCTGCAGGGAGTGTTGATAAGTCCAATGAAGTAATGCATAAAGTATTTCCTATGTAGCAAACACGAACACAAATAGTTAACAAATACAGTATACTATTCAGCACAGTGTCAGAGAACCCTAAAGCAATGTACAGCACGTTGCATGACTGAACAGGTTTCATAAAGAACAACTGGAAAGCACGTGCTGACTGCCTCATCTCTATACAGCTCAAGTATTCGTTACCCTTATGACAGACAGGTCCAGCCCTCCAACCAAAGGATCCTGGGACTGCTGTACTGGACAGGTCTAGTCTGAGCCCAGGCACTTATCATCCTCAATTTTCTATACCCACCATCAGTTATCATTGCCTCTCTGCTCAAGGGTTATAGAAGCCTTCAAAAATTGCCATAATAGCCTAAATTTTACCATACCTACCATACCACTTCTCAATGCATAGCAAGAATTAAAGAAGCATTACTCTATGTGTTGCTCCCACTTTTCAAATCTGAAAAAAGTTAATTACTAAACAGAAAACTGAGTGGTTATACATAGTGGTGGTAAGGAGAATTTTACTAATTTAAGATTTCAGATGGTTCAAATATATTCTATAAAAACTTTAATAAATTTATAAATGGAGAAGATAAAATGAGCTATTCCAATGTACTGCTTTGAGGAACTAGGAAAAATTTTTCATACAAGAGGAAACCCAAGTGACAAGTAAACATGTGAAAAGATGCTCAACTCCACTAATCATAAGAAAAATGAAAACTCAAGCCATATTGAAGTACTATTTCACACCCTTTTATTTGAAAACATTTTTATATGTGACTATGCCAGGAATTAGTGAGAATGTGGAAAACAGGAATTTATATACTGCTGGTGGGAATTTATATTGCTAAAAACATTTGGGGGGGTATTTGGTAACATCTATAAAGTGGAAGCTTTGTGTATTTGATGATCCAATGATTTAATTTCCAAGTATACCCCTGGGAAATTCTCACACATGTGCACATGGCACCCTGTGTAGTAATGTTTATGGGAGTGTTGTTGAAACAGCATTGTTGAAAGTCTGTCAACCCCAGCAGAAATAAATCATGGAATGTTCACATAATGGAAGAATATAAGCAGAGAAGTAACTGAACTAGCTTCATACATATCAACAAGAATTAATCTTAGACATTTGTAGGAAAATTCAGTTTCCAGAATACTTAGAATGTGATGTCATTTACATACTTGTAAAGTTTCAAAACACACAGTCAACACTGTATACAAGTGTAGTGTATATGTATCAAGTAAAAATAGAAAGAAATGTACGGGGTTGATAGATACCGAATTCAACATGGGAGTTACTTCTTTTAAGAGTTGTGGCTAAGAGGGAGATAAAGGAGTCAGGGACATATGAGATGTCAAAAGTATTAGTCATTTAATTTCTGAAGTTTTTCTTTATTATTTTTAAAACTTTTATATTTTAAATATTTTATACTATCTTTTTAAAGCATGTATAGGAGGTACAGTGATTTTGGCCAAGGCTGGCTGGTTCCAAAGAATAAGATCCAGGACATTCCAAGAAGAGGGGTAGAGGAGAGTGGCTGGAGCTACAGCTCACAGAAAGATCAGAGGACATGCCCTAGCAGGACGTGACAAACCATCTTACTCTTTCTGCTTTACCTGGTAAATCAATGCTACCTAAAATTAGTTTTCTTCCTTATTTGCTCACATGATCTATCTCTGGTCGATAGTAAGCAATTCAGGTTCAAGGACTACGTCAGACTCATTGTCATAACCTCATGCTCCAGTCAGTGCTTAGCATATAGTGAATACTTAGTATGGTCTGGATGGGTGGGTGAATAGATAACACCAAGGACAATTGTGATAATACAGAAATGACCTCATCATTCATTGCTAGGAATGTATTGATTCCAGCATGTAAAAATCAGTACAGACAAGAAAATGTAAATCAAAAGCAGGATACATGGGCTTAGCTGCAAAATGAAAGGGAACTAGATGTTCTGTTATAGGGGGCAAGATAATTCCCTTCATAGTGGTAATTATGGGAGATGATTCTAATTTGAAACTGGTTTCCTAATTGGTGTTTGGCTTTTGGAAATCTCACAGGCCTTTCATTTATATATTTTTTGCTAAAGACTCTGTAACTCACCCCTGCCACCAACAAACTCTCCAAATTCTTTAAGATCCAGGAGGTGAATCACATGAAGGGTCAAAGAACTACTAGTGACCACAAAAAATTTTGCTAACTCAAAAGTTTTAAAACAATTGAAATTCTGGAAAATATGCCATAAATGTATTGACATTATGAAGAGTTTTCTGCACAAATTTCACCTCCAAGGCCTTTCCTGACCACCCAAACTAAAATAGGAACCCCTTTCCCATCATTCCTGATGGTCTCCTTTCTCTGTTTTACTCTTCCTGGCAATGACACAGGATCCATTTGTCAATGTGGTAAGCATGTCTTCCCCTCTCTCCACAGAAGTTAATCTCCAAGACAGTGGGAACTATACCTGCATTGTTCATGGATCTACCCCTAGTGCCCAGGATAGTGCTTAATGATCAGAAGTCCTAATATATGGTAAATGAATTAATTGAGTCTTATACTGGCAGCAATATCCTCAGCCAGATTTTCATTTTGAAAATGAAAGTCTTCCTCTCTGATTGTATTAATCCAGATGATCAAGCTTTTCAAATACAATGAATACAAGGGGCTGCTTCTTCCTCTCTGAATTCTTGTCCTTCTCTTTTTTAAAACATATGTGGGAATATTTTATGTAGCAGCACAGCATATATTTAAAGCGTACAACTTGGTAAGATTCAACATGTAAACACCCATGAAGTCATCACTATGATCAAGATAACCAAACCTTTCCATAACTTCCAATAGTTTCCATGTGGCTCTTTGTAATATCTTTTTTTTTTTTAAGATTTTATTTATTTCAGAGATAGAGTTACAGACAGTGAGAGGGAGAGACAGAGAGGAAGGTCTTCCTTCCGTTGGTTCACTCCCCAAATGGCCACAACGGCCAGAGCTGCACCGATCTGGGGCCCAAGCACTTGGGCCATTCTCTACTGCTTTCCCATGCCATAGCAGAGAGCTGGATTGGAAGAGGGGCAGCCAGGACTAGAACTGGTGCCCATATGGGATGCTGGCACTGTATGTGGAGGATTAACCTACTGTGCCATGGCGCCGGCCCTTCTTTGTAATATCTTTGTATGTATCTCTGTCCTCAGGCAAATACTCATCTGCTTTCTGTCTCTCTAAATTAGTTTACATTTTTTATAATTTTATTTAAATGTAATCCTATAGAATATACTCTTTGCATCTGGCTTCTTTGGCTCTGTATAATTATCTTAAAATATCTATAAGTTGTATGTATTATTAGCTCAATCCTTTTCATTGCAGTATTCTATGTATGAATAGACAACAATGTGTTGAAAGGCATTTGAGTCATTTCCAATGTTGGGCTATTACAAAAGACCTACTATGAACATTTGGGTAGAAGTCTTTGTGAGCATGTATGCTTTCCTTTCCTTCATGTAGATTTCTAGTAGAATGGCTAGATTATAAGATATAAAATTTCTAAAAATGGACACATTATTTTCCAAAGTGGTTGGCAATTTTACATCCCTACAATTGATCCACATCCACATGATATGCTCAGCCTTCCTAATTTTAGACATTCTGATAGGTGTATAGTAGTTTACTATGTTTTAATTTGTATGTTGTTAGCATATTTTTGTTTGGTTGGCATCATATCTTCTTAGGTGGGATAGTCTGTCCACTTTAAAATTTTGTATTGTTTGTTTTCCTCTTAGTAAATTATAAGAGTTATTTATATATTCGGGGTATAGTTGCTTTACGAGCTATGCCATTTGTTGTATCTTCTCACAGGCTGCAGTTGTACTTCCCATCTTTTAGCAATGTCTTCAAGGGACACAAGATCAGGGTTTCTTTATTGAACAAATTTACCAAATGCAATACTCTCTTCTAGGATTTAAGAATTCAGACCTTAGGGGCCGGCGCTATGGTGTAGCAGGTAAAGCCGCCACCTGCAATGCTGGCATCCCATATGGGTACCAGTTCAAGACCCAGTTGCTCTACTTCCTATTCAGCTCTCTGCTATGGCCTGGGAAAGCAGTGGAACATGGCCCAAGTCCTTAAGCCCCTGCACTCACATGGGAGACCTGGAAGAAGCTCCTGGCTCCTGGCTTCGGATCGGCGCAGCTTCGGCCGTTGCAGCCAATTGGGGAGTGAACCAGTGGATGGAAGACCTCTCTCTCCGTTTCTCTGTATCTCCTCTCTCTGTGTAACTCTTTCAAATAAATAAATAAATCTTTTTTAAAAAAGATTCTGTGGCAAAGTTACTGAAAGAATAATAAGGTGCTGTCTATAGAAATGTAGGTTGCAGGAAGAGTACATAGTTTTGAGTTAAGGATATATTTAATCAAATGCTTTAATTTGGGCCAAGAGCAGGACTACAAATGGAAATGTCCACTAGGCATGGCTAAGTATGACTTGCTTAGAGGGATCACTAGGACTAGAGAAAACCACTTCTGAGTCACTAACAAAGAGATGAATCTGTAGGTAGACACATTTTTTATTTGAGAGACAGACAGAGAGAGCACCCATCCATTGGAATACTCCCCAAATACCTGGAGCTAGGCTGCTCCCACAGTACACATTAGCTGGAAGCTGGAATCGGGAAGAGAGGACAAATGCTTATCCAGAGTAGGTACAACTAGAACGGGGATATGCAAGGATGTGCTGAGAAGAAAATGAATACTGGGAAAAGGACCTAGAATTGTCACTCAGAGGAACATTAAGTTTAAAGTAATTCAACCATTTCAATCTTTTCCTTAATGGGACAGCACACTTTTTATAATATATGATGTTTACATTTGCTCTTTGGTTAACAAATAGAGTATTCAAGGGTTTACAAAACAGTCTATTTCCATTGTCTGAGAATCCAAAGTGGAAAAAAATAAAAACTTTCTTTCACTGAGCCTGGGATGACCAAACTGTTATCTTCACCCTTGGTTTCAATTCCTGGCAAAGAGTAGGCACTCAGGCAATGCTTGTTAGCTGACCAGATGGTTCTCCTTGTGGTCTCAGCCAATTCGGTTAGTTTACTCTCTTCCATGTGTGAGCCAGATGGCTGAACAGTCACAAGATTCCTTAGCTACACAAACCAAAGTCACTTAAATCATTATAACTACCAACTGGGTGCCCCACTTGTCTTATTTTTTAAGGTAAATATTCTGGGTATATGAAGCAATTTTCTAATGATAAGATATTCAGAGAGGCATTTTTGAGGACAAGAGAATAAATATATCCCATGGCTTCCTTCTCAGTAAAATAGAGTGAATTATGTATTCTGTGTGCAAATATTCAAAGAGACTCAAAGTTTGATATAGTAGCCAGGAGAAGGGTACTGAAAAACCAGGTAAAGCAATGTAAGAACTTGTGGACATATCAGAGATTTTCCCCCGACCATGGTGATTCTGTCGTTTTCCCTAGAAAACCTCTGTCATTTCGGGAATTATAGAGAAGAGGACAGTAAATGTGTTGTCCACTTTGGCAGACAGTATTGAGCTGGTCTGAGGTGTGACACTGAAGTTTTAGACCATGAGAGCTCTCTTTTCTCAGGCTCCTTTATCCTTTCAGTCCATCAACAGACTGTGTTAGCCTTGTATGGTCTACTATACTGGGAAAGCCAGGAACTGCATCTCCAGTGAATCATAACTTTAAGTCCAGGTCTGTGGTTTTGTTTCTGAATATGTGCCTTGATCCACTGTCCGTATCTGTAAAGATATGGCCATGTCCATTCATTTAAGTGTTTACTGTGGCTGTTTCCACCCCACCACAGCAGCCAGCATGACAGACTAACACACAAAGCCACTCACACAGAAAGGGATATTTGTCCCTTTACAGAAAAAGTTTGCAAACTCCAATCTGGATCCAGGAAGCACTGGTACCATTGTTGCCCTGGTTTGTAAAGCAGAATACAAAGTTCCAAATAGCAAGAAGACAATCCTGGCTCCCAATCTAGTGCAAAAGTTGCTATGGGGGCCAGTGTTGTGGTATGGCTGGCATCCTATATGGATGTCAGATCAAGTCCCAAACTCTACTTCTGTTTCAGCTCCCTGCTAATGTGCCTGGGAAAGCAGCAAAGGATGGCCCAAGTGCTTGGACCCCTACACCCATGTGGGAGACCTGGAAGAAGCTCCTGGCTCCTGGCTTTAGCCTGGCCCAGCCTGGTTGTTGTGGCCATTTGGGGAATGAACCAGCACATGGAAGAGCTCTCTCTCTCCTCCTCCCTCTTCTCTCTGTATAACTCTGGCTTTCAAATAAATAAGATTTATTTATTATTATTGAAACTCATTCAAATAAATCTTATTTATTGAAAGTCATTCAAATAAATAAATCTTACTTATTTGAAACTCAGAGTTATACAGAGAGAGAAGGAGGGAGAGAGAGAGGGGTCTTCCATGCGCTGGTTCACTCCAACTGGTTGCAATGGCCAGAGTTGTGCTGATCTGAAGCCAAGGAGCCAGGAGCTTCTTCTGGGTCTCCCACGTGGGTGCAGGGGCCCAAGCACTTGGGCCATTTTCTACTTCTTTCCCAGGCCATAGCAGAGAGCTGGATTGGAAGTAGAGCAGCCAGGACATGAACCAGTGTACATATGGGATGCCAAGCACTACAGGCAGCGGTTTACTGGCTACACCACAGCACCGGTCCTATCAAATAAATAAAATAAATCTTTAAAAAAAATGTTACTATGTCCCATGAGTAAGCCTTTCTCTCTTGAGTGCTACCTTCTCTGACCAGCAAGACCTAGAGTTTTGTTATTGTTGGTTTTTTTTTTTGACAGGGAGAAAATTTTTTGCAAATGAGTGATGAAGGATAATAATGGGAGATGCCATACTAGCATCTACTTGGTTTTCAGACCCATGTATTCCAATTATGGAAGGAAGATTATCGCCTATCAATCATTGGTCAGAGTGTGTGCTCCATCTCAACTTTGTAAGGCTTTAACTGCCAAATGGTACTATAATCTATCTTTAAAAATCCTTGTTTTATATAGGTAACAGGAAGTACAGAGTAATAGTAATAAACTCACTGAGGAACAATCCTGTAGCTCACTTCTGCTGAAAGATTTCTTGCTTAAAGAATATCATGCAGAAACCTCATAGAGGAAAAACTATGGATGTTAACTTTTAGAAGATGGTGGGCCGGGGAGGCAAATCCAAATCCAGAAGTACCTACTTGTATTTTGCTAAGACAAATGGAAGTCTCTTTTTACGATGACAGATTGTAATATAATCACCATTCTGCCAGAGAGCTAGTTGGTTCTCTGGGAATTCATGTTGGTTTCTTCTGAATTCTGCATACCGAGAAATGGGGATAATCTGAACAGCCTTGATGAGAGCAGTCTATGTTATAGATCTTGCATAAAATACATCCTTGCCATTATAACACATTGTTCATGAGTTCACTAATCAAGCTATAAGGGGACCAAGAATGAGACTGACTTCATATACACAGGAGAGCATCTTGTTTCTATTATATTGAGAACATTTTCTGTAGAAGGGATCTTTAATGAGTATTCACATATAATTCACATATAATGAGCACTCGCATAAAATAGGCTCACATTCTGGGCCTATCCCTGACCCACTCCCTAAACCTCTGTCACTAATCTGTGCAAATCCTTCCTTTCCAAGATTCTGTCTATATGTCCAAATAATGCCTGCTGCTCAGTATAGATCCTTAGATCATTTGTCATCCAAGGCAAAGTGGACAACCAAAGTACTGTGGCTCCTCACCTCAAATAGAGGTGATATGCATGGATTTCAGTTATAACAATTTAGGGGCCGGCACTGTGGCGCAGTGGGTTAAAAGACCTGACCTGAAGCGCCGGCATCCCATATGGGTGCTCCTCTTCTGATCCAGCTCTCTGCTGTGGCCTGGGATAGCAGTGGAAGATAGCCCAAGTCCTTGGGCCCCTGCACCCGCATGGGAGACCCAGAGGAAGCTCCTGGCTGCTGGCTTTGGATCGGCACAGCTTCAGCTGTTGTGGCCAATTGGGGAGTGAACCATCAGATGGAAGACCTCTCTCTCTGCCTCTCCTCTGTGTGTAATTTTGACTTTCAAATAAATAATCTTTAAAAAAATTAAAAAAAAAACAATTTAAATAACACCAGTCCCTCAAGAACACAGAGCAAATTTATTTACCATGGCATACTCATAGAGAGGGATTGCACAAAGCATACTTTACTGTAAGGTTGTTAATCTACAAATTACCTTACTAACAGCAGACTCACATAATGATCAATGATCAGTCATGTAATTTCTTTTGAAGTCTAACAGGGATTGGTCATTGCTTATCACTTTATTGCCTCCTTGTCACCCAGGGATAAATCCATGTGACTTTCAGAAAAATTGATCATTTAAATATGGAAGTGGCCCACAAAGGTGGAAGTGCAGCAAACAGATTAAAAGTGACAACACTGGAAGTGAAAGTTAAAATCAAATGAAAACAGAGTTGTAGAAAAAATAGCCATTCTTAGGAATATTGACACTTTCAACTGGAGATGTGCAGCCAGAGAAACAGTGAAAGAACACTTATTGACATAAATGTGGAAAGCAACGGTGGACATAGATGAAGCTATTCCAGAGGAAGGGATGTTGACCAATAAGAAATACATTACAGGAAATCTGAAGGAAGATTCATGGTACTGAAAGTGCACAGGATAAAATGTTTGAAATTCACCCAAATTTAGAATAGGGTATAATTCACGAAGGTGTAGAAAAGATACTCTCTTTAAATGGTAAATTATGTAATAATAAAGAAGCACTGTTCAAGCTACTTTTGGTAAATTTTTGTTTGTTTACCAAAAAAGAAACACTTTAATTCTCAATATGTCCAATGTTTTAAATTATAAAGCATTTAATACTAGTTTTAGTTTTTATTTCCCTATGTACTCATGATTGAGGACTTTTCAGTGTTTCACAAATTTTAAAATCTCAGAGAAATTCTAGATTTTTCTATCAATTATTACAATTATTTTTCCAAATTACTGACCTAAATTGTGGAAAGAGACATACATTAGGAAGATTCTGCCTACTACAAAGATAGATATTTCTAAGTCTCAGCCAAGGTTACTCCTGCTCATCAAGAAGATGCCAGCATATTATGAACACTATTTAAAACAGGCTCAAATCTTTTTCCTGGTTTGTCTTATGTCATAAAGAACACCCCATGAGTCTATATAGAGATAGCAATGTTACAAAACTAGTCTTCAAACAGTACTTTATACTTTGTGTGTCTGTGAGGGTACAAACTGTTGAAACATTTACTTAGTATAGAGTTGATCTTCTGTATATAGAGATAATTAAAAATGAATCTTAATGATCGGTGGCAGGTCTATTAAAGCTGATCTGTACAGTGATCTGCCATCAAGGAGACCCAACAGGCCAGTCCACTGCATTGATTTTTGATGTGGAAATCCAGGGCTTCAGCAGAAGCCAGCTTGTGAAGAGCCCTGGCAGCTCTGCCAGCCAAGAGTTGGATCCCTGGAAATGGAACTGCTCTGGAGTCGAAGGACTTCAGGTCAGAGCCACAGACCTTGCTGGCTGCAAGCTGAAAAGCCCTTCACTCGGCCCGGCTTCCATAGTTACCACTTCTGCAGAGGGGATGGCCAAGTAGGGTCAGCAACATTTCAGGCAGAACTGTAAATTTCCTGTTAGAGATGCCACCTGCCTTTACCTGGCCAGCTCTCCTCCCAGGCCAGGTAGGTAATGGAAGTCAACAGGGTGCCTTCTGCAAGGAGGTTCACACCTCCCTTAGGATATACCCCATGTGAAGAGATAGATAGGTCTGGGCCTCTTAACTTACAAGGCCTTAAAGCCCACCTGATTATTATCAGGCTCCTTCTGTCAGTTTCTATTTGGCTTAGATAGTACCTTTCTAAGGTCCTTTAATAAAGACTCTGTCCTTTGTTCTAGACCCTGTCTAGCCCACTTGGGTCTCATTCCTTTGTAATCATAGCCTCTACTCTAACATCAATGGCTCTACTCCCAACCTGTGTGTTCTGATGGTCCTCTCCCCCACTTAATGTTGTATGATTTTCAGAATTTCTCTACAGACAAACCCCTCTACCTGCAAAAGATGAGTGGCTTTTCTCCTGGTCTTGGTTGGGATCAGCTTTAAACCACATCCATCAAACAGTCCTCACAAGGGTCCAGAGAGCCCCCTCATTTCCTCTCGTCTATGAAATTTTCTCATTGTGATTCTCACCCACCCTGACTTGTATACTACAGTGTCTGTTTAAGAGTTTAAAACAGTTGATAATGGAATGAACCAAGGCCTTCAGCAACCAGGTGGTCAACCAAATGCTGCTACAGGGATATACTTGGCTCCCCACCCAGGAGACAGCGGCTTGAGACATCACCCCATGCCAGTGAAGAGTACCTTATCGCCCCATGTCAGCAGGAAGTAGCTAAAGACAGATCATCGTCATTGTCCCTCCATCCCTCCTGGACTTTTGGAACTAATGTAATCCCCATACAACTCCTGCTTTATAAAAAACAAAAGGGGGGAATGTTAACAAAATGGCAAAGTCTTATCTATGGTGCAATCTACACCCTGACACCATCCTAGGCTCTAGCCCCCGCCACCATTGCTGGAAGCCAGGCAGCCACATGGCCCAACCACCAATGTCAGCCCCACCCCCATCCTAATGGGATTCACTGCTCCTGCTTCCTTGACCACCCCCTACCACTTGAAGTTTTAAAAGGACCTGCTCCTGAACATGTGTCTCTCTCTTTCTCTCCGTCTCCTGACCCCCCCCCCCCCGTTATGCTCTCCTTCTCCCTCTTTTTCCTTCTTTGCCCCTTCCTTCCAGTCTGTCAGGTTGCCCTCAATAAACTATTTCCCGTAAAAAAATGAATCTTAATGAAGAATGGGGTGGGAGAGGGAGAGTAGGAGATGGGATGGTTTGCGGGTGAGAATGTGGTTTTGGGAGGAAGAACCGCTATAACCCAAAAGTTGTACTTTTGAATTTATATTTATTAAATAAGTTTTCTATAAAAATAAAAAAATGTGTTTTCAGTGGAAATGTAAGCCATCTGTTTAAAAATTTATGCTTTCAGATCCCTGCTCAATTATACTTCCAGTTTGTACTCAAAACTAGCAGTCTTTTGGGCTACATAATAAGTGACTCAAAATAACAAACCGAAATAAGTTATATGTTGCTTTAAAATTCTGAAGAGGTCTAACAAGTTATGTCATTAGTTTTTAACAAGCAGATGCTAGCTATAATATTTTTATTTTTAAAAATAATTTCTTTACACATCAGATAATTGTGATAATTACTTCATGATTGTTACAACACTATTCTCATCAATTCTCGTGTTAATGTGATATTACTACAAAGAGAACAGATTCAATATAGTTCATAGATGCAATTCTATGGATATAATAATACCTCCTTTCCTTCTTCCCTCCTCTTCCCTTCCATCCACCTCTTCTCATCCTCTCCCTCCTTCCCTCCCTCCCTTCTTTCTCTCTTTCTCTTATTGTTGAGTCTTTTGTTTCACTTTAGAGAAAAGATCCCCATGTACATCACACTACTAGATCTCCACTTAAAGACAGAAAATCTCTACTTTAAAAAAATTCATTTTGAAGTTAGAGTTATATATATATATATAGAGGATGAGACAGAACCAGAGACAGAGAGAGAGACACAGAGAGAGAGAGAGAGAGCTCCCATCCTCTGGTTCACTGGTTTACTCCTCAGATGGCCGCAACAGCCAGTGCTGGGCCAGGCCAAAGCCAGGATCAGGGGCTGTAACTGGGTTTCCCATGTCAGTGATGGGGTCCCAAAATACTTGAGCTGCCTTCTGCTGCTTTTCCTAGGCCATTAGCAGGGATCTGGATAGAAAGTGGAGAGAGCGGCAAGATGGCGGAATAGGCAGGGAGCACACTATTAGTCCGGGGGAGAGACAGTTTAATTTAAGTGGAGATACTGCAGGGTCAAGAAGAGTAGGGGATGAAACAGCAGAGGAAACTCTTCCGGAACTAGTGATTCACAGTGGACCTGCGTGGAGAGAGTGGGAGCCCAAGTTTGGGACACCAGCGGCAGACTCAACACACCAGTGCTGGAACGCGAGGTGAGTCGAACCTCAATAGCCCGAGACACCAGCGGGCAAGTGGAAAGAGGAGGCTAGAGGGAACGAGGCTTGAAACTCCATGGGGAAAAATTCACCAGGCTAACTAGAAGAGAGAGAGGAAAAAAATTTAAAAAAGTGACCGATACGGACACAAGTTTCTCTCTCTCCGCTCACCCCTCAAAGGCGAGCAAGACAAAGAGCAGGCGCCATTTTGGACATACGTCATAAGCAGGGTGACCTCAGGTCTGCACCGGCCCTGAGCCTAGCAGAAAAACCTGACTCTGGGGGGAGGGGTGAAATAACAGGAGATTAGCATCTAACTTGGCAACCCAGTGGGAGACTGCAGGAGAATTGGAGCCCACCCTGAGGGCAGCAGAGATTCCCTGTGTGGTCCTTGGGAAAGAGCTTCCAATCTCTGGCTCCTGTGGGTATATCATTTGCCTGCTAACTACCTCCAATTACGTTCAGCTGTGCGGAATTACTTCCCTTTTGAATCAAAAAAAGAAAGAGAGATTTACCACACCTAACCTGGGAGTGTCATCTTTGACACACCCTCAGCCCTGAGGAACCAAACACAGCTCTCAGTCCACACTCATCTCAAGCCTCTAAGGCTCCACTGAAAGCAGTCCACTTAATATAGAGCCATAGTGTAACAAGAAAAAACACCACAGTGAAGAAACCAAATATCTCCAACATGCCAAACAACAAACGCAAAAACCAAGCTAACAAGAAGAAGGAAGATACTATGATGCCCCCAAATGAAAAAGACACCCCAATTCAAGATTATGAAGATGATGAGATCGAAGAAATGCAAGAAGCGGATCTCAAAAAATTGATAAGAACATTAAGAAGTTCTCAAAAACAAATTCTTGAACTACAGAAATCCTTAATGGACAAGATAGAAAATCTCTCTCGTGAAAATGAAATATTAAGGAGGAATCAAAATGAAATGAAACAACTAGTGGAACAAGAAACTGTGATAGTGATGAGAAATCATAATGAAATGAAGAATTCAATAGATCAAATGACAAAACACATTAGAGAGCCTTAAAAACAGAATGGGCGAAGCAGAAGAGAGAATATCAGACTTAGAAGACAGAGAACAGGAAAGGAAACAGGCAAACCAAAGAAAAGAAGAAGAAATTAGAAATCTAAAAAATATTGTCGGGAATCTACAGGATACTATTAAAAAGCCCAACATTCGGGTTCCAGGAGTTCCTGAAGGCATGGAGAGGGAGAAAGGATTAGAAGGCATTTTCAGTAAGATACTAGCAGAAAATTTCCCAGGAGAAGGACAGAGGCATCTTAGTACAGGAAGCTTATAGAACCCCTAATAAACATGACCAAAAGAGATCCTCACCACGACATGTTGTAATCAAACTCACCACAGTGAAACATAAAGAAAAGATCCTAAAAGGTGCAAGAGAGAAACATCAGATTACTCTTAGAGGATCTCCAATTAGACTCACAGCAGACTTCTCATCAGAAACCCTACAAGCTAGGAGGGAATGGCGAGACATAGCCCAGGTACTAAGAGAGAAAAACTGCCATCCCAGAATAGTATATCCTGCAAAGCTCTCATTTGTGAATGAAGGTGAAATTAAGACTTTTCATAGCAAACAGAAACTGAAAGAATTTGTTGCCACTCATCCTGCCCTGCAAAAGATGCTTAAAGATGTGTTACACACAGAAACACAGAAACATGGTCACCAATATGAAAGAAGGTAAAGGAAGGAAACCTCACAGCAAAAGATCACAGGAAGCTCAATTTCTCTTTGACATAGAATTAAACTCTGATGCTCTGTTAAATCAATGTGTTAAAGTAATCTATTATGTTCTGTTGATGTCTGTTAAATTCTAATTTTTCAAAAACAGCTGCATTTTTATTAAGAGCTATGGGTTATTTAAATATGTGCTTATTTTCAAAGATTTGAATAATCACCTTGTAACAATGATCAAATTTGGTCTATGTTGTGTCATGATTTTAAGGAATCTTATTTCAACCAGATATTTTGGATTTTGAGCCTTCTTGGCATTCTTGACAGGCATTCAAAAAATCAAAGCTTCAAACAATCTGGACTCTAAAATTTCCAGTAAATCCTGGACTTTGGTTTTTCCAGTTTGGGCCCAACTGAAAAAAATCGAAGGACCTATGTCTCTCATCTTATAGAGACACCAACTAATCAGGCTATTTGGATTATATTAGAAGGACTGTCAAGATGTGATGTGGTACCAGACTTTAAGTTTCTATAATGGAAAATGCTATTAATACAAATGTTTGAGAATTAAAAAGTCTAATGATCTTGTGTTACTAGACATGATAGTTATCTTAATGAGAAAGCCCCAGAGGCCTAAAGGGTTAAATACTTGTAAAATCCTACAGGTGCTTTCAAAAATACTGTGAAGTAAGCAAGTGCCTCTTGTTGGTTGATGAGTTTATAATTTTAAACGTGGCGACTTAAAGTCTTTTGTCATCCATAGTTATATATGATGTGCTGCTCATAAAACTAAAGCGTTGTTGGTTCTGTGTTTAGCTGTCCTCCTGTAGGTTCCTATGGACTTTTTCCAGCCACTTTTATTGTATTCAGTACTTTGGGATGGCTCTGTAAACAGATGAAGCCAATAATGTATTAACAGTACCAACTGAGAGAAAGTATGGTTAACTGAGGTTACTAAAAACAAAAAGCAATTCAAATCAATTGGCAATCTACAAAAAGAGTTAAAGATTTTAAAAGCTATTATTAAAATTGCTATATTGGTCTATTATGCTATGTTATATGTGTGTACATATTGTATGTCCACATGGGGAAATTTTATTAAGAGTTTTATTTTAAATGGCTTATAGATAAGATTGTCCGTAAATTTAAGCTGCTAAAATCAATCAAAGATACATTTTAATTTGTGTGACCTGAATCTGTGTATCATGTGTTTTAAACTTGTTGGTAGAAAGAAACTAAAAACATTTTAGATGGTTGTGCTTAAGTTTACTGGCTAAACAAACTACACCATGTTAGATATTTAAGAGGTGTTTTCAAATACATGATTCTTAAAATTTATAGAAGGCATTGGACCTTCTGGTAAATGTTTTCTTAAGTTGTTATCTAATGGTTGAAATGGTTTGCTAAGTATTCATGTAATATTGCTATTGTCAGCAAGCGATCTAGGACTTGCTCCCTCATTTCTCTATTCTAAGCCCAACTTGTTCTTTCATTTCTCTATTCTCTTCAAGGTAGGAAACTAATTCTATTATGAATGAATCTGTAGGACACACAATTTAATCTTTAGACCTTATAAAAGAGATGGCTAACATTTTTCTGTAATAGCATAGCCAAAATAAGAACTTAAATAATAATCTCATAGCTAGATTCACTTCGCCATCAGCGAAGTATACAGTAAGTAGAAAAAACCTCCCTTTCAGACCAAAGGGAAAGAAAGTTTTAAAGTGAGAATATAATTTTCCTCATGGGCATTGTCTACCTTAGAAAAACTACTACAGAACGTGCCTGTGACTATAGACTTGTAGTTCAGGCCACCGAAGATTAGAGATGGGACACGGGCACTCCCTTGACTTGCATCCTCTGGTCTGCTTTAACACAAACCAGGAAGAAAAGAAAACTAGGCATCAGAAGCAATGGGTGGCAGGCCTATTAATGGCTGATCTGTACAGTGATCTGCCCTCAAGGAGACCCAACAGGCCAGTCCACTGCAGTGGCTTTCAATGTGGTAAGCCTGGGCTTCAGCAGAAGTCAGCTTGTGAAGAGCCCTGGCAGCTCTGCCAAGAGTTGGATCACTGGAAATGGACCTGCCCTGGAGTCGAAGGATGCCCAGGTCAGAGCCACAGATCTAAGGCTCTAAGCTGAAAAGCCCTTCACTCAGCCCAACTTCCAAAGTGACCACTGCAGCTGAGGGGATGGTCAAGTAGGGTCAGCAACATTGCAGGCAGAACTGTGAATTTCTTGTTAGAGATGCCCCTGCCTTTACCTGGCCAGCTCTCCTCCCAGGCCAGCCAAGTTGAAAGTCAACAGAGTGCCTTCCCCTAGGAGGTTCACACCTCCCTTAGGATATACCCCATGTGAAGAGATAGATAGGTCTGGGCCTCTGAATTTACAAGGCCTAAAGCCCACCAGATTATTATCAAGTCCCTTCTATCAGGTTCTATTTGCCTCTCAATCAGAAAAATTACTTGTAGCTTAGACAGCACCTTTCTTAGCTCCTCTAATAATGACTCTGTCCTTTGTTCTAGGCCCTGTCTAGTGCACTTGGGCCTCATTCCTTTGTAATCATAACCTCTACTCTACCACCAATGGCTCTACTCCCAACCTGTGTGTACTGATGGTCCTCTTCCCCACTTAATGCTGTATAATTGTTCAAACCTGGTAAATGCCACTCTTAGGATCATTGGTTACTATCCTCACTCTGTCTTTTATGACCTTGTCTAAATATGATCAGAGTCGGGGAACTTGGAAGGCTTCCATAGTCTTGGCAACTCATGACGACAGCCTGGGATGGTTCCTGGCGCCATGAACTAGAGTGTCAATTTGTTGGGTCAACAACAGGAGCCACTGTGCACTTGCTCCTCATGTGGGATCTCTGTCCTTAATGTGCTGTACATTGTGATTTGATGCTATAACTAGTACTCAAACAGTATGTTTCACTTTGTGTTTCTATGTGGGTGCAATCTGTTGAAATCTTTATACTAAATTGATCTTCTGTATATAAAGAGAATTGAAAAGGAATCTTGATGCAAATGGAAGGGGAGAGGGAGCGGGAGAGGGGAGGGTTGTGGGTGGGAGGGAAGTTGTGGGAGGGGGAAGCCATTGTAATCCATAAGCTGTACACTGGAAATTTATATTCATTAAATAAAAGTTTAAAAAAAAAAAAAGAAAGTGGAGCAGCCAGGACATAAACTGGCACCCACACGGGACGTTGGAGTTGCATGCACTGACTTTACCTACTATGCCACAACTCTAACCCCCACTTAATTTTGTTTTAGATTTGCTTCACACCTTCTGTCCTACCCAGACATCAGTAATAATTGGATCATATCAACATGGTGTTAAACATTGTGGATTAGTGTGCTAATTTCTCTGCAGAGAAACAGAATCAATGGAAAATACATACACTCACCTGGGAACTTTAAAAGCTAATGGAAAATGGAATTAAAATTTTAAAATCCATGCATAATTTGCTTCATAGCATTTATTTTCTATGAACTTTTTGAAGACCCTTCATATATAGATCTAAGTATGAGTAGATAGATCTTTATTTCTATCCATCAATCTAGGAAGATCTATAAGATACTGATTCAAGTAATTATAGAGGCTTAGAAGGCCCGTGATTTGCTCTCTGCAAGTTAGAGACACAGGAAAACTACAGGTAGTTCACATGCCTGAGAGGGAGCTAATGATAGATTCAGTCAAGATAGGATGGCATGAGAACCAGAAGCGCTGAGGATGATAGCAGACTAATGCTTCAGCTAGTGAGGCAGGCAGTTACTTCTAATTTCCTCTGCCCTTTTGTTTGTTAATAGCCTCAACAAACTTGGAAGATGGCAATCCATACTGGGGAGGACCATCTGCTTTACCTAATTCACCATTTCAAATGCTACTGTCTTCCTGAAACACTCTCACAGACACACACCAAAATGATGCTTAACCAGCTATCTGGGCATCCTGTGGTCAAGTTGGAACATGAAATTAACCAGCCCGGATGCTAAAATAGTCAAATCTCCTGAGAATTCACTTATGGATCAGACTTGGAGAGTTGTCATATGCCTAGGCAAAAGAGGAAAGTTTACTGCTATCCCTGCTAAGTGGAAGCCAACTTCTTTTGGTGCTTTCTGTTTGTTGAGCTAACTTTTCCCATGCCTAATACCAGACACTAGAATGATGGTTTGTTCCATCAGAAACCTCAGAATCAGCACATGCAATTGGACTGGCTGCTCACTTTGTTATATCTTCATGGGATTTTTTGAGTTTTATCTTTTTCTTGCATTACTGACTTGGTAAAGGCATCCCCAAAATGTTGACTAGAAGAGGCAAGAATGAGTATTCTTGCCTTATTCTTAGTATTGGAGTATTAGAGTATTTCTTCAGCACAATATTAGCCTGCAGTGGCATTTTCACAGATGTCTTTAGAAGTGTGAAAAAATTTTATTTCTAG
The DNA here is from genome assembly GCF_033115175.1 of Lepus europaeus. NCBI lineage: Eukaryota > Metazoa > Chordata > Mammalia > Lagomorpha > Leporidae > Lepus > Lepus europaeus. The sequence goes on from NC_084830.1 coordinate 35,357,417, forward strand.
TCTTACTCCTTTTTTAAGTGGGCACGTAGAGTTTTGTCAATTGTTTTTCTGTATTTATTGAGATGTTAATATTACTTCCTCATTCTTTTTAAATAAGGTGGTAAATTTTCTTCATTGATTTTTTTTTTTTAAAGAAACCCAGTCCTGTATATGTGGAATAAACCTCCCCTGGCCATGATGTGTTATGCTTTTACTATATGTTGAATCTGATTTGCTAATGTATTGTTAAATATTTTTACATCTCTGTTTGCAAGGGATATCAGCCTGTAACTCTCATTTTTTGCCATGTCCTTCTCTAGTTTCACTTTATAAATATTTGTTAAATCAGTACATTCAGTACGAACTGTAGCACATAAAAATATGGTATAATACCATGGTTATATATTGAAATACTTGCAAGACACATTTTCAGTTGGTGAGAAAACTCAGAAAGCTCTCTCCCTTCCAGATATACCAATTTATAGCCAATTCTTTATAGTGTAGACAGTATAGGCCTTAGGTAAGTTTTACTTCATCAATTTTACCTTAAAATTTATCAATAGCTCCCTATCATGCTCAGAACAAGATTTAGATGCATTAACTTTCAAAAGTTCCCTATCTTTGGCATCTCCAAAGGAGAAGCAGACAGAACTAAGAATTAGACAAGTTTTTGCTGTTTCCGGGCTTTCATACAGGTTGCTTGCTCTGTCAGGAACTCTTGCTCTCTCCTCTCACTATAGTCTCTCTCTCTCTCTCTGAGACACACACACGTTATCATTTTGTCTAGCAAATCACAAAATATTCTTTTGGTCTCCTCTTAAATGTAACTTCCATAAGGAATATCTGGGACCCAAATAGATATTCCTCACTATGGTGAGAGATGCAGAAAAAATGAGGAGGTAGGCTTTGTGGTAGATCTGGACTCAAACCCCAGGCTTGCTACTTCTATCATCTAGGGATATGGTACTTAACTTCTGTTGATTAACTTCTGTGCTTTGTATACTTCAATACATACCTAAGCTAATTTATTATGGGGGGGTAAATGTAAAAGTATATATCTAGGCCTGGCACAGTGCTTAGAACACAATAAATTATCCATAAAAAGACATTATTGTTTCATCCTGTTATCTTTCCTATTAAAACACTTAACATTATGTATTATGGTTCTTTATATTTTTATTTGTCTTTTATTAGATAGTAAGATCTTTAGGGGCTGGCACTGTGGCCCAGTGGGTTAACACCCTGGCCTGAAGCGCTGGCATCCCATATGAGCACCAGTTCGAGACCCAGATGCTCTACTTCTGATCCAGCTCTCTGCTATGGCCTGGGAAAGCAGTGGAACATGGCCCAAGTCCTTGGGCCCCTGCACCCACTTGGGAGACCTGGAAGAAGCTCTTGGCTCCTGGCTTCGGATCGGTGCAGCTCTGGCCGTTGCGGCCAATTGGGGAGTGAACCATCGGATAGAAGACTCTCTCTCTGACTTTTCTCTCTGTGTAATTCTGACTTTCAAATAAATAAATAAATCTTTAACAAAAAAGATCTTCAATGCATTATTCACTGTTGTAATTTCAGTTTTCACCAAGCATGGAAAACAAAATAGGTGTTCACTAAATGTAAGCTATTGCTATTATTATTGTTGTTAAACAAAAGAGCTGTGTTTTACTGCATAGGATAGTTTTGAGGGTTGACTAGAGAGGAATGGTCCTCTTTGAAGGGTAAAAGAAATTACTTGGCACTTGGAGAAAAGAGGAGTGATGCGTGGGGCTCTGAAGGTGATGGAACTCAGATGAGGTGACCATATCTTTGGGGACTGGTATCAAGAACTGTGGCATTAAGTATGGTCCCTCTGGGAGCCTGGTTGAAGGTCCCAGAGCACAGGTTTCCTATTGTAAACTTCCTTTAAGTGATTGACAAAGGCCTGGTCAATCAAACACAACCACACAGTATCCGTAAGCATAGAGACTGATTTTACAAAAGTACTCATGACCCTTGAACAATCGCAGAAAGGGAGGGCGGGAATCCATGAAAAAATGACTATGATGGATTTCCCAGGAGTTGTGCAGAGCTGAAGTAGATTGCAATTGATTTGAAAAAATAAAGACATCATCATCAATAAGTTATTGTAACTTATCTCCTATCCCACCCTAGTGTGCTGGATGATTTACACGGGTGCTTTCTGCTATTGGGGAACCAGGAGGTAAAGGGTGAAAGGACAGGATGGAAAACTGGCTGCCAAGGAGCAGACTCATGCCACAGCTTTCTAGGAAATGGTTCCTGACCAGATAAGTCATGTTGGGCAGGAAGGATCCGAGCCAGGCCCACCTCATGTTCCCAGCCATCCGTTCAGCCTTTCATTTGTGGTCTTGTGGGTGAGAGAACTGGAACGAGAGTAAAACAGCTCCATAGTGGCTATCTTTTACCTTGAATGTCATGGAGAAAATTCATCCTGTGATAAATTCTCTTTTTTTTCTGTTTCTGCTTTTTATTTACTATTTTTGAACTTCTAGCTCTCCTCAAACTTTTCCTAGGAGAACCTAAAGAGTTTACAAATAAAGTACCGTACGTTTCTCTGAGTGGCTCACACTGCTACTTGTGTCTGCCAATGATTTGTCGCAACTATGGCTCCCACCAAGATCCTATATAGCCATTGGCCCACTCTTCAGTTAAATGCTTCCAAATGACATTAAGCTGGTACCAGCATGGATTTAATATTCTTGGTGTTAATCATCACAGAATTAAGATCAGCAAAAGCTGTGCCAAAGCCACTCTGTTAAGGCAAGAACCAGCTTCTTTATTTTTTGGGACCTCTTGGTTTTTGGTTCCAGAGCAACTTTATTGTCCAAATGGATCCTGAGGTTTTCATATTTTTACACCCGACAGTCACTAATTGTCTTTGGAGGAAAGTGTAAGTGATAGAAATGGAAACCAGGGGCCTAGGACAAGTATCAACCTGATCTACTAAACCGTATCATCCTGTCCACCATCATCATCACTACAACCTGCTCCTCCACCACCACCACCACCATTCTTCATCATCACCATCATTCATTGTCATTGTTGTATCACTGCTAAAATTTATTCAGCACCATGTACTAGAGATAATACTGACATTGCATGTATTCCCTCATTTAGCCTTCATAACTACCTCCACTTTACAGACAAGGAAAATCGTGATTCCACAGCTAAGAAACTTGATCAAGATCACATGGTGAGTCCCCAGCATATTCCACCATGCAAGGATCCTGGTGGCAAAACTGCCGCATCAGAGACAGTGGAGTGGGGGTGGTTATGGTGGATGTCTCAAAGGCCTTGGTCACAATTAGGTGAGATTGTGGATTCCTTTAGATATAGCTACTTGCATTAAACAATTCCTATTAAGAGTGGGAACAAAAAGCAACCAGATGATAGGTCTTTTATTTGACCTCTGCGTAGTCCTACGTATCTAGATCCTGCCTATGGATGTCTGTGAGCCAGACTGTGAGTGTAATTAGCTTAGAGAGTCAGGGAGGAGATGAACTGTAAAAAACTAAGCAGTGCTGATGGTCAGCAGCTGCAGATATTTAGATAGCTTGTCCAACACAGCCCTCATCATTAGAGAAAACGATGCTTGAACTGTTTCATACGCTCAGGGAAGAGACAGCTTAAGTTAGGTATTTTCAACCTTTCAACAATAGAACTTATCCAGTGAGGAAATCAATGGTGTAATGAGAAAGACAATGCTTCTGTACATAGAATTTTACTTCGAAAACTGGCAGGAAGAGATTTCATCATAGCATTTCTCAAACTATGCAGCCCACCCAGGGATGCCATTTAGTCAGACATTTAATGGGCAGTTGAAGCAGAGACCTAGGGGTCATGATAGGATTAATCTGCTTTCCCTGAGAGCCGGGGAACATGTCTTCTACCACTAGCCCCCACCCCCTGCCAAGAAGCATGGAGTTGTGCCGCAGAAGCCGGTAGACAATTGAGCATCTGTCTGGTATTCTAGTTTGTAATTGGAGCCTTTAAGACCATGGCTTGTTGACCCTTGAAATTCTACCCATTGACCTGACATGATGGGCTATTATATTTGCCTCTTGGAGTCTAAGTGGCCTGGTGTGTAAGAATAGTGGAATGACCCAGTGTGCAGGAGCCGCATGTTCGAGGGGGCATTTTTCCTTTTGATTACCTCTCACATATTCCACTGGTCCCCAGTTTTTCTCCTAGTAAACCTGGGGGCTTGGCTCCTGGACTAATCTGGAAATAGTTTTACACTGTGTATCATGGCTACTCTGAACATTCCAATTTGCTTTGTGAAAACACCCAGGTTGTTCCACATCAGTTACAGAGATACCCAAACCCATTGTAATTTTCCCAGTGGGATCTTACCTGTAGGTAAGTGAGAGATATTAGGCTGTCCTGTCCTCAGGCTCCACTGCTCTCCCTGGGAAGCCATGGTTCTCCTCTTCCGGGTCTGGCAGAATGTTGCTGGAGCTGTTTCCTCATGTGAAAGCAGGATGTTACGAAGCACCTTTGAGCCCTGAAAGTAATTGTAGACTCGTGATTCTACAAAATGCAACACGCACCAGAATCACCTGGTGGATTAGCTTTAGCACAGACTGCTGGCGTCAGCCTCACTGTTTCTGAGTAGGTCTTGAAGGACCCCAGGATCTGCATTTCTAACAAGCTCCTGTGTAGTACTGATGTTGTTAGATTAACAACTGCACTGTGGGAAAGCCCAAATGAGAAAAGCTTAGACACGGTGGCAGGATATAACAATGCAGCATGTAGAAATTGCATATTGATTACCCAGATGGTCAGGGAAGGGATCATCAAGTGCTGGGGAAGTGTGAGGAAGAGGAGAATGAGAAAAGTCTGTTAATTCTAGCTCTGTCTTTTGTTCTCTGGATCTGGAGAATGACATATGTCTTAATCATTCCTAAAATAGAAATGTGAGCATCATCCTAGACGCCTAGCTGAGGCATGACGTCCAAGCAATTCTGCTCCCAAATATTTCTCAAATCTAGCTTTCTTTATTCAACTGCTACTTCCTAGCTCACCCTAATATAACCATCTCTTAACTAATCTCTCCTGTCTCTAATTATTTCAGTCAATTCTCCATATAGATATAAAAGCCAGTATCTTAAATACAACTTTGATCACCTGTTTATAATATTTTTAAATTAATTAACACTTTATATAGATCAAACTGTTTTTTGTTTTTTCTTTAATGTTTTATTATTTAATTGAGAGAGATAGAGAGATAGAGATAGAGATAGAGATAGAGATAGAGAGAGAGAGAGAGAGAGAGAGAGAATGTCATGAAACAGTTCACTCCCCAAATACCCACAGCAAACCCCCACTTGGAATGTGGAATTCAACCCTGGTCTCCACACAGGTGGCAAGATCTGACTATTTGACCCATCACTGCTCTCTCCCATGGTTTTCATTAGCAGGAAACTGGAATCAGGAGGTGCAGGCAAGCACTGAACCCAGGAACTCTGATGTTGGACATGGGCATCTTAACTGATGATGTGGCTGGTAGGCTAACTTAAGTTTTAAAGTCAGTGCTCCTCATACTATCCTATGCATTTCCTTTTCTCAGCAAACTACAGGCTTGAATATTGTTCAACTACATGCTGAGTATGTCAAGAGCAGAGGCAATGTCTCTTTCTCTTTGTGGTGTTGGCACACATTCAGGAATCACACTCGAAGTCATAATGTGCCAAGAACTTTATACTGACTGTATTTTAACTTTAACCTACATGAAAATTAGCCATCATTAATTCATATTTTCAGACAAGGAAATGCGGGGTTAGGACAAGTTAAGTAACTTGCTCAAGATCACATAGACAATGAGGGGTCCAGTTGAGATTTGAAGGCATATCCATCGAGTCAAAGTGGTATCCTGCCATACATTTCCACATAGTGCCCAGAGAAGACAAAAATCATTCCTTGGTGCCTGCACAGACCTGCTGATAATCTCCACTGGCCTGGCAGAGAAGATGTGTTCTTGCAGAGCCCTATTGGTCACGCTCTCTCACAAGCTTGCCTGTGCTTTTGCACAGGTCAATTATGGCCCCTGAATTCCCTACTCAACCATTTTGTTTGCTCACTCTGCAGTAGCCGGTTTAGACTCCCCACTCCTCATGTTTTCCTCTCCCCCACCCCATGTTTCCATAGCATCTTGAATACCTCTCTGTTTTGAAGCTTATCCCAACTTTACTTGTTTCAGATCCTTTCTTCCTGCCATGAGCTCTTGAGCCTTTTGGGGAAACTCATTTTTGAATCTCAGCAGCTGGCTTAGAATATGTGAATTAGTTAAGGTATTTTGGGGGTCAAGGAACCAAAACCCCAACTCAATATGGCTTAAATAAAAAGGAAATTAACAGGCTCACATAACTTGAAGACCAGCTCAAAAACATTCACAGGGATTTTTGTGAAGACTAGATATTTTATATACATACATCTAAAAATACATAATATTTTCTGCATGTGTAGCATAGAGAATGCATTCAGTAAATAGGATCCATCATTATCTTTGGATATTATCTTTCGTTTAAACATATCTGGATTGCATATATACGGATTATGTGTAGAAACTGCCAAATTCTAAACTGGCTTCTTTATTTATTTATTTTTGACAGGTAGAGTGGACAGTGAGAGAGAGACAGAGAGAAAGGTCTTCCTTTACCGTTGGTTCACCCTCCAATGGCCACTGCAGCGAGCACACTGCGGCCGGCGCACCATGCTGATCTGAAGCCAGGAGTCAGGTGCTTCTCCTGGTCTCCTATGCGGGTGCAGGGCCCAAGGATTTGGGCCATCCTCCACTGCACTCCTGGGCCACAGCAGAGAGCTGGACTGGAAGAGGGGCAACCGGGACAGAATCCGGCACCCTGATTGGGACTAGAACCCAGTGTGCCGGCGCCGCTAGGTTGGAGGATTAGCCTATTGAGCCGCGGCACCGGCCTAAACTGGCTTCTTTATTACTTAGGGTAGTATTTTTCCAAGGGCGGGGACCACAAATATCAGTATCAAGAGAGGTATTGTTAAAAATGCAAATTTCTACATCCTTTCTTATCCTTACTACATTGCTAAGGGCTTGGGAATCTGGAGAGTGAGGCCCAACAGCTTACTCAAAGCTCTTCATGCAATTCTTTTTTTTTTTTTTTTAATTTTTGTTATTTTTGACAGGCAGAGTGGACAGTGAAAGAGAAAGAGAGAAAGGTCTTCCTTTGCCATTGGTTCACCCTCCAATGGCTGCTTGGCCGGCGCACTGAGGCCGGTGCACCATGCTGATCCTAAGGCAGGAGCCAGGTGCTTCTCCTGGTCTCCCACGGGGTGCAGGGCCCAAGCACTTGGGCCATCCTCCACTGCACTCCCTGGCCACAGCAGAGAGCTGGCCTGGAAGAGGGGCAACCGGGACAGAATCCGACGCCCCGACCGGGACTAGAACCTCGTGTGCCGGCGCCGCAAGGCGGATAATTAGCCTATTGAGCAGCGGTGCTGGCCTCATGCTATTCTCATTTGAGTCTCACATCCCTCCATATGACTCATATAACAGAGTCATAGAGTCTTACTCTATCTGGGAGGAATGACTGAAATTATATAGTTCATTTAGTACTCTTTAGTAGATAAGGAGACTGAGGCCTTGGGCTTAAGTACTGACTCCACTATTTTATTGGCTCCATGGCATTGATCAATTTGTTGAGTCTTGATGAGCCTTAGGATTCTCTGGCATGTTCTCCACCACATTTTAGTTTGTTGAAATGCTTACCGTTCCTGCAAGTTCTTGCTATTCAAAGTGTGGTTCGAGGGTCAGCAGCATGAGCTCCCTACGGCCACCATGCCTGGAGCTTGTTAGGAACTCAGAAATCCAAAGCCCACCCATGACTCAAATCCATTACATTAGGATCTACAGTTTTTCTGAATTACCAGACGGTTCCTACGGACTTTAGAGTTTGGGAAGCACCTCTTTAAGGTGTGCTTAAAGTCTCTGTGACTTTACAGGTTTAAATCACAAGTCTACAACTTGCCACCTCTACCCGTGGGAATTATTTAAGCTCACTTTTAGCTTACCCTTAGTTGCAAAATGAAGATGTTTTGCATCTTAGAATTCTTGTGAGTATTCAATGAGGTACAGTAAAGAGAGTGTCTGGCATGCAGTTAATAAACAATACTGACTATTCTCTGTCTACCAATAGTGATTGTACTTTGCCTGTTTGGGATTTTGTGCTTTGGTTTTCATGTTCTCGTCCTCCCTTCCAGTCTCTGACAGCACTGCATTTTATTCTGATGATGAATAGCCTAGTGTCCCTTCTAAGTTATTCAACATATTAATATATTGAATTTAATAATTGTCCGTGGATTCAGATTATTTTCTACATGGTCAAAGACCTCTTATGCCAGAGATAGATTCATTCTTTTTATTTTAATAAAATTCCTACCTTGGGCAGAATCTTCAAAAGAGCACAGCATATGGGCAAGGGCCCTAATTAAACACTTGTTGAAAGTAAATTAGTTAATTAGAGTTGACCGCTACTTCCCACAGAGGATAATCAACACAAGGTCTGTGGAGAGCACCAACATCCTGTGGGGGCACAAATAGAGTTTGCTTTCAGGCAAAATTATGCCCTTTAATAAATGCTTTTATGTGCCTCATCCTGTCCATATTGGGGGAAAGAAAGGTCACCAAGTTTACCCAAAACTAAAGTGGTAGTAACCCAGAGCATTTCAGACATGGTTCCTTCTGCCATTAAGGTCCTATTCACAAAAGGTGCTACCATTGCTTTTCTCCAAGCATGAATGATTTTGAGTGTCAGAGATACAAGATTCCCCTTTGTTGTATAACGAAAGCTCGATTCCTTGCTGAACCCCTTACCAGGAATAACTGAAGAAATAACTGGAATGTGTCATCAATCATTGGAATTTGCCTAACATTTAATGGAGTAGGCTGAATTTCTGGATATTTCTTGTTGGGGGAGATATTTTATTTTACAATAACAATTTTATTTGCATAAAATTCAAAGATCTAGTTCAGGGTAACTGAAGCCATCATTCATTCAGTCTTCACACTGTGCTCAGACCATTTCTGAGGTTTCCTGATTTATGTTTATTTTCATCTGGGTATGTAGTTTGGGTTTTGGCTAGCACTGGCAATGGAACTATCATGAGAAAAAAAGTTACTCTCAAAGCATTTTGGCCTTGACCAAACTCGTTGTTTCATGAAATTGAAGTTTTGACATTAAACTTTTTGGAGAGCAAATGCCAAATAATGCTGGTTTCAGTCATAATAGAGCAATAAATAAACACTGCCTATTCTGTGTGACCTAGTGGGAGATGGCTGGGAGCAAGAGGAGCCCAGAGCTGAGTCTTGGGAATCTGAATTTTGGTTTAATCTCAGTCACACTGAATTAGTCTGCCTTTAATACAAAATACCCTAGAGGCAGTTATGGGGGGTTCTATAGGGTACCTCTAACATCTATCTTTACTGTCCTATTGAAGATCCCATATATTTTCTTCTCTCCTCTCTTCCTCTTTCTCTTTCTTCCCTCCAATCCTTCTTCCTTTCATCCCTCCTTCCCTCCCTTGTTCCTTCCTCTCTCGCTCTCTCTATCTCTCTCCCTCCCTCCCTTCCTTCATTCCATTTCCTTCTTATCTTCCTTCTTTTGCTCTTTTATTCTTTCTCTTTTCAGAAGGATGTTTCAGTAAACCCATAAGTCCAAGGCAAAACAATATTTCAAATTAGAGATAACTCGTCTAAAAGCTTGTAGTGTGTGATTTGTTATGTTTTGCATAAAATGTCAAGTTACGATTAGTTCCAGCATGAATGATGACTACATTCTGAATTGAGGAGAGTGGCTAGGTGAACAAGGAGCAGAAAGGGGGACAAGACAGGGCAGGAGCATGGCAGTCGCCCTACCTGACAGTTGGGTGGCTATGAAACCGCTTACACATTTCCTGTTGGTCAAGACAGCCACATGAAGTTGAGTTTGAGTTGCTGTTCACTTAGCCCAGCCACAGAGACTCCCTGTTTGAAACCACAAATGCTATTTGTATGGCAAAAGCATCCCATGGCTTATGAAACCCAGCTATTTCATTGGCACCTTTTCAGCTTCTTGTTCTTCCATTAGAATCTGGCTCCTCAATTAGGGGTGAACAATGCAAATGCAAATGTGCCTCCTGGTTTTTTTTCTTTTTTAACTCAAATGTAGAGAACTTCAGGAGTGGAATAAAAGTGCGTTGTGTGCCTTGTGTTTCACATCTACTTCCTTGTCCCTTTAAATACCTAACTGTCCACAGTCAATTCAGAGAAGAATGAATGCATTCCAACATGAGAAGGAAATCTCTTCTTGCCATGAGTAGTAAGAAAAAGAGGAAAATATCAGATGTTATTTGCTTTGAGTAAAAATTGTTTAATATGTGTAGGATCAAAATGTTTGTATTTCACTCAGTTAAAATTTTGTGATTTTTCTAGGACAACTTAGAATGAAAAATTCTTGTTTATTCTTTTAGTTGTGCCTTGCTTTTGCATCTCCTCCTGCACATTACTCTGGCCTCTGGAAGGCTGACTCAGGAATTTGCTGAGCTTTGTGAGTAATCAGTAGGGACCATGCTGTACAAGGGCCCTGTGATAGCATCTCACAGGTTCTAGAGGAACGCAAGTTTTATGAACATGTAAGAGAGGTATTTTACTTATGGTGGATTTCCCTACAATGTACTGTTAGATGCTAGCTACAATCTTAATATAAGAGATTGTAGGAGGCTTTGAATGATGTTAGACACACAGGCTTCATACCCACACACAGGAGCATCCTCATCCCCAGAGAAAACTACAGGTATCCACAGAATAAATATGGCTTCCTATAGCACCATGTGCTTAGTTTTGCCTAGCCCAGGGTCCTGGGACATGACACTCTGGCTTATATAGCGTCGTTAATCTTGGTTCCACATCTGAGATACTTTCTCTTCTTGCCTTAAAGTTTATCAAAATACTCTTATGTGCTATTACAAATATATTATCCGTATTTGTTGGTTAGTTGATGGGTTTTTCACTCTCTGATTTTATATTTTGTAGAGTTCCATTCCTACATAATAGAATCACTAAATGTGAACGAGTTACATGACAGAGTTTTTAGGAACATTTTGAGGAGAAAATGGCTTTTGCAACTGGGCTCTAAGCAGTTTCACGGACGTGTAAACTTCTCCAGGACAGAATCATTCTCAACCTTGAAAATTTCAGTTCACAGTATCTGGCACACAAAGTTACTCAAAAATTTGTTTATTGACCTTTGTTTTTGTGAAGAAAGCTACCATTGCATTTTTCTGCTATTACTACAGCAAAATGTATTATGGCATTTTTATGAGCAGGTTATCATGATATGAAAGTAATAAATTCATTCTATTATAGCTATTTTTAAATTTTAACATGTGTAGAGATTGCTTAATGAATTTGTTTGGAGTGATTAATCTTGCACCATACACTCAGATTTTCATTCACTAGGGCTGGGTCATTGAGCCAAGGCTTCTGCCTCTTTAAAAGCACACAAGGTTTTAGCACTAAGGGGTTAGTGCACTCAGTTGGAGAACCTCCAGTCTATAAACGACTGAGGGCTATTTCTGTGCATTCGTGAGATTTTTAAAGTCTTGGTCTTCACTGACATGGAAGTTTGAAAATAACTGTTCAATATACCCTCTGGGCAAAATGAACCAACACGGTAGTATTTTCAGAAAAAGTCATCTTAAGCAGTAATTATTGTTCATGTTTCTAGAAGATTTCGTATATTATGTGTATGTGACCCTTCTACTCAGGCCAATTAAAGTAGCCAATGTTTATTAAATTCTTACGAGGTGCCAGACACTTTCAATGTGCTTCACATGAATTAACTCACTCAATGCTCAAAACAACCCTAAATATTTATTAGTCTTATTATTCCCATGTAACAGTTAAAGAAACTAAGGTACAAAGAAAGAAGTTAAGTAATTTCCTTAAAGTCATAAACTTTATAAGATGTTAACAATTCAAAATGTTGTTGATTTTGGATAAAGGCAAGACTTGTACACAAAAAAGGAGGTACAAAGTGCCCCTCAAAATAAATCAGGGAGATCAAAAGTGAAACAAAGTTTGTGAATTCCTGAGTGTGGTATTAGGTAAACTTTCCAGAATTAATTTACCAAGTAGTCAATATACCAATATATTATTTCACATGTACTTTCTAGAATCATTTGGAGTCTCATTTTTAAAAAGTAATCAGAGCAAAATTAGGGAAAATAGAAATTTCAGATTATATGATATTGTTGTAGAGGAAAAATTAATTCAAATGACTCCAAATCTGTGATGTGACTCCAGAAACCACAGGTGGAGTAGAAGTTACCGCTGCAGGAGCTGCGGCTCAAGGACCCAGGGAGCCGAGTCTCAAGGAACAAGGCTGTCCAAGCCTTCTCCACCTTGAAACAGCCTGTTTGACCTGGGAAAGCGTCCATCCAAAATTGTCATTTTTTTCTCAAATTCAGATTCAACAAGCATTAATTGAGGATTTATTCTGGGCTAGAAATTTTGGTAGCTTTTAAATTATATATTATCCTGTTCCATTCTTACAACCATGGTCTGTGGTATGCTGTTCATTATTGTTATTATGGCTGGACATTTTATGTATGTGAAAACTGAGGCTTTGTGTGATTAGGTACATTGCCAACAAGTGGCAGATTCAAGATTTGATTCCAAGTTTAAGGTTTCAGCCTGTCTATAACTACCTAAGATGTGGTTTTTTATTTTGTAATGATGGCATAAGGTTTGAGAAGTTTATAGGTTTTCTAAAGCAGAACTTCAGGAGTTCTCAAAGGTTTTAATATGAGTATATCCCCTACTACTCTTTTGGCCAATCCTTAAAATCACTAACCAATGTGTATGGTGGGCATGTGGTGGTGCTGGTAAGAGTATATGATTTGTTCATTCAACAAAATGTACTGAACAGTACTATATGCCAGGCACTGTAATAGTACTGTGGTGCTGGAAATAGAATAAGATAGACATGAAACTCATATGACAGCAGAGAAAATGCAATAAGCAAACAGAGTCATGAGAAGTGCTACCCAAAATAGGTTTCTTTTAAAATATATAATGTAGTACAAAGATCCAAACTGCCCTGAACAATGATATTGAAGATGAGACTTAATGAGAAGTCTGAGATAGTCAGGCTAACCAAGACATGATGAGTGGAATTTTTCAGAGAATATTTTCTTCCTCAGAATCTTCTGCTCTAGTAGGTTACACAATTTTGCTTGTGATGTGATCAAATTCGTCCCACTCATTATTGTACACCTAAGACTAGTTCAGAGTGAGTTCTACACAAGGGAGGTCTAGGAATCAATATTTTGAATACAAGCAAAATAAAGGAAGCCTTGGAAAGTTTGAGTGCTTTTCCCCCAAACTAAACATTGGCAAGCACATCAAATATACCACCTCTACCTTTAAGAAAACGTCAACATTTAGCTTAATTTTTATTATGTTCTTGAAGTCTATAAATCTCCATGGTACATTTTCCACAGAATGCACTTTAATTCCATTGATATTAAAAGAAAAAAAAAAAAAAGCACATGAAGCATTCTGGCCCGTGGAATGGGGAAATCAGAATGTGACCAAAGAGTGGCCAAGACTCAGAGTTCCTGTTCTCTTCCAAGGGAAACCAAATGAGAAAAATAATACATCACACAGGCCAGAGTTCTGATTACAATTCTGGAAGAAGGGATGAAATAGGATATTTCATAAAAAATTTTCTTGAGCCCTGAATTCCAAGATGAATCTAAAAGGTTATGCAGAGTCCACCCTATCACCCTTCCATTCAGGCTGATCCATTGGGTTTCCTTGGAGGTTCACCCAACCACCCATGTGGATGTTTAGAGTCTAAATCTGATATCTTCATATATCTGATGAGCTTGGTTTATTAGTCATATGCTTAATGTACAACTCCTTCTAATTTCAATTTAATTTTCACAAAATTTATTCATCTAAGTTCTCCAAAACCCATGTTTCCTCTGCGGTGTGGCTTCTGATATAATTGTGAGGCAGTCTTGTGGATAATGGGTTAGGGACAGAGTGCTCTCTTCTCCACTAATAGGTTCTATCAGAAAAACTTAATCAAGCCCTGCATGTTAGAAAGCTACGGTCAGCTTACTACAAACCCCTAAGCCCATGCTGCAGCACCACAGACATTGATTTAATTCATTTACAGCAGCATCTAGACATTGAGTTTTCAAAACTCTCCCGTGTGATTCTAAGGTGCAACTAGTTCTCAGAACCATCGAGTTGTATGACTTTTGGCAAGTCCTTGTAATGTTCTAGGTCTTAGTTCTCCCACTGATAAAGTAAAATGATTCCTAAAGCATCATATTCTCTTTTTTAAAAGATAAATGGATGAAGCTTATACACGTGCTCATGGTTTAGTTTTCCTGTCAATTCTGCCTTTAAAGAATACATATCATTAACTGATGACACTGTGCTTGAGTTCATGTGCATACTACCTGATCTTTGCTCTTTACCTTCCTTTATTTATTTATTATTATTTTTTTTGACAGGCAGAGTTAGACAGTGATAGAGAGAGACAGAGAGAAAAGACTTCCTTTTCCATTGGTTCACCCCACAAGTGGCCGCTATGGCCAGTGCATTGCAGCAGGCGCGCTGCACCGATCTGAAGCCAGGAGCCAGGTGCTTCTCCTGGTCTCCCATGGGGTGCAGGGCCCAAGCACTTGGGCCATCCTCCACTGCACTCCTGGACACAGCAGAGAGCTGGACTGGAAGAGGAGCAACCGGGACAGAATCTGGCGCCCCGACCGGAACTAGAACCCGGGGTGCCGGCGCCACAGGCGGAGGATTAGCCTAGTGAGCCTGGTGCTAGCCTCTTTATCTTCCTACTGGGATTCAATAATAAGAAGAATAGCTAACATTTGGAGTGTTGGTTTGTGGAGACATTGTGTAGTGTTACTAAATAAAGGGTGGGCAGTGGACCAGGGCATGCGAACTGTTCCTGGTGGCAAGGGGATGCAGAAAAGAAAGTGAAAAAAAAAAAAAAAGTGGTTAGAAACTTCTATAGTAACTTATGGGCTTCTGTTGTAGATACATGTGCTTTTTTGTTATTTAATTTCTAATAATTCATTTTAGTCTATTTTACAAAAGTGTCTGTGCAAAGCTGTTTGGGAATTTTTTAACTCCCGAAAATGAGTCCTTTATCACAGACAGCGTGAAAGGCGGTGGTGTCAAAGCCTTTTATGGGTGCTATCTAATGTAATCCTTGCCACTAATTCCTATGAAGCAGTTGTCCACTTTACAACTGAGGATTAACATGATTTGCTTCAGTTTGCATCATCAGCAAGATTTGTAAGTCAGAAGGATTTGAAACCAGGAAATCTAAATGCAGAGCCCAGAGCCACGGGAGTGAAGCCCTGAAGTTGCTTCCATTTGGCTTGGGTCAGAAAAGGACACCCATCAGGGAGGCCATCTTCGCATGGCGTGACCCAAAACGTTCTGTACTGTTTTTATCCTTTCCGCATAATTACAATTGGCTCCGGCCTCGTGGACATCAGTTAAGTCCTTCTTTAAAGAGTTCAACATTTGAGTTGTCTGGACGTTTGTAAAAGTGAGCTGGAGTTCACTGGAAAGAGATCATTCTAAATTGTGAGCGTGGCCTTGAAGAGGAAAGTGAGAGTTTTTTTTTGTCTGCCATCAACAAGATGAAGCTAAAGAAAATAAAGGAGTTACTTTTCTACGAGCTTCAGTCATCTATATGTTAAATTTTAGGTCTACTACAGAGGTGGGATGTGTCCTTTTTCCTGCTCTTCTTGGAGACAGACTAGGAAAAAAATGGCTTCTTGAAAAGTTGCTGAGACTCGCACTCCAGGAAAATCGGAATTTTTACCCTAAAACGTTTTCCTCTTCCCCCTCCAGAGGCTTACTTTTCATCCAAACAGTGTAAGACAAAAACAGCTGTAGGGGCTGGTACTGTGGCACAGTGGGTTAAAGCCCCAACCTTTAGTGCCAGCATCCCTTATGGGCACCAGTTCAAGTCCTGGCTGCTCTGCTTCTAATCCAGCTCCCTACTAATGGCCTGGGAAAGCAGTAGAAGATGGCTCAAGTCCTTGGGCCCCTGCACCCAAGTGGGAGACCTAGAAGAAGCTCCTGGCTCCTGGCTTTGGATTGGCATAGCTCCGGCCATTGTGGCCATTTGGGGAGTGCACCAGTGGATGGAAGACCTCTTTCTCTCTCGGTCTCTACCTCCCTCTATAACTGTATTTCAGATAAATAAAATAAATCTTTAAAATAAAAACTGCTGGATATCTTCTTCAATTTATTTTAGTATTTTAGATTTCACATTAATTATATTTAGTTTGTTTAATATATTTAATATTTAAAGAACAACATGTTTGCTTTCATAAGTGGTAATTCCTCCTGAGCAAGGAAAATTAAACCCAATTATTTTTATCTTGCATAGTTTGTTTCAAATCAAGTACTGTTCCCTAGAGCATCAAATATTTTAGATTTGGTTTGCATATACATTTTCAGAAATGTTTCTGCTATATAAAGTGAAAGGTAATCACCTTGTCAAGAGCATTGAAAGAGTTCAGGAGGTGATGACACATTGAGTGGCATTTGGGTGAGCATTATAATACAAGTAGAATCCACGTGGACTATCAGAACCAGGGAGTTGACTCGGCTTCTCTGCTAGGCATGGACACAGCAGTTTGTAAAAAGCACCTGTCATGGTATCTAGGCTGCCATGGAGCTTCTCCAAGCAGAGACGTCACAGGCAGCACACCTGGAATCCATGCAAGTCACTGCTTTAGGCTTAGGTTATTATCTCTCTAAAAAATCGAACAACAGAAAGTCAATTTATTTTATATTAAATATTTGCAAATGCATCGCTGTGTTAAGCATTAAAACATAGCGATCTCTCATCCATGTGGGAACCATTCCAATAACCTCCTGGGACGCCTGCAACAGCGGATAGTACTGAATCCTATATATTCTGCTTTTTAATATATACATGAATGTATAACAAAGTTAGATTTACATTAGACACAGTAAGAGAGAAACAATAATAAACAGAATGGCTATAACAATATCCCACGGTAGACGTTGCGTGAATACGGTCACATGCTGTTTCTCCAAATATCTTCTTGTATTTTCAGACTGCGGTTGACTATGGGTACCTGAAACTGCAGAGAGTGACATTCTGGGTAAGCCAGGGAGCGCTGTGAACCAGTGTTGGGAAACAGCATTTGGCTGAGGTGCAGAGGGAAGAACTCGTGCATGGATCAGGAACAGTCGAGTGTGGCCTCTGTTTAGGGTATATTCCTTTGGGAAAACAGTGGCGAAACTATGAGATGTGCAGTGAAGAAACCTAGCTGCTTATGATGAATTATTTACAAATTGTCTTCCGTACCTGTCACAGAATTCAGTACAGATGACAAAAGGGGCCAAAGGAGTGGTCTTGCCTGCCAGCAAGGCAGCCTTTGCTTTGTGAAGGAAGCCCTCTGTAGAGGATACTGCCCACGTGTTCTCAGTAGGGCACAGCCTTCTGCATATGGAACACGCGGCGGCCCCGTCTCTACAAAGCAGGCCTTGGGAAGGCATACCTTCCTAAATGCAATGTGGCAACAGTAGGCACAAGGGGGATCTTCTGCATAGAAGCATACTAGTTCCAAGAACCTGTGTTAGCAATGGAGATGTGCTAGGCGATTATGATAATGTTGCTGTTCCTGGCTATGGAACATGGAGCCCTAGCTCGCCTGCATCCCTTTTCATGTGATGTATGCTTGTTCAAGTTTTACCCGGCTTATGTGCTCTTAGTTTGGTACACCTGTTTGTCTCACTCAATAGGAAGATGTGGCTGGAGCCATCCAGCTGTGCTCTCCTGAGGAAGTCTCCCATGTCCCTTCTCATCATTTTGAAACCCTTCAAGTGGCACCTGAACAGAGCCCCTTGGCACAGCATGCAAAGGACAGCTCACCTCACCTGGCAACGTTTACAAAGGTGTCCTTCATCTCTTCTAGAACCCGTGAGTTGTTAAGATGGGGAATTCTCTGTCTCCTGCCCAATGGAAGCATAGGGCAGAATTGTATTATTTGCTTAAACAGGTGGAACACTCCATCCCCCCAACAATTATTGGGAAATTACTTCAAGAAATAGACAGCTATTGTCCTTGGTATCCTCATGAAAATACCTTAAAGTTGATGGATTCGGAGAAAGATAGAACAAAAACTACATCAGGAGCCAGGAGCTCCTGTTCCTGTGCTTCGTGCATGGTATTGCTGTTGGGATGCAAACAACAAGGTTGCAAGCCCATTGGTGGCTCTCCCTGGCCATGAGAGCCACCCAACCACTCCAACTTTGTCACAGGAGACTGAATCATCTGATTCTCCCACGTTTGTTGCAGCTGTAGAAACACCCCTGGTACAATCATCCTTACAGGGAATGTTAAAAGAAGCCCAAGAGCGATGGGATTCCTTAGCAGCTGTTTGCCCTAGTATAAGACTGCAGAATGCACCAGCCCAGCATGAATCTCTCTACCTTATAATGTTTTTAAAGAAGTAAAAAGAGAGGGCTGGCACTGTGGCACAGCGGGTTAACGCCCTGGCCTGAAGTGCCGGCATCCCATATGGGCGCCAGTTTGAGATCTGGCTGCTCCACTTCCTTTCCAGCTCTCTGCTATGGCCTGGGAAAGCAGTAGAAGATGGTCCAAGTCCTTGGGCCCCTGCACCCATATGGGAGACCTGGAAGAAGCTCCTGGCTCCTGGCTTTGGATAGGCACAGCTCTGGCTGTTTTGGCCAACTGGGGAGTGAACCAGTGGATGGAAGATCTCTCTCTCTCTGCCTCTCCTCTCTCTGTGTAACTCTGACTTTCAAATAAATAAATAAATCTTAAAAAAAAGAAAGAAGTAAAAAAAGAGTCTCACAGAATATGGCATATAGAGTTCTTATACTGTAGGACTATTGGAAAGCATTGGAGGAGGTTATGAGATGGTGCCATGGGACAGGCGAACTTTGATAAAAGTGCTTGTGACTCCAGCACAATGTTCTGTTTGGGCCCAGGAGTATGGAGACCTTGCTCACGTGGAGGCCATGGATAATTTGGCCCACAATGTGCCTATTGGAACTGACCAATTACTAGGGGAAGGGGTATTTGCTAATCCAAATCAACAAGTTAATTACCCTCAGTGAGAGGCTTACTCTCAAATTTCTAATATGGCTTTAAAGGCGTGGAAAAAGATACCTGACACTGGTGACCCAGCCACCTCCTTTTCAGCCCTTAAGCAGGGACCCACGGAAACTTGTCTTTTACTGACAAGTTACCAAAGGCCACAGGTCTTCAGGTGGAAAATCAGGAGGCAGCACAAGTATTACTAAAACAATTGGCTTTTGGAAACGCTAATCAGGATTGTAAAGATGTGCTAAAACCTGTTGCTAAGAAACCTGAAAATACTTTGGGGAAAATGATTAAATAGTGTCAAATGGCAGGCAACAAAACATACAGAACTAACTGCACTTGAAGTGTACAAAGCTAACTTTTTAGCCCTGGCCCTTTAAATCCTGAGAAAAAATGTTTTGGTTGTTATGATCCTGGAGGCCAGCACCTCATTGTTTGTATTCACCCTTATCTTTTTCCTATTCCTTTTCCTATTTGGAGTTGAGATTTATTACAACAAATTCAATCTACTATTCATACAGGTTTATAACAGGGGCCTCCACCGAATCAACCCATCCCCATACGGTGCTACCTTTAAGTTTAACTGCCTGGAGAACCAGTATGGGTTGAACAATGACCCCTTCCTAAAGAAAAATTACTTGCAGTGGAGGCCCTAATACAAGAACAATTACAATTAGGTGCTACTGAACATTCTACCAACCCCTGAAATACACCTATTTTTACTATAAAAAAGAAATCTGATGAGGGGAGACTACTCCATGACTTGCGGGAAGTTGACAAATGCATTCAGCCCATGGGGCCCTTCAGTGTGGATTACCTAATCCTAATTTAATTTCTTTAGAATATTCTTTATTTGTTATTGATTTAAAAGATTGGTTTTTTATATCCCTTTATATTATTATTAAATTATTATTATTAAATTATTAATAACAGAGAAAAATTTTTATTTACAGTGCCAGCTTTAAATCATGCTCAGCCCACAATGCACTATCAATGGAAAGTATTTTCTCAAGAAATACTAACTAGTCCTGCATCATGTCAATATTATGTTCATCAAGCTTTTTTTTTTTTTTTTTGACAGGCAGAGTGGATAGTGAGAGAGAGAGACAGAGAGAAAGGTCTTCCTTTTTGCTGTTGGTTCACCCTCCAATGGCTGCTGTGGCCAGTGCACCGCGCTGATCTGAAGCCAGGAGCCAGGGGCTTCCTCCTGGTCTCCCATGCGGGTGCAGGGCCCAAGGACCTGGGCCATCCTCCACTGCCTTCCCAGGCCATAGCAGAGAGCTGGCCTGGAAGAGGGGCAACCGGGACAGAATCCAGCGCCCCAAATGGGACTAGAACCTGGTGTGCTGGTGCCACAAGGTGGAGGATTAGCCTGTTGAGCCATGGCGCCGGCCAGTGTTCACCAACCTTTAACTCCTTTCAGATCTAAATTTCTAGACCTTATGGTAATTCATTATGTGGCTGATATTTTAATAGCAGGCCTGGCTGGCTGTAAATTCTACATATTTACAACATTTTAGTGCTGATTTGTTGCAATATGGTTTACACATTGCACCAGAAAAAATTCAAACACAACCTCCACACTCTTATTTAGATCATAAGTTACCTACTACCAACTCTATCCCTCCCCTTCCCCAATTGCATTTGCCTCAGCCTTTAACCTTGGTACAGTTCCAATAACATTTAAGTCACCTTAATTGGGCTTGTCCTTATTTTAAATTAACTATCCAACAGCTACAAATGCTTTGTGAAGCATTAAAAGGAAAAACATATCTAGCCGACAGTATTAAAATTTCTCCTCAAATTCAACAATCTCTAAAAGATATTAATCTAACCCAATGACAAAGTTTTGTTGATCATATTTCTAAAAATGCCCCTTTATAATTAGCTATGCTTCCCATTCCTTTTAATCCCACCAGAGTATTGCTTACAAGGTTTCTAAAAAAAATTTATATAGTTAAATGGCTTTATTTACCTCATACCCCTTTTTGCAATATTCAACCTTACAAGCTATTGCTGATTTAATTACCAAAGGATATCATTGATCTCTCACTTTAATTGGACTTAATTTAATTAATATTTATCTATCTTTTTCCAAACAGGAACATGAAAACTATTATAATTCCAATTTGCATATCGAATTGCTTTCACTGATTATGTAGAACTTTCCTATAATCACCCTACAGATCCCTAATTGGCTCTTTTTACTACTTTGCCATTTTCCTTCCATTCTATCATTTCTAAGGTCTCTATTACTCAAGCTCTTACTACTTTTTTTCAGATGGATCCTCTACAAGAGGAGTTATTACCTACCAACAGGATTCACACTGGATAATAAAATATACTTTGCCTCAAAAAACAGCTCAATGTAGTGAGTTAGCAGCAAGTTATTTTGGCCTTACAGCTGTTTGAAGATCAATCTTTTAATTTTATTATTGATTCTCAATATATCTCTAATTTATTATTTAATTTACCAAATGCCCAAATTAGTACTTCTATTGATTCTAATTTACTTAATATTTTTCTAACTTTACAAACTTTGTTATCCCAACGTCAATTTCCTTTATATGTCACTCATATTCACAGTCACACCCCTTTACCTGATTTTCTTTCAAAAGGCAATAAATGCATGGATGAAGCTTTAGATGTCAGTGCTCTCTTTACTGATCCTCTTCAAAGTCATGCATTTTTCCATCAATCAGCTAAATCTCTTCATGAACAGTTTAAAATCCCTCTTTCTGATGCTTGTGCTATTATCTCTAATTGTTCCCAATGTTCTCAAACCCCTCATTATTTTCCTTTTGCTGCTGTCAATGGACGTCACTCACTGCCCTTTATTACAATCTCTCTCTTATTTACATGTTGTTATTGATACCTATTTGGGCTACATATGGGTGACCCCACTTAAGGGAGAATCCACTCGCCATGTCATTAAACATCTATTAATGGCTGTGGTTGTCATGGTCAAACCTACTCAATTAAAAACTGATAATGGGCCTGCTTATCCCTCTTCTGTTTTCAATCATTTTTGTCAATTATGTGACATCAAACTTAGTCATGGCATTCTCCATAATCCTACAGGTTAAGCCATTGTTGAACAGGCCCAACGTAGTCTTAAAAGCCTTCTCCCAAAACAAATAAAAATGAGGGGAACCCCCTGGAGAAATTAATCAAGTCATGGCATTATTTTATTCATTCTTAATCATCTAACTTATTTTTCAAAATTCAATTCTACCTTCCTAGATTGTGAAACCCTGTCACAAAAGCACTTTCATCCAATGCGTGAAGAACTGCTACTTAGTGTATTACAAGGAGCCCTCTGATTCTAATTGGAAATGCCCTGAACCACTTTATTATTATTATTATTTTTAATTACAGCAATGAGTTTTTTGGTCAAGTGAGTCATTATGGCTATCCAAAGAATCTTAGGAGTTTCTTCTTGATGTTTTTGTTGAAGTAATTGTTGAGCTAAGACTATTAATGACTTGATGTCTTCCCAAGTAACTGATGATCTCTCAGGGTGAGGACGTCTCTGATGCTAAGGTGTCATCTCTCCTTCCTCAAACCTTAGATGGAACTGAGGGATTGGGTCCTGAAGGCCTTAGAGCCAACTCATGATGTGCAGGGCAAGTGCAATGTGCAGGAAGCCACACAGGTCCGGGATCTCAAAGAGATGAGCGGTGTTTCTATAACCCCTGCCAGGTGTGGTGAACCATCCCTTGCACGTTGTGCCAAGGGTCCCTGTTCAGGCACCAGATGTTGGGGTGCACAAGCAAAAGGAGAGACAGGACATGAAAACTCTTCCTCTGAAAAGTGCTGCCAGACTAACCCAGTGCATTTTCTTTATTGGTAAGGATTACAACAGCCTATTGTACAGCTCATGCACGTGGTCATATAACTCTAAGGCTTCTCTGAAACATATTTAGCAAGACATGTTAGATAAGCATGCCTAGGAGAGCAGCTGCATGTCCTTGTGAAGCCAATGTTCCCACAAGGGCTCAATGCTCTTCTTGTTAGTAGGTCATAAACTATCCTTAGTCAGTCGCTGCAGCCACACGCTGAGATGTACCAGGAAGAAAATATCTTCCCTAAGAGTGCTTTGGCAGAAATCTTATCCTCCACAGTCACATTTTACCATCTTTATGAACCTGCCTGGGAACAACCAGGTTAACAATGGTAACTCCTGAAGCTAAGATACTCTTAGGAAGTCCTGTGTAAAGCATCATATTGGGTATCAACAATTCCCTGAGTTATGTTGCTTTAACTTTATAGATAATGGGAGTGGTGCAGTGGGTTAAAGCCCTGGCCTGCAGTGCTGGCATCCCATACAGGCACTGGTTCGAGTCCCAGCTGCTCCACTTATGATTCAGCTCTCTGCTATGGCCTGGGCAAGCAGTAGAAGATGCCTCAAGTTCTTGGGCCTGCACCTATGTGGGAGACTGGGAAGGGGCTCCTGGCTCCTGGATTTCGATCAGCTCAGTTTGGCTGTTGCAGCCATTTGGGAGTGAACCAGCAGATGGAAGACCTCTCTCTCTCTCTGGCTCTACCTCTCTCTGTAACTCTCTCAAATGAATAAAATAAATCTTTAAAAAAATTACAGATAATTCTAATTTGATTCAAAAGGAAATTGATAATATTAAACAAAAAGGTTTTTTTTTTTTAAGATTTTATTTATTTATTTGAGAGGTAGAATTACAGACATTGAGAGGGAGAGACAGAGAGAAAGCTCTTCCATCTGCTGGTTCACTCCCCAAACGGCCGCAATAGCCAGAGCTGAAGCCAGGAGCTTCTTTCAAGTCTCTCATACAGATGCAGGGGCTCAAGTACTTGGGCCATCTTATGCTGCTTTCCCAGGCCATAAATAGAGAGATGGAATGAAAGAGGAGCAACCAGGACCAGAACTGGTGCCCGTGTGGCGTGTAGGCACTGCAGGTGGAGGATTAACCTACTGTGCCACAGTGCCAGCCTCCCAAACAAGAGGTTTTTAATCTTTATCTTCAGCCAGAGTGATGGCAGCTAGGCTCATGGTTAAACTGGTTATTGCCTTTTGCTCTTCCTGTGTTGATTATTTTGGCATTGTACCTTTTTGGGCCCTGTACTATTTTGTGCATTTCTGCATTGGTTTCCCAAAACCTTAGATGGTTGCTTAAATCAAAGAAGGAGGAAAGGGGGTGTTGAGGATACTGCCTAAGTGTTCTCAGAAGGATATGGAACATGGCTGCAGCCACGTCTCTGCTAAAGCAGGCCTTGTGAAGACATACCTACCTAAATGTGGCAACAGTAGGAAGAAAGGGAATCACTTACAGGGGTATTCTATAGCAGAATGCTGGACTCTGGCCTCAGAATCAGCCCTTAAGGCATTTGGATTGGGCTAAAAAGCCCATGAGAGATCTCAGGCATGGAAAGCCAAGACACTCCGGCAAAAAATTATCTAAATCTCTGTGAGCGAGATCCCAGTGGAAAGAATGGGCCATCAAAGAAGGAGATGGCCAGAGCTGTGCCGATCTGAAGCCAGGAGCCAGGAGCTTCTTCCGGGTCTCCTACGTGGATGCAGACCCAAGGACTTGAGCCATCTTCTACTGCTTCCCCAGGCCATAGCAGAGAGCTGGATCGGAAGAGGGGCAGCCGGGACTAGAACCGGCACCCATATGGGATGCCAGCGCTTTAGGCCAGGGCTTTAACCCACTGCGCTACAGTGCGAGCCCCAGACATAATAGCTTTTAATGATAGGATTGGGAGAAAAGTCCTGGAAAGTTTTCCTGACAGTCTACAGTCTTGGAAATGTATCAGGAAAAGTCCTGTCAGGTAATGTCAGAATGGTATTTGGGTCAACCATGTCTTCAGAATGAGAAACCTGAGTATAGTTAGCCAGAGTTTGAACAGGAATGCAAATTGCCTTTCAGTACTAGATGCTCTTGCTAAATAATGAGTGTGGAGTTTTATTTTAAATTCCAAAAGGGGCTAGATTTGGAGGCATTTTGATTCACCAGGTGTTCAATTTACAAATACCACAATGAGTGGCTTGCTAACTTTGCCCAAGTTGCTGTTTGTGTTTCTCCACCTGCAATTTGTATAATCGAAATAGATATTACCAATAATTTGAGTTCTGTTTGGTGCCATCCCAGAGTGTAAGTAGGAGGGCCTTCTTGGGTTGTCTTGAATTCAACCCTTTTTACTGGCAGCTAAAGCTACCTCTTACCCATACTTTTATCACTCTTTCACCCTTTCCAACAAGCTGCCTGCTGTAAAAGTTGGGTCCTGGAAGAGGAAAACATTGCAACTTATCCAAGCCACCTGACGAAGAAGTGAGTAATGTTGTGTGAGATGTAAAATGGACAATGTCTCAAAACTTGAGATGAGAGAGACCAAGCCAAGAGGAGAATTTGGCAATGGGGAAGTTGGCCTCTTAGAAATGTTAGAATTTCCAGGAAAATAATTCAATGTGATTTTTAGAAAATGGAGACATAATGTAGACATAAAGGGAAAATTGCATCCAGGGTTCAATGCTGTGGATGTTTCTCTTTGTGGATGACGCATAAATCATAGCTTTTCCGATAAAATATCACAGAATGTCATTCCAATGATTTGTTTGTTTCAGTGTGTTATTTTTATTTATTTATTTATTTTTGCTTCATAGCTGGAGAGACTTTTCAGGATATGCATTGACTTCCAGGTGCAGAAGTCGGGGGCATGGACAGAATTTATCATTTCTCTGAACTTTTTGGTGTCACCATCAGACTGACCTTGACCCCACTCATGACTTGAGCTAAGTGACCCTGCCATGATCCTCACCCCTTACTCGAGCCTGTGTAATGTGTTAATAAATCTGCCTTCCAAATTTCTGCTCTCCCACAATTTGGAACACATGACCTATAGATTCAGTCTGACTTTGGGCAGTGCAACACACTCTTCCTTGCTAGGAAGGATTAGAAAGTGCTAAGTTTCAGGAAACTCAGCATGAATCAACCTTTTGTTGTGCTCTGCTTAATGTAACTGAGCCCTCACCCCTCTCTTTGACTTTCTAATTAGCCAAAGTAGTACCTCCTCCAGCGCCTTATTTTTGTGGCTCTGTTCCCCTGCCCATAGCACACCACTCAGTGCCAATCTCCCATGACCCTGATTTCCTGGCACCACTTACCCCACTTGGGTCGATCACAGACACTGTGTGCTATCTGTTGTCACCAGCACCTCTTGACAGCCTGTTCTGCCTGAGGTACCTCTCTACAGGTCCTACTTGCATTCTCTTGGGGTCACTCCTCAAAGGAGCAGCTTCTCCCTGGTTGTGGAAACTATTTGGGAGGCCTGCCTTCAGACGTTTTTGCTCATCAGCCCCTACGTGCTCTTTTGGAAACACTGGGAAAGGCAGGAAGAAGAAAATTGATCTCTCACTGTCTATATGGGCTACTGGTCCATAAGGGAGTATTGGTCAGAAACTGACTTGGAAAGTCTAGCTCTGTGTCATATATGAGGAAAACTTGCATGAACCAGGTAGAGAAAAGGTTATATGGAAGCCCTGCAGTGTAGAATGAATTCTGCATCCTTAAATTTAAAGAGAAGAAATTTCATGGTTTATTTAAAGGCATGGCAAATCAAGAAGACCTATGGGCTAGTGTTATTAACAAGAGGCAGAGGTACTTACTGACCTAGAAAAAAAAATCAAAGCTAAAATTCCATGAGTCTATGTCTAACCTCACAATGATATCACATGGGTCCCCTACCAATTTAATTAGTATTACTGCCATTTCTTAAAAAAAGAAATACATGCTCATGGTGCAGAATCAAACAAAGTGGAAGAGTAGAAATCAAAAACCTAAAAATTTTTCTCCTACCTAGGACCTTCCAAAAATGTGCTTTTTTGGGACTTTTTCATGAATGGGTATCATTTTTATAGCTATAAATGTTACTGTAAATTAGACAAAAGTACATAGACTTTAACTTCTTTTCGTTGTTTAACTTAAAACATATCAGGCATTTTTCTGCAAGAGTCCACATCCTCTTGACCAAACATACTCTTTTTTTTTATTTGAGCTTCTTCTATTTTTGATTCTTTCTCTGTCCACACCCCTGTCTGTGCCTCTCATCACTATTGTCTCATGAATACTTTTTAAATTAAAAGTTTGATCACACAGTGCTGCTTAACTCTGCTTCTTGGAGCAACATCACCAGCACCACCTGCTCAGCTGCTCAGAAGTGAAAATCCTGTCTTAGCCCAGAATGATTAATCAGAATCTCAGGGCGGGCCTTGAGGTGTATATTCAGAAATCTGTGTTGTGACCAAGCCCACCATGAGCTGTTTTTTTTTTTTTTTTTTTTTTTTTTTTTTTGACAGGCAGAGTGGATAGTGAGAGAGAGAGAGACAGAGAGAAAGGTCTTCTTTTTTGCTGTTGGTTCACCCTCCAATGGCCGCTGCGGCTGGCGCATCGTGCTGATCCGAAGCCAGGAGCCAGGTGCTTCTCCTGGTCTCCCATGCAGTGCAGGGCCCAAGGACCTGGGTCATCCTCCACTGCCTTCCTGGGCCACAGCAGAGAGCTGGCCTGGAAGAGGAGCAACTGGGACAGAATCCAGTGCCCCAACAGGAACTAGAACCCGGTGTGCCGGCGCCGCAAGGCGGAGGATTAGCCTAGTGCCTAGTGAGCTGCGGCGCTGGCCTGAGCTGTTTCTGTCATTGTATTTTTGATGCTCAAATTGTCCCAAATTTTCCCAGAAGTTCCTTTAAGCCAGTTACTATGTCCTTTTAAAACTTAAGGCTTTATTAGTCTTTGAATACTTCAATGTTTCAGAGAAACACAGAGTTTTTTCTAGGTTTGATCTTTCCTTAGACTGCCTCACACCTGGAACTAGCCTTTTATTTGGGATCCCAGATTCCTTTGAGGAATGGTATTTTTGAATTTAAATAATGAATGCTAACTGTACTGTTACTAAGGTGTCACTGCTTATGGGAAATGTGGGAGTGGGATAGAAAAAGCAAGGAAATACATATATATTTAAAATGTTTATCCCTTAAAGGATTCTGTATTATTACTTTAAATATGTATATTAAAAAATAATACTGACACCTCTAGATGAATCCATATCATAGTTTTTTCTTACCCACTCACCCTGTTCCTTCTTTGTACCCCTCTTCTACCAAGAACCCTGGATCCACAAAGCACCAGTAATCACCTGTCCCATCCTATTACACAATAACATATTTTCAGAATCACTAGACCAATACCACAACTTCTAATAAAACCATTCAGGAAAGTTCACAATTTCCTTTGAGTTTTTTCTGCTCTGACTTAGGGTGTTGTGTTAAAAAGTTACTTGAATTGATTTTTGTGATTAAGTTTCTAAATATGCTGTCAGTTTCAGGTTGTTTTTTTCTGTTGGTATTTTAAGAACTTCTTACTACCTTTTAAATATTTTTTAAATTTTTGAACTTACATGTCTCAAAAGTCAAAACTAAATTAAAAAAAAAAAAAACATATTCAGAGCAGTCTCACACATCCCAAGCCATTCCACCTAGACTACTCTATAACCACATCCAACAGTTGTACTCTTCCTTTGCAAAAATAAGTAAACACATAATTATACTCTTATTTCTCCCCCTTTTTAATCCAAAAGTCCACATTGGTACACAAAGAAGAAATAGCTGTAAAAAAAGATGTTTCACTTATTTCCTTATTAAGGAACATGAAAGTCTCTTTAGTACAACAAACTGATTCTCATCCATTCCTCCTTAAGTAATACATAACGTGGCATTGTATTTCTAAGAGTTTAATTTTCTTTCACTTTAAAGCATTGTTCCACTGGAGTTCAATGTATGTACTTCAGTTGCCTGTTAGTAGGGAGCATGAGAGATTTAATGACAAGATACCATCTTCAGTTCACCATTAGATAACCCATTTTAGTCACGTAGTTTTATTTCCACTCTTGTTTTCTCTTTCTTTTCAGTCAAAAGCTTTATTTCCATTTGGTCCATGACTTGGGAGAGGGCTCCAGGATTCTTGACAAGCTGCCTAGTGGCTGGAGAGAGGCTCTGATTAGCAAGATCCAGAGAGCCCCCAGGGGCCGCTGGGCTCTGGAGGCTCCTAATCCCACTTGGTGAGCCTTTCAAAGAGCCTTTCAAAGAGACAGCCCTGCCCAGCCCTGCCTGGGGGCTACCAGCCTGCGGAGGGAGGTTGGTCAGGTGAGTGCCCATCTTCTCCAGGAGTTTCACCTCCTCATCCAGGAAGTGGTTCTCCAGGAAGTAACGGAGATGATGGTCTGTGTGGGCAGAACCCAAGGCTTGCAGATCCAACAGGGCCTCATTCAGGTTCTTCTCTAGGGCCAGGGCAGCTTCCATGGCATCTAAGGGATCCCCCCAGTCATCTTGCGATGGTTTCTCCACCTCTGGGAAGAGGGCGTGACACCCCCCCCCACCCCCCCGCTGATTGGCGCCCTGGTGTTTCTTCTCAGCCAACATGCCGAAGAAGTGGCCCAAGCCCTTGGGAGCCACACTGTCGCGGTGGAAGCAGGAGCCCAGAGAGAGGTAGGTATGGGAGGCCTGCAGGTGCAAACTGACCAGGTGGTTGACAGCAGCCTCCACCTCCGTGGAGTAATTCTGACGAATCAGGGAAGTCATTGTTGGTCTGCAACAAGATGACCACGAACGCGGCATTCTCTGCTCCCAGAAGCAAAAGGTGGCAGAGAAGTGGGCCCGGAAGTTGCAGCTGGAGACACGATCAGAGGTCAGTTGGAAGCTGGAAGTCAGAAGCTGCCCAAACATACTCTTTTTTTTTTTTTTTTTTTGACAGGCAGAGTTAGACAGTGAGAGAGAGAGAGAGAGAGAGAAAGGTCTTCCTTTTCCATTGGTTCACCCCCCAAATGGCCGCTACAGCCAGTGCGCTACGGCGATCGGAAGCCAGGAGCCAGGTGCTTCCTCCTGGTCTCCCATGCGAGTGCAGGGCCCAAGGACTTGGGCCATCCTCCACTGCCTTCCTGGGCCACAGCAGAGAGCTGGACTGGAAGAGGAGCAACTGGGACAGAATCTGGCGCCCTAACCGGGACTAGAACCCCAGGGTGCCGGCGCTGCAGGCAGAGGATTAGCCTAGTGAGCTGTGGCGCCAGCCCAAACATACTCTTTTTAACAACTGCATTGCATTTCAATATTTGGATAATCCAGTTCTCTGGCATACTTTAGACTCTAAAGTCAGTAATTTACAGAAGAAAATAGAAAATGTAAGTTTCTTGGAGATGAATTGTGCCAAAGACCAGAATTCCTGAGTCAACTTGCAGCCTTAGCCTGTTCCTGAGAAGAGCAAATTTTTGAATCATGAATCAAAAAAGAACTGACATCTTTTAATAAAACCAGGGAAAAGAGATGGAGAGTACCTTTGAATTAAGAACAGAGGGAGTGGGTGATTGATTCAAATGGACATTTGTTCGTGAAGAAAAAATCCAAGTCCTTTGTGAGTGGCTTAAAGGTAGGAATAGAATTCAGCCTCCCAGAGGTAAAGAAGAGTTTTCAATTTACAATCAGGAAAGGATCAGAAATGCATTGGTCAGCCTTTCTCACTACACCTAAAGTACCTGGGAGGAGCTACAGAGGAAAGAAGATTTATTTTAGCTTACAGTTTTGGAGGTTCACAGTTCAAGGCTGAATGACCACATTAGGTTGGCATCTGATGGTAAAGGAGGCAGAGAATGTTGGAGGAACATCACATGGTGAGGGAGGGAGAGAGGGAAAGAGAGCATGAGGGAGAGAATGTATCTCTTTTCATAAAGCCACCATGATCATGAGAACTCCAACAACATAATCCCATATAATCACATCCCAAAGGCCTGACCTTCAGACACCAATATTGGATTAACTCACCACCCTTAATCGAATACCATCACACTAATTCATTAACCATTAGCGTAAGACTCTGTGGACCTTTAACACCTGGGCCTTTGGAAGACACCTAAACCAATATCTAAATCATAGCAAGGGAGATGCGAAGTTCCATGGGATTTTAAGTCATAAATGAAACAATGCCATACTTTATGAGAAAAAAAGAAGACTAACATGGTTTTAGAGATGTATCAGCAAAGCAATATCACTTCTGGAGACATCCAAACATTGGCATTTTCTATTAAGCAAGATCTTTTAACAGCTCAGCATAACATTTTTTGTTTGGACTTCAGAAAGAAGAGCTCTATATTGAAAGAGGCAGAGAGCAGGCAGAATCTCTGTTTTTGCAGCCATCCTGCATTAGTGGAAGTGTGACAGTTGCTACAAAACACCAGAGAACCGGACGGAGGAAGTGGGAGAGTGCTCTGGAGAATGCCCTGTTTGCCATCAGCATAGATGGGGTTTGTAGATACAGAGCAGCTAGTTGTGGTAAGGAGGTGACCAACGGCATTGAACCTCTTTCCAGCATTTAGATTGGAGGTTTGTTTGATTTATGTTGTCCCAAGTAACCTTCTGGCTGGAACAGTGTGTCTAAATGTGTCTTCTAAAGTAAGAGAGAAAGGCTGCCAGTGGAGCACTTGCAGGGAGGTAGTTTCATTTGGAAATGTTTATGGTTTCCAAAGAATTTAAATTCATAACGAACAGTTTGCCAAGAGACAGGTGTAGAGGATGAAGTAAAAGCATTTTTCCCATAAGGATGGGAGAATGACTGCTTCATCACGAAATGAGATGTTACTGACTTGATGAGATGCTGTCAGCTGCAAGCAGTTTCCCTTTATCCCACCCTACTTCTTATGCTAACAGTTCTGAGGAAGAGCATTGAAATGCCTCTCACCTCTGTGAGCCCTGATTCCATGAGAAGCCAGAGCACTGCCAAGGCCAATTGTGTTCAGGTGTGTTTAAATTTAGAGACATCTTCATTGAGAATCCCGAGAACCCAGAAAAGTGGGTGTTTCCTTAGGTAGCATTTTCCTTCATGTCACCTTCAAGTTTAGATGGCGCTTGGCTGACACCTGTGTGTAGTTTCCTGCTCCACATTCCATGAAGGCGGGAGAAACATCAAATCTGAACTTTAATTAAACGTAATTAAAAAGTGAATTAAAAGTAGTGCGACTGACATCCAGTTGCCACATAGATCAGTCTGGATCCATTTATAAAAGAGAAGACAGCTCACGTTTTAAATAACCTCAAAGAAAAATATATTCTTTAATTCCCTGGAAGATTCAAAATTGTATCTACTGCTGAGCATTGCCCAGCCTTCTGGATTGTTTCTTGTGGGCCTTTACTAAGTAATGTGACTTTATTTAATTTTGCATAACTTTCTGTTATTACAGTATAGGAGGGAAGGAAGTCAGATTGTTAATAAACAACATATTTTGGGAATATTCAAGTATCGGCACAAGAAGAAATGTAGGTGGTGTTAATAGGAAAAGTCTTCACATTTTACTCTTAAAGAATGCTGCTGCTACTCCCTGAATCCATGGTGTTGTGGAAAATTCACTTTGAATTCACCAGAAAAGTATCCATCTTCTATTATTACCAAGGTGTGCAACCTCAAGCATATTTCTCATCTCTTCTAGTCTCCGCATCTTCATCTGTGCAGTGGAGTTTGTAACAAGTAGTCATTAGTGATCATAACCCTTACAAGACACTTCACAATTGGCTAGGAGTCATGTTCTTTCCTTGTCTGTCTTCCTCCCCTGGCAGATTAACTGTAATAAAACCAAAACTCTATGACAATCTATACTACATAGTTCCTCTCCTCTTCAGACCCAATATAGAAGAAGGGAGTAAACTATCTTCCTTTTTGTACACATTTATCTAATTGCTTCATTATTGAAAAGAGGTTCAGGTGGATTTCTGTGATTTCTATACATAATAGAAGCATAAACTCCATGTATTGGGTAGCATAAATGTTAGAGTCATGGGATTTGGTCTCAGGTACCCCTGAATTCACACTAGGTTTAAGTGTCTTGCCTAAGTTCAAACTCATTATTTGTGTGATGTTGGAGAAATTACCTGGCACAAGTATTACCTTCATGATCTGGCTGAAAATACCACCAAGCTGTTCATTTGGTAAAAAATTACTATCTTAGGCATAAAGAACAAAGCTTATAGGAGAGATACCAATCCTTCAGATTAACATTTGGGTGGAGATAGACAAAGCATGGAAAAAAATGAATACAGATGATAAATCTAAATAATTCCAACTTCCATGAAGAACACAGAGTGATGAGAAGCAGGCAGACAAGCAGGCACCAGCTTTGATGGTCCAGGGAAGCTTCTCTGGAGAGATGACAGTTGAGCTAGGATCTAAATGAAGCAAAGAGGCAGTCTTGGGAGAAATATGGTGAAGAGAGTCCTGGGGTGATGGGAAACTAGGTGAAAAGGTGGTGATTTGTGAATGAGGTTGAGGGTTGAAGGGGAAGAAGACAATGCAGTGTGAGCGAGGGAGACAGTTAAGGCAGGGGAGTTGGGCAAAGGGAGATTATGGAGGACTCTGTAGGCCGTGGAAGAAAGGCCAGATTTTACTCTAAGAAAAATATTTTAAGCAGGTTGTGTAGATTGTCACATTTACACTTTTGAAAGGTAACCTTAGATGGTGAGGGAAGGCTAAACTGTAGATTTGGTACGTAAATCAATTAGCTAATGCACCATAAAGCTCTTAACACAATGTGGGGCTCACAGTAGACTCTCAGCAAACGTTTCCTGTTGCTAACTATTGGCCCTGATGGATTGCATGTATGAATGTGATCATTTTTACCTAGAATGAACATGAAATGGTTAAAAAACAATCCTCCAACTATGTATTACCACCTTAAACCTGCACCAAAGGCAGCTTGGGGGGAGGTTAATTATGTGCTTAGAGGGCCCTAGAGTAAATAACTAGGAGGCAGCTGACTTCTAAATACTACGGTCAGAGAAAATGATGTGAGAAGAACTTTTGATGTCAGCAGTCCCAGTCAAGCTCTTTTGTGGGCCCTTGTAGCTTAAATAGAGTGAGGCCCATCAGCCATCCCTTGCTACAGTGAGGATGTATTGTGGCAGCCTGTTCAGGGTGTACATTCTACGCAGCAGGCTCATTTGTAGAAAGGAATGGATCCCACATTTCCAGTACATCTAGTTGAGACACAGAAGAGGAGAGAGTGAGCACCATAAAACTAGGTGATATATATTCTATGTTATTTGAATGTGTGAACAATGAGGCTGAGAATTCCTTCATGTAGTCTTTTTTTAAAATTTTTTTTGACAGGCAGAGTGGACAGTGACAGAGAGAGATAAAGAGAAAGGGCTTCCTTTTGCCATTGGTTCACCCTCCAATGGCCGCTGCGGCCGGCGCATCGCGCTGTTCCAAAGCCAGGAGCCAGGTCTCCCATGCGGGTGCAGGGCCCAAGGACTTGGGCCATCCTCCACTGCACTCCCGGGCCGGGCAACAGCAGAGAGCTGGCCTGGAAGAGGAGCAACTGGGACAGAATCTGGGGCCCCGACCGGGACTAGAACCCGGGGTGCCGGCGCCACAGGCGGAAGATTAGCCTATTGAGCCACGGCGCCGGCCTCATGTAGTCTTGCCTATGTACAGCCCATCTACAAGGACATGAAAATACCTTATGAACAAGTATGAACAATCTTGAGAGAGAGAGAGGAGAGAGAGAAGAGAGAGAGAGGGAGGAGAGAGAGAGAAGGAGAGAGAGAAGAAGAGAGGGAAGAGAGAGAAGGGAGAGAGAGTTTTCCTTCCATTGGTTCATTCCCCAATTGGCTGCAACAGCTGGAGCTGGGCCAATTCAAAGCTAAGAGACAGAAGCTTCTTCTGGGTCTTCCACGTGGGTGCAGGGGCCCAAGGACTTGGGCCATCTTCTACTGCTTTCCGGCCATAGCAGAGAGCTGGTTTGGAAGTGGAGCAGCCTAGACTTAAACCAATGCTCATATGGGATGCCTGCACTGCAGGCGGCAGCTTTATCTGCTATACCACTGTGCCATTCAACCCTGTTACTTTTTTTTTTTTTTTTTTGACAGGCAGAGTGGACAGTGAGAGAGAGAGACAGAGAGAAAGGTCTTCCTTTTTGCCGTTGGTTCACCCTCCAATGGCCGCTGCGGCCGGCGCATCGTGCTGATCCGAAGCCAGGAGCCAGGTGCTTCTCCTGGTCTCCCATGTGGGTGCAGGGCCCAAGGACTTGGGCCATCCTCCACTGCTTTCCCGGGCCATAGCAGAGAGCTGGCCTGGAAGAGGGGCAACCAGGATAGAATCCGGCGCCCCAACCGGGACTAGAACCTGGTGTGCCGGCGCTGCAAGGCAGAGGATTAGCCTGTTAAGCCACGGCACCGGCCATACCCCTGTTACTTCTACTTCTTAGTCCTATGAAAAGGGGAGAGAGAGAAGTGGTGGGGTGGGGGAGGGAGAGGAAAAGAGAGAATGGAAGAGGAGGGGAGAAGCTAAGGGAAGGAAAGGAGGAATTTTTTCCATGGTCAAATAAATCAGAGGCACATCATAATCCAGGTTAACTTTTTGAAGATTCTGAAGGACCCTTATGGGGGAGAGGGACAAGAAACTAGGCCTGGGCAGATATCAGGGGCTTCTTAAGAGGTTAGATGTTCCCCAGAGTCCAGCGGGCAGGACGTTCTCTGGGAAGGAAAAGTCAATCCCCTTCAGAGAACCTCTAGGCATGCCCAGAGCAGAGCTGCCACTCCCCTTCGGAGAGTCTCAGCACTCTCCTCAGCTGGTTCCCTCAGCACTCTCCTCAGCACTCTCCTCAGCACTCTCCTCAGCTGGTTCCCTCAGCACTCTCCTCAGCACTCTCCGGTATGCTAATTGTCCCTCCGAACCAGCCAATCCCGTGCCACCTCTGCATTCCATATGCTAATTCGTTGCCTATATAACCTGTGTGAAACTGCCGCTCAGGGCTCCTCACTGCCTGAGGTGGGGGCCCGTTTGCGCAAACGTTCAATAAAAACCTCGTGCTTTTTGCATCAACTGGTCTGGATCTTTGGGCGTCCTCCCGAGCAAGTGGGCATCTCTGCAACTGAGAGGTCCAACAATTCAAAATGTTATCTTTCAGTTGGTCTCAGAATGTCCCTCATGAGACAACTAACATCGGCTCCCTAATCCATTCTGTGACTATGGAAAGCTTACTATTTGCCAAAGGTCTTTGGTAACTTCACAGATAACTTCATGATCACTCTTGGCTCAGAGATTCTCATTCTATTTAATTGATCCAGTTTTCTGAGCACATTGTCATTCTACACAGCATTAAGCAAAGTCCTTTAACTAGATTTCCATGAGAAAATGACTCATGTAGGGTATGGTATATTGCACAAATGTCCACATTTCCCTCTCTGCATGTACAACTGTGTGATGTGACATGCTAGCTACTCCTTATGCTAGGCTTGTGACTCACTTTGGCCAACAGAAAGTAGGGAAGTGAAAATGAGCCAGGTCAATCTAAGATTTCACAAGACTTTGAGTGGTTTTGCTCTTTTGTGGGGCTTGTCAAATATCATGTGAATGCATGAGTCTCGTCTAATTAGCTGGAGAATGAGAGGTCATATGGAACCCCCCAACTTGAAGTCATCCTAGCTCAGCAGCCCTCAGTGGATCTAGTGGATCTAGCAGCTGACTGATACATAGGCCCTTTATGGGGAAACTTTCATTCTATTTTCAAGAATGCATGCTACCCAATACATGAATCTCAAATAAAAGGAAATTAGAAAAATAAATAAATAAGGCTTGTGTTGCATAGATTTTATTCAAATTTTACACATTGCTTTAACTCAAATACTTAAAAGCATATTGTTATTCTTCAGATTTTGCTATGGGTGCCAACACTATGACATAGATGGAAAGCCAACACCTATAGTGCCAGCAATCCCACATGGCATCAGTTCAAGACCCAGCTGCTCCAATTCTGATCCAGCTCTCTGCTAATGTACCTCAGAAAGCAGAAGATGGCCCAAGTGCTTGGGTCCTTGCACCCACATGGGACACCCAGAAGAAACTCCAGGCTCCTGGCTTAGCCTGGCTCAGCCTGGCTCAGCCTGGGCTATTGCAGACATTTGGGGAGTGAATCAGCAAATAAAACATCAATCTCTCTGTCTCCTTCTGTCTCTCTGTAACTCTGCCTTTCAAATAAATAAAGAAATCATAAAAAATACAACTTTGCTTTGCTTCTTATTTATATCAACATTCCCTCACCATCTGTTCATAAAAGGGGAATTTCCCACTCCCTCTTTCCTCCAAAAGTCTTGCATCTTTGAATGCAATGTAATCCAGCCTTGTCTGAACTCCATCATCAAATTCAAAGGAAAACTTCAATCTTCACATCTGAGGAGTCATTTCTTAATTTCATTCACTTTTGTTCATCTATTCTGAGTCTCACCATTCCCCCTTACTTTTTGAGGGAAGAGAGATGGATATAACTATGTATGGTTGGCCCATGGTATCCATGGTGGTTGGGTTTCAGGGAATACCAAAGCCCACAGATGCTCAGTCCCTTATGTAAAATGGCATAGTGTTTGCAAGTAGCTTGTGAATATCCCTCCACAGA
This sequence comes from Lepus europaeus, assembly GCF_033115175.1. Taxonomy (NCBI): domain Eukaryota; kingdom Metazoa; phylum Chordata; class Mammalia; order Lagomorpha; family Leporidae; genus Lepus; species Lepus europaeus. The sequence goes on from NC_084830.1 coordinate 35,395,027, forward strand.
CTTTCAATCATCTCTAGAAGACTTTCAAACCTAATACCATGTGAATGCTATGTAATAGTTGTTATACTGTATGGCTTAGACAATAATGACAAGAAAACAAGACTGTACATGTTCAGCACAGACTCAATTTTTCCCCCAATATTTTTGATACATGAGTGATTGAATTCATGAATATAGAACTTTTGGATATAGAGGACTGACTATAAGGGTAGGTCAAAATGTTCATGAAAAATAGAATTGAAGGGTCAGTTTATCTTGGTGCAAAAGAATTCTAAAACTTGTGTATTGGGGCCGGCACTGTGTTGCAGCAGGTTAAGCTGCCGTCTGCAGCCCTGACATCTCATATGGGTGCCAGTTTGCATCCTGGCTGCTCTACTTCCAGCCCAGCTCCCTGTTGATGCGCCTGGGAGAGCAGAAGATGGCCCCAGTGCTTGGGCCCTGCTCCCACATGGGAGACTGGGTTGAAGCTCCTGATTCCTGGCTTCAGCCTGGCTCAGCCCCGGCTGTTGCAGCCATTCTGGAAGTGAACCATCGGATGGGAGATCTCACTCGCTCGCTCTCTAACTCTGCCTTTCAAATAAATGAAATAAATCTTTAAAAAAAAAAAAACAAAAAAAACCCACCTTGGGTATTAAGGGGTCTTCAAAAAGTTCATGATGATACATATTATTCAAAAACGATACACAGGTTTAAAAAATGTTTTTGCTCCAGAAAAACTTATTTTTCAATTCCATTTTTCATGACCCTTTTGAAGTACCCTTATATTTCAACACAATGGGAATCATGACATTTAGAACATAATTAGATACTTTGTAATTAAACACTAAAATCAGTTACGTTTCTATTATGCATATTAGTGTTATAAGGTCTCTAAAGTTCGACAATGAGGACACATGTTTTGCTTTCACTCGGCCAACATCTTAGAATCATTTAACCACAAAAGAAACCCTTCCGTTTGCCTGTCTCTCCTCCACTGTCCTTTTCTCCCTCTTTCTCTCTCCCTGTCCATGTGTTTGTGTGAAGTTGAGATGCCCTTTCTCACTTTGGGAAAAGCTGCCCCTTCCAGCTGGTCCTCCCTTGTTCCCCAGCACAAGGCTTGCCGTAGTAAAGTTCCCTATTCCTCAAACAGGCCAGGTGCATGGCCATCCCTTTCACTCACTCCATTAAGGCTCCATTGCAACTCCCACTTCTGCCTAGAAGTCTTTCACTACCATTTCAACCATGCCAGCCTCTTCTCTCTTATCTCTTACTGCTCTTCTCCTACCCTGAGCTCACACAGAGTAACACATTGCACTTTCCAGGCACTGTAGCTCCTTTCCATAATTAAAACTAACAACTAGATTATAAGCTTCTTGAAGACAGAGGCCCTATTTCATATGTGTTTTCTGTATTTCTCAGAGCTGAGCAATTTGCAGGGCCATGCAAATCTTCTTCCTCAGTGGAAGTAATAATAAAATAATGGGAATAATTATTCTGTTCAGCACTTTCAATGCAGTAGACTTTACCCTAAGCATGTAATATACATGTTCATATTTCACTTTCAGAAAAATGTTACAAAATACGATTATCTTTACAAATGAGAAAATTAAAAGTCAAAGAAATGTAGTAATTTCCTGTAAAATGCTTGTGTCATAACTCAAACCCAGATCTGATTCCACAGTCATCTTAACCACTAGACCATATTGGCCCGTGTTAACCAGATTTGAAGGCGTTGCTCCTAGTCCTTCCTTTAATAGCCATGAGAAGTGTGTGTACTATTTAATGAATGATCAAGAAGTCCAGGCTTAAGGTTTTGCGAACTCCCTCCCCCCATCACAATGGGAACGCTCTATCTCAGGAGACTTGCATAACAGCAAGGACACTGCGAGATAACAGGGGGAGGAACAACTAGCAGGACAGAATTAGAGTAATCATTAAAATCATTAAAAGAAGCATTAGGAGTTTATTATGAGTCATATCGAGGAGATTCACAGCCCACAAACTTAGCAGACAGAGCTATATTCAGTATAATTATATCAGGGATGGTTATGGTCTGCACATTCATTGTATTATACTTTGAGTTCATATACATCATTTAAGTAAGAAGAGCATTTTTAGGAATGATATTAGTTTCAGTCTAAATTTGATTTCTTTAAAAGTAAACAATGCACAATACATCTAAGCCACAGTTAAAGTGAAAGTCTCAGCTATTTACCTAACTACGTATCTTCTTTGGAAACATAAAAATCCAAACTCCCACCACCCTACCTCAAACACTGGTCTTGATTCAACTGTGTCTCTCACACTCAGCTCTTTAATTTGGCTTGTGCTGCCAGCTGACTTCAATTTTTGCCTGTTTATGGAAGTAAATTAAAAGAACACACTGTCTGTGATCCAGTGGCTCTTTGTGGTAGAGTCTTATTCGGTTCCTAAATCAAAACCCAGATAGTTGTCAGGAGAACTAATCCTTATGTAAACACAATTGCATTCACAGGGCAGAGCAGAGAGAGGCTTGGAGAGACCAGGAGGAAGTGTGTCACTTTCCCAGGCACTTCAAGGATCAATGTCTTTGTTATTTCAGTTTCTAAAATATGAGTTTAGAACAATTCACATTGGATTTGGAAGTGTCAGATGGTTGGTGTTTGGTTGATGATGGTTGGTGATGGTTTATGTACACATCAGAGCCTTAGTTTTTTAGTGATAATCAGAGTATCCCCCTTGCATCAAAACTTAGAAAATGTGGAGGACAAATAACTAAAAAGCAGCCTCCAGTGGTCTTTGAATTTTATATTTTCCCTCACAGTTAAGATTGCTTTGGTAAAATATAGGATGAACTTTCATGAAAGACGACTCGATTTTAAGTATAAATAAGCTGCCAGTACTGCATTAGCTATTTCTAGATTTTCTAAGCCAATGGACAACATGAAAAATATGACTTCACTGGCCATGGAAGGAACTTATTGAAGATATATGATTTCTTGTATGTTCGTGAAACCTTCAACTCTGGGAAACACCAGGTCATGGTGATTGTTTTTCTTGAGATGCTATCTTTTGGAAGCATTTAAAATACACACCCTCAAAGTACTTGTGTTGCTTTCTGGGGGCTGAATCCACTGGCATTTTATGCTCTTGCGAGCCACATATAGGGCAGAAAGGACACTCTTATTTTTACAAAGAAGAGCACTAATGTAAGTGACAACCTTAGGATATTCTTTGTGAATAATCATGATCCCTGTGGGTTGTATAATCAAATGTTTAAGCATTGTGATAGTCCCCCCAGTACTGGTTGCATTTCAGCCTAAGTGGATGATAAATATGCTTTACACATGAACAGTTTTAGATATTCCCTTTAGCGAACTGCAGACAAAAATATTGCTGAAGGCAAAATAGGAACTTCATATCCTTTTTAGAAAAGCAACTGTGCTTGATCAGTTTGAGAAGGGGTTAATGTGCAACTTCTGAAGACAATTTCCTGCAAGAATGACTAAGGTATATCATATGTTTTCTTCTAGCAGATAACGCCTGTGGCTCTCAGAGACGACAGCATGATCAAAGGTCCTGAGACAGGGAAGAGCAACTGGAGAGAGCTTGGTGTGTCTGGCACAGCAGCATGAGGGTGAGAGCGGCACAAGCTAAGATTGTAAAGGCAGGCAGTGGTCAGATGTGAGTTCAGGCTTGTTTGAAGGGCCGTGGGATGTGCAGTGTCAGGCTCCAGGAAGATTACTCTGTGGGATGGGATGAGTCAGGGAGATGAAGGGGAAATAGCTAAGGAGGATTTCTTAGGCATCCCAGAAGAATGAGGGCAGCTTCTGCTAGGGTGGCCTCTATGAATGAATTTTGAGGTTTCATGTAATAGGAATTATACATGGAGGGGAAGCTAAAGCAATAAAGGTTATAGCCTACACATATGAATTGTGATTTTGAGAAATCATAGTGTCTTCTAGAAATATGGTTGATAAGTAGAAAGCTGTGCTTCAGAATAGTAAGTGCTGCCACAAAATCAAACCCAGGACGCTTTGGAAAGCATGCTGGATAGGAACCCAACCCAGATAGGTACAAAGTGTTGGCAACTCACCGCTCACTGGGAAAGCATTGTGGGAATGCAGTTACAATATTGTAGATGAGAACCTTGGAATTACAGTTCAAGTCCCTATCTCTGAATTTATTGATGTAGCAACAGGAATTTTGAAATGCTGAGTGTCTTGCCTAAGAGATAGAGATGGATAATCACAGACTCCAATGTTTTGTGTTTCTGATGGAATATAGGAAATATAGTTCTGGGCCGGGAGGTGGCACAGTGGGTTAAGCTGCCCCCTGCAGCACTAGCATCCCATATGGGCGCCAGTTCTAGTCCTGGCTGCTCCATTTCATATCCAGCTCCCTGCTGATGTGCCTGGGAAAACAGTGGAGGATGGCCCAAGTGCTTGGGCCCCTGCCACCCATGTGGGAGACCTGGAAGAAGCTCCTAAATCCTGGCTTAACGGCTCAGGCCATTGCAGCCATCTGGGGAGTGAACCAATGAGAAGACCCCCCCCCCCAACTCTGCCTTTCAAATGAATAAATAAATCTTTTAAAAAAATAAATATGGTTCTTCAACTCACCAATATTTGCTAGTTGATACATAGAGGTTGCTGGGTACTTGGCTTTTGTTTGTGTGCCTAGGAGGCTACAGCATCTTGGTTTAAAAGAAGGGGCACTATGAGAGGAACAGGTTTCCGGGAGTAGGGAGTACCCAGAAAGAGCAGAACAGATTCAATTTGGAGGTGTCTGTGACATGTTCTATGCAAATATTAACAATACAAACATTTCAATAAAATGCTAGGAGCCATCTAATAAACCAGTTTAATGACATCATCTTATTTTAAAATCGTGATGCAAATTAGAGCTGGAAACTGTTTCCAGTCAAAAGTTATTTTAAATAGGGGTATCATAGTAGAAAGATGTGTTACATTCTGAGAAAGGTTAACCACTCCCCCAAATAGGCATGATGTGCTTTCTCCTAGGAGCTTAAAGAGAATTTTGTTTGTCTGTTTTGAATACATTAATGATACAGAATTCAGAAGCAGGTACCGTATATTATTTTAATCACCCATGGAGAAACATATATAGCAGAATGTATTTTGGTGGAAAAGGGCTTTACTTATTCCTTCTTCTAGGATTGTTCTAGTATTGGAATTGTTTAACATGACAGATTTTTAGAGCTGCTCAGTGCAGCTCATTCAATACTCACACAATGTGTTCCTGGAAAAGGATGGTGTTGGTGACAGGGGTAGAGAAAAGAGTGACATCAATCCCAGTGCAAGATTTAAAAATCAAGTCCCAGGAAATTCATCTCTCAATTTATAATTTCAATTCATTGGTTCAGTTTATGTTTGATTAAACAAAACAGTAAAGGAACCTGAATCCCACAATCAGAATCTCTGCATTCAAATTTTAGTTTTCTTAAAAGTGAGGCAAACTGTAATAAAACAAATTCATAGCAGATATTTGTCAAGTGAACCTACACATGAACCGCCTTGATAGTAATCCCTGTTTTGGAGCTGGGATAATTCAGGTGCTCTTGATTTAAAGCATGCCATTTATAAATGTCTCTCACATGCAAACAAGGGGGAGTAGCTTCTCAGAGAGGGTGGGGCTTTTGCAAAGTCACAGTGCTTTATTCTGATTGGAGGGGACAGTGCAGGAAAGAGGAGGGGCTCCACTTACTAGAAGCAGCAGCAGGGCACACGTGAGCAATATGAGGACTTCTGTCCAAGCAGAGATTCCGATGAAAATCAGTTTGTTTCCCACAGGAGAGTTTAGAGAGAGGGACTGACTTCTGAAGGTGTTCCTTTGCCTTTAGTTCCCTGAAATCTGGTGGAGAGATGCAGATGACCCACGGGGACGGGAACTGTGAGCAAACAGGGCAGGAGGTAGGCCAGGCAGTTGAGGTGGGGGCTGGAAGTCACCACTCCATTATCTTCTTTGACATTTCAAGTAAACATATCAATCATATCGCAGAAGGGGTTTAGGTCCAACACTCTGAACACATCTGGTTATGATTCCCAAGGGAGATTAGCCCTTGCTGTGTCATTATCCTGTCAAGAAATCAAAGGCCTCTTCCTGCAGCAGAGGCTGGGGTTTGCCTCGTTTGTCCACTTTCTGTGGCCCTCACCTATGATTGGACACGTTCCTGGAAGCACAATTCTCGCTGCAGCCCTACTCTGCAGGCTGGCACATTCTATTGCCTGCCCATTTTGCATGTGATAGGTTATAACATCTATCTATCTATCTATATATATATGCATCCATATATATATATGCATATATATATGCATTTGGAATTTTTGTAATAATTTCTAACTTTGTTGATGGGGGGAAAATGTGTCCTAGTTTCCAAACACCTCAACCTATTTGTGAATCAATAATGTTTGTATCTGCAGCCTGACTTCCTGTATCTTCTTTATCTACAGTTCAGTACTCTCATGAGAGTAGTATAGATATTAAACAAGATGACATGAATTAACACTGAGATTTCTTCTACTGAGTCTGTAAGCTATGAAGCCCTATAGACAAATTGTCTCATATTGGTCAAATTGTGGTCCAGGAATTCGTAGCTGGAAGATCATACAATTTATTGTTCAGTGTGAATACCTTTGGAGTGCTGTAGCTAGAGGTGTAAAATGGGGCCATATTGGGCACATTGAGACACAGAATCCACTGATGGCCAAATTACCCTAATGTGGTGAGTTAATGACAGAGATAATAACCTAAACCTTGAAAGTGTGAAACTTTCGTCTTTATATCACACTGAATGAAAAGAAACATTCACGTAGCTTAGTTGTTTCATTAATAGATTTCTCCTTCACCCATTTTTTTCCATGCTAATTCAGCTTTATAGCTACATTAATTTCCAAAACATTCTTCTTAATATTTTACCAATTATAAAATTCACACTGATGATTAGTAACATTAAGTTTTATGTAACATTAAGTTTACATTGAATTGACATGCATAATATATTCTCTTTCACCCCCTGAGTAGTTGTGAGAATCAAATGGATCTGAAAGTTCTTGGTGAAGTGTATACCTCTATGAGAACTAAATATCAAACCTTCTATGGAATATAAAATAAAAGTCAATGAGCTCAAGGAAAACTATCATAGAGGAACATTTAGTAAGTCATATTCATGGGACTTTCAAATTACCAAATATTGTTTTATGAGGAAAAATGTATTCAAGTAAAAAAAGTTGATGAAGCAAGTTTATTTTAATAATTTATTGATATATATGGATGTTATAACCTATCACATGATTGCAATCACAAAAAATTCCAAGTATCACATATTTTCAACACATCATATATAAGGCAGATAAATCTGAATGATATGACTGGTAGAGAATGGAGCATTAAGAATACCAGGATCATAGTCCTCTGCTTGGGATGCCATTTCTTGGACTCAAACCATTGACTCTTAGCATTCAGAGCTTAGCATAATTTTCCCTTTATTCCAACCATCTGGCGATTGAAATAAACATTCCCATTACCTAATCAAAAAGACAATGTCTTATATTAGATTTCACTATAAGGAAGAAATCAAACACTGCACTGTGAGGTACACACTTGATACTTGGCCAAGTAAGTAAATTATGAAAGAGACTGTAGGATTTATCTTACATGGATACCTAAAAATAAGAGTTAGTATCTGGAAGATCAAAGCACTTTACAAGTTCCTAGAAGCACAAGCAAATTCTCTCTGCACAACAATCAGTTATGAAACAGATGAAGAGTCTGATTTAGGGATGGTAAAAGTACTACTTCTCACATTTTTATTGTCAGTGCTTAAATGTTAACTTAAAAATTTTTGTGCTTCTAAAGGCAAAGGAGGAGAAAAAAAAAGAACTGATCTACTAAGTTAAAAGGTCAATGCTGACATGAGTATCCCTTGAATCTGAACTACTCATAAGAATTATCTGGGGAATCTGCCAATTTTCTAGAGCTCACCCCCTGAGATTCTAATTCTGCACGACTGGAAGTGGAAGGAGTCCAGGAGTCAGCACTTTGTGAAGCGCTGCTCAAGGCATCCCGCGAGGTGATTCTGTTGTTGGTGCATGCACAGCTGACTTAGAAACAGGGCAACTCTTCAACTTTACTTGTCTGTTCCAACAGCACCTGTCAACGAGCTTTCTGAATTTTTATATTTTTGAACGGAGTTTTTGGTACATTTTCTGAACTTATTGCAAAAGTATTTTAATTTTTTATTTAATATTATAATCATGGGAAATATGAGAATTAGCATGAACTATTTTCCTGTTAGAGGAAGGTTATGTGTGTGCATGTGAGTGTGAATGTGTGTATATATGTGTATATATTGGAGTACTGAAAAGTTTGGGCACAATAATAATCTATCTTATCCCTTTAAAAGACTAAATTCCTGTTAAAATTGTTTTGCATGTAAAAACATCTTTGTTGCAGTCTTCTAGTTTTAAATATATGAGGGTACTTTTAAAATTTCATAAAAAATTTATTTAAAAGATAATAATATTTTGGTCCAAAAAGTTTGAAATCGATGCAGTTTTTTTTTTTTTTCATAATACACATCTTTCAGGCACTTTTGGAATACTCCTTGATCTTCAAAATATAGTTTTCCTTTAAAATAAAAAAAAATCCATCTTTTTTTCTTTTAACCATATATTCACTTCCTGGAAAGAGGATAACATTGAAAAGGATAATGAAAAACGTTTGAATACAATCTCAAATGATTTAAACTTTAAAAATAATCAAAATTGGTGCAGATAAGAACAGCAGCAAAAAAAACCTTGTGAAAGTTCTGTGGGGAAGTTTCAGGAGCTGGAATTGTTTAGTCTAGAGGAGGAACGGCTAGGGAATGTTTTGTATAATGGCCAAGCCTGAAACAGGTTATATTAAGATGAGAACTAACATTTGTTCATCTCAACTGATCAAATGAATGATGCTTCTTTTTTTTTTTTTTACAAGTATTATGTCTTTTTGTTGAAAATGTATTTATCTGTATTTACTCCAAAGGCAGAGCAACAGAAAAAGAGACAAAGAGAGAAAGAGACAAAGATACAGAGAGAGGCCTTTCATCTGCTAGTTCACTCCCCAAATGCCTGCAACAGCCAGGCTGGGCCAAACTGAAGCCAGAAGACTGGAACTTCATTCTGGTCTCCCACGTGGGGCCACACACCCAAATACTTGAGTCATTACCTGCTGCCTCCCAGGGTGTACCTTAGCATAAAGCTGGATCATAAGTGGGCAGAGACTGGAACTTAGCTACTCCAGTATGGGATGCAGGCATCCCAAGCAGTATATTACCCACTGAGCTGAGAGCCTGCCCTATTTTATTTTATTTTTTATTTTTTGAGAAGTAGAGTTACAGAGAGAAAGGTCTTCCACCTGCTGGCTCACTTCCCAAATGGCTGCAATGCCAGAGCTGGGCCGATCTGAAGCCAGGAGACAGGAGCTGGCTCCAGTTCTCCCACATGGGTACAGGGGCCCGAGAGCCTGGGCCATCTTCCACTGCTTTCCCAGACCATAGCAGAGAGCTGGATCAGAAGAGTAGCCAGGACTAGAACTGGCGCCCATCTAGGTGCCATTATGCCGCAGTGCCCCGCCCCCTGCTCTTGTATCTTAATAGTGATTTCTTCTCTCATTTCATTCCCACTTCCTCCTCCCCTTTCTTCTCTCCCTCTTTCCTTTCTGTAAATACTGAGTCTCTATTATGTACCTGGCAGAGAGGAAGGGAGGTTCACTCCAGCTGTGCACATTTGGTTAGTGAACGTTTTGTGCAGAACATGGCTTAGGTGTTTCCACTTTTTGTAAGAGATCTGTGTACAAAGTGATATATGGTTTCCACACATTATTCAGTATTCTCACAAAGCCCATCTGCTTTAGGAAACCTCAGTCTCCCCTTTACTTTCCTCATCTTTAATGAAAGATTCCAATAACACAATTCACATTCAGGAGGTAGAGCATTGTAGAAATGAATAAGTCCAGAACATCAGAGAGGGTGGCAGGAAAAAAAAAAATTCTGTTATTGCTTTTACTGATAGCACTTGGAAAAGATTATTAAGCCCATTTGGCAGGATTTTCTCCCCTCAATTGCTACTCTGTTCTTTGATTTTATGATCAAAGAAAGGTACTATTGACTAAGTGGAATGCCAAATCAGGTGTCAGGGGTATCTGGCTCTATTTTTAGCAATTATTGATGAGGAACTTTGAATGAGCTGCTTATCTGGTTTGACTTTCATCCCTTTCCTCTCCTTTCCATCGGCCTTCCTGTAACATTTATGTGGCCTGTTGCACTGGGGTTCTCCAGACAAAGAAGTAAAGATACAAGAAGAGATTTATTGTGGGAATCAGCTTAGGTGATTATGGAGGCCACAATGTACTGTGTGTAAACTGGAGAACCAGGAAAACCAGTCATGGAATTCATTCCGTGTCCAAAGGTCCAAGAACCAGGGAGAGAATGGTGGAAAGTCCTGTCCAAGGTGGAAGGCCTGAATCAGGAGCTCCAGTGCACAAGGGAAGAGGAAAATGGATGGGAGTTCCAGCAAAAGAAGAGAGAGAGCGAATTTGCACTTCTGTGGCCTTTCCATTCTATCCAATCCCTCTGCAGTCTTACAGACACACACAGAAATGAAGTCTTAACCAGCTCTCTGGGTATCCCTCAACCTAGAAAGCTGACACACAAGATCAACCATTACACCCATTCTGAAAGAAATATTCCTTGTGTATCACGGAGCTCATTTTGACTCACACGAAGACCTAGAATTCAGTTTGCTGCTGAGGAAGGAGTTCATTAAGTGAGCTAAGTACTCTGTTCAACATGAGTGACAACCACAGGGTTCCGTCTATGGATAAGTAGTGAAGAATCCTGAAAAGAAGTGGAGAGGAATGATGGGGGGAGGTGACAGGAAATATCATTAATCAGGACCCAGGCCAACTGGTGGGCGGCACTGAGAAACATTGTTAAGTGATGCTCAGGAATTAAGCCCCACAGTCAACTAGGTCTGCCTTTGGGCTTCTGGATAAGAATAGAGAGAATCAGCAAAGAAATGTAGAAGTAATGTGTACATGTTAAGAATGACCGTATTCCATCTCTTTGTGCTATTGTAGGTTTTCACCAACTCAAATAGCTCTGCTTTCACTTCACCAGATTTTTAACTGCTACAGCAGCCCACATTTTATGTCACATTTTGCCATCTAGTGGCTGATCATGATAAAAGGCAAACCTGACAAGCCCGGATTCTGAAAACTTGAGGCCTTCAACTTTGCAAATGTTGGCTACTTTATTTGTTTTCTTTATATGCTGTCTCCATCCAAAGAGAATACATGGTGGCTGAGATTTGGGGTTGAAATTTCAGATCATGACAGGGCTGGGCAAGTTTGAGAAAGTAAAATCAAACAAAATTATAAATTTTCACTCACTATATTTCTTAGCATTAAAAAAAATCCCTTTTCTTGGCTTTTCTCTCCAATTTGAAGTTTATATAAACTGAAATCCAATAGGTTTCCCCAATCTAGTCATTCTGGTTGGTTCATTTTGTTATTGCCTGCTAAAACCAATGGAGTTTTCATTTAATTATGTCAAATGTCATATATCATTCCCCCCACATTTTACCCAGCATTTCTTTTCCTTTCACACTCCTTGTTTATGAAGGAGGCGTCTCTTGACATGTTCGCATCATTAAAAGCAGTCTAGGGTTCAAGTTCCTGTTGTCGCATGTGAGACATGACCCTGATCATTATTACATTAGCTTATAATGTAAATGAAGTACTCTGGAAACTTTCATGCTTTGTTCTATCCAGCTCAAGTCCCTTCAGGACTGCTTAATGCAATGTTTGTACTGTGGGGAATGTGTGAATGACAACCCACATTTAGCATTCAGCCTCTGTAGATGGTCAAACAAAAAAAAGAGAAGCTCTTGTCATGAACAGTTTAAGTGACAATCTGAGCAGAGCAAGCATCCTCTGAAACCACATTTGGAGAAACTGTTGAATACACAGGAATTTAGTTTAGTTTAGTGGTTAAGAATGTGCTTTGAAGGGAATGGATGCTTTGCATTCTAGTTCTGATTCTTACTAGCTGTGTTGCCTTGTTTGAGTTAGTTAACTTTCTTAAGCTTCAGTTTCTTTCCCTGTCAAATAAGGACAAAAACCGCACTTGCATCATAATAAAATTGAGAGGATTAAATGAAATAATTTACATATAGCTTAGTTTACTATAGTGTCTGGTGCATAGCAAACACTCAGTAAATAGGCATTGTTATACTGATAATGCTGTTGATTGGCAGGGAGTCTATGCTTTCCATTCATTTCTAATTCTGCCTAAATAATACTGTATAATGGAACTTATTGGATTCATGTCAGGCAAGTATGATATCCTTCTTAGCTTAATTTCTACAATAAGCACTGTAGACTGAAGAATGATTCCTGTTTGATGGTTAAGGACATTTTACTACAAAAAAGAGGAAAGAGTCTGAACAAAGAGGAGAGCCCAATGCCATGGGCTCCTTCACTCCAGCGTTGGAGGTGCCGGCTATGCCAGTGGGAATGCTCCATGGTCAGTGCTGGGCACCAGGAGAGTACGAAGTCCATGCTTAAATATTCAAATTGGCTTTTCGATATCTGCAAAAGTTTGAGCTGGAACAGGGACTACAATAACAAATCTGGTTTAGAAAATGGAGAAGTTAGGGGCCAGTGCCGTGGCATACTGGGTAAAGCCACTGCCTGCAGGGCAGGCATCCTATATGGGCGCCAGTTTGAGTCCTGGCTGCTCCACTTCTGATCCAGCTCTCTGCTATGACCTGGGAAAGCAGTAGAAGATGGCCCAAGTCCTGGGCCCTTGTACCCATGTGGAAGACCGGGAAGAAGCTCCTGGCCCCAGGTTTTGGATTGTTTCAGCTCTGGCTATTGCAGCTATCTGGAGAGTGAACCAGCAGGTGAAAAACCTCTTTCTCTCTTTCTGCTATACCTTTCTGTAACTCTGCCTTTTAAATAAATAAATAAATCCATTAAAAAAAAGAAAATTAAGAAGTCCCTCTGGATTCCTACAGGAAATGAGAAGGGAGAAGCAGCCTTGAAAACTAAAGGAGCTCCTGAAAGGCAGAGGAGAGCTTTTACTCAACCATTTCCTGGCTAATTTCATTTGGGGCCAATCACTGAACACTGCAGAGTCTGTTCCTTTGACATCTTCAGCAAATAATGTGGTCCCTAGGGCCCCTCACAATACACAGTGAAGTCTGTCTCTTTGACATGTACAAGGAATGCTCTTCTGATTGCCCTGTCCTGTGAATATGGAAATTCCAAGACAGCATGTACCAACCACCCTGTCAATCACTCCACTCGCTGTGTGCATGGGCTGGATGGTCCACGCCTTTAAGACTTTAAAGAAAGAATGAGTCAATGCCCTTATTGCACCTCTCCATCCTGAATCCCAGACTGCACCTAGAACTTCCTAAAGGAGATTCTCAATCGGATGCGCAGTATGTTGCCCAATATCAGTGTGCGAAATTGGTCTCCTGATTTTCACTGGAGAGTAGGATTCTCTGACTGGCACTGCTAACAACCTTGCTACTGACCTCAGACGCCTCACTCTAACTTTTCTGATAACCCTTAACCAAAGAAGAAATATATGTAGCTCTATCTCCTCTACCATTCTTCTGTTTCAGAACTGTTAATGCCTGAATCACTATAATAACCTTTAAGATTGCTTCTTCTACATCTACTCTTGTTCCTCCCCAATTCATTCATGTGAACAATAGACCTCTGGGAAATGAGGCATGTCAGCAGATGATCAAAGCTGAAGAACGGATGCCACGTGTGATGGTGGGCAAAGTGCTGGGTGGAAAGAAAAGATCCAAGCTCTAGATCTGCTTCTATAAATGCCCTTAAGTGAATTTGGGTGTCTCTCTTGCTATTTGCTTTTCATTATAAAATAACAACCTTGAATCACGATTTCTAAGGCTATCTCAAACTTTAAAAGTTATTGATTTTGTTAAGGATTTTTCTAACTGAGGAGTGCGTGCCTTTTATGATGCTTTCAATTGATTTTAATCATAGATGGAGTCCGATAGCACCATTTTAAAAAAATCAAAAACAAGAAAAGAAATGCCTATAGTTACAGTGTTGCTGCAAATATGGTTTTGTTGTACTTTGTTTTGTATCTTTGTCAAACAGATTGTTAATGATATGCTACCACAGTTTTAATGATCTGTAATTATTTTAAAATTTACTGCATATGAGTAAAATTGAGGTCTTTTCATTTGATTACTGTTTATAGCCCTTGCCTATATTCCTGCTGAACTATGGTCTTTTTATTTGTTGAACTCCTTTCTTTAGTGGAGCATTAAGCCTTTGGCTAAAACACACATTAAAAATATGTTATCTCAAAAATTTTTTAAAAATGAGAAAAAGATGTGTCTTACACATAGGTTTTTCCCTTAATATTGAATAAAATTAAAATTTTAGACTTCAAATGATTTTTTTTTTTTTTTTTTTACTTTTTGACAGGCAGAGTGGCTAGTGAGAGAGAGAGGCAGAGAGAAAGGTCTTCCTTTTGCCATTGGTTCACCCTCCAATGGCCACCGTGGCTGGTGGGCTGCGGCCGGCGCACCGCGCTGTTCCAAAGCCAGGAGCCAGTTGCTTATCCTGGTCTCCCATGGGGTGCAGGACCCAACCACTTGGGCCATCCTCCACTGCACTCCTGGGCCACAGCAGAGAGCTGGCCTGGAAGAGTGGCAACCGGGACAGAATCCGGCACCCCAACCAGGACTAGAACCCGGTGTGCCGGCGCCACCAGGCGGAGGATTAGCCTGTTGAGCCAGGGCGCCGGCCAAAATGACATTTTAAATATGTATCTCAGTTCTTCTGTTTGTTTTTGATGACAATAGAAGCCTCCAACATGTAGTTGTGCTTATCAAATAATATAATACTGTTGGGTCCAGCACTGTGGCACAGTTGTTAATCCTCTGCCTGCAGTGCCGGTATCCCATATGGGCATCAATTCTAGTCCTGGCTGCTCCTCTTCTGATCCAGCTCTCTGCTGTGGCCTGGGAAAGCAGTAGAAGATGGCTCAAACACTTGGGCCCCTGCATTCGTGTAGGAGACCCGGAGGAAGCTCTTGGCTTTGGATTGGCTCAGCTCCAGCCATTAAGGCCATTTGGGGAGAGAACCAGCAGATGGAAGACCTTTCTCTCTGTCTCTCCCTCTCACTGTCTGTAACTCTACCTCTCAAATAAATAAAATCTTAAAAAAAGATATTACTCTTACATATTCATTTAGTTCAGTGGATAGTGTGCATTCAATAAATGCTAGCTATTATGATCATTTTTTTTTTTTTTTGACAGGCAGAGTTAGTGAGAGAGAGAGAGATAAAGTTCTTCCTTTTTCGTTGGTTTACCCCTCAAATGGCTGCTATGGCTGGCGCGCTGCGGCCAGAGTGTTGCGCCGATCCGAAGCCAAAAACCAGGTGCTTCCTCCTGGTCTCCCGTGCGGGTGCAGGGCCCAAGGACCTGGGCCATCCTCCACTGCACTCCCGGGCCACAGCAGAGAGCTGGACTGGAAGAGGAGCAACCGGGACAGAATCCAGTGCCCCACCTGGACTAGAACCTGGGGTGCTGGAGCCACCAAAATTACTTGATAAATCAGTCAAGACACATAAGGTGTTGGCTATTATTTTGCTTAGTCAGCTGTCTAACAAAGTTGTGGCCCAGTCAGGGTCACAGTGGTCCACGTGCTGGTTGAAGGAGTATATGTTAGATTAAGGCAATTCTTCACCTCCCATCTTTTCCCTGAAATGTGACTTTGAAGCTTCTTCCTTCAACAAGTGGAGTCTATTTCCCCACTCCTTGGGTCTGGGCTGGCTTTGTGATGTGTTTTGGCTAACAGAGTGTGGCAAAGTGATGGCATTCCATTTTAAAGGACAGGCGTCAGAAGGACTTGCAGCTTCCCCTCTCTCTTTTGGGTATCTGCCTCCATCCTGAGAACAAATGTGGGCTGGTCTGCTGGAAGGTGAGCGCAGAGCGGAGCTGCTCCAGCAGGTTATCCTAGCAATCTGCCACTGAGAGCAGACGAACAAACAGCCCAGTGGAGAAGGCAAGAGTGGCTCATCTCAGCAGAACTGGCTCTCCAACTTACAGGTTCATAAACATTAATAGTCATTTTAAGCCGTGAGGTTTTGGAGTGGTTTCTGGTAACACATAGCTGATAGACAGTGAAGAGGGGCTCAAGCCCCGTCATGGTCCTCTTGCTACTCTAGGAAGCCTACTGTGGATATTCACCTGCTACGAGGAAGATTGCCTCATTTTCTAAATAGCAGTTGAGCTAGCAATAGCCTTGACCAGTAGTAATGGTAGCTGCTGGAATACAGAATAATTTCCCCTAAAGTAGAGCATTTAAAAATTTGATAAGATTAACTAATTACTGCTCTTACAAAAACAACCTCATATTTTTATCAACCAGGTGTGGCATTTAATGGTCCACTATGAAATAAAGGTGTGTGCAGCTGTTACTTAAAAGCTTCTCACCAGGAACTGTGTGCGTAGGTCAGGCACCTTTAGCAGGCAAGCTGCAGTGCCTTGGACTGAGAATTGAAGCTTCCCACAGGAGAAATCAGCATACATTATACTTATTGATAATTCTAAAAATACTAACATGCTCTTTACTCAAACGGTTGAGCTCAACATTGAAGAATGAAGTGGATAGTTTTGATGATCTCATTATTATGGGAAACAAATACCCAGGAGCAATTTGGCAACTTTCCAAATCAATCTAGCTGCTATTGATCTGCTTAAATAAGCCATGGTTTCTGCCCAACCATGGGTGGCATGGCACATCTTGTTCTGAGTTTTTAAAACCAGGAATTAAAAGAAAAGAAGAAACCAAACTTCTAGGGCTTATGTATAGATGTTTCCTGCTACAAGTGACTGCAGAGGGCTTGTACATCTGAGTTCTTTAAAGGCTTCTCTCCTTGCAGGCTACAAGCAGACTAATCCCCTACTGGGAAGATCACTCTGGGCACAATCTGGTCATTTGTTCAAGTTAAGCTCCATTTTCTTATCTCATCTTGCATGCACAAAAATTGAGTGAGATCCATCTTTATGTGCCACTTGGCCTGTAGTGTGTAAAGACCTGCCAGGAGTCATGAATCATCTCAGCAGAAAAGTGTCTGCATATTTCTCCCACAAAATTACATTTAAGTAGAAATTGTGGGCCAGCACTATGGCGCAGCAGATTAATGCCCTGGCCTGAAGTGCTGGCATCCCATATGGGTGCCGGTTCAAGACTCGGCTGCTTCACTTCTGATCCAGATCTTTGCTATGGCCTGGGAAAGCAGAAGATAGCTCAAGTCCTTGGGCCCCTGCACCCATGTGGGAGACCCGGAAGAAGCTCCTGGCTCCTGATTTAGGATTGATGCAGCTCTGGCCATTGCAGCCAACTGGGGAGTGAACCATTGAATGGAAGACCTTTCTCTCTCTCTCTGCCTCTTCTCTCTGTGTAACTCTTTCAAATAAATAAATAAATCTAAAAAATAAATAAATAGAAATTGACTGAGAGTTCCATGTACCAGTTGATTTTATGTGATCCAACAATTCCACACCTCAGTATATATCCACAGGAAACGAAGTCATTCTGTCTAAAAGGCTTCTGAATTCTTACGTTTATTGCAGCACTACTCACAATAGCCAAGAAATGAAGCAATCTGTTTCCATAAACAGGTGAGTAGATGAGGGAACTATGCTACATGTATGTAATAGAATACTATTCATCCATGAAAATGATGAAATACTGTCATTTGGATGTAACTGGAGGCTGCCATGGTAGGTCAAATAAGCCAGACACAGAAAGACAAGTGTCACATGATCTCACTCATAAGTGGAAACTGAAAACACTTATTTCATCCATTGGGAGTTGATGGCAGTTATCAGAAGCAGGGGAGCATAGAGGGCAGGGAGGGATGGGAGATGCTTGATTAAAAGGAACAAAGTTGCAGTTGGATAGGAGTAAGAAGTCCTTGGGTTCTATTGCACATCAGGGTGACCATGGATGATGATAATGTAATATATATTTTTCAAACAAATGTAGTAGAAGAGATTTTGAGTGTTTTAATAAAGAAGAAATAATGCATGTTTGAGGGGATAGACATACACCCTGATTTGAACAATACATAATGTATACACATACTGAGACATCGCAAAACACTTTATAAATATATAAAATTTTTGCATATAGTTTAAAAATAAGATGAAAAATTAAAGAAGTCAATAGGACAACATGGTTGCCTAAAATGGGACTGAAGATTTAAACTTTACCAACAGGGATAGAGAAGACAGAATAAAGAAGATAGCATTCTCAAAGTATTATCCATTGTTTGGGAAAATCTCCAAAGTTACTGTGTTTAGTCTGAGAGTTACATTTTAGAAGACAAAATAACAAACTAGGTGGTCGGTGTTGTGATGTAGCAGGTGAAGCACCTGTCTGCCATGCCTGCATCCCACGTGGCTGCCAGTTGTTCCCTTTTGGATCCAGCTCCCTGCTAATTTTATGCTTGGGAAAGCAGCGGAGGAGGGCACAAGTACTTCGGCCTCTGCTTCCACATGGGAGGTATGGAAGAAGCTCTGCGCTCCTGGCTTTGGACTGGCCCATCCTGGGGCGGCCGGAGACACTTGGGAAGTGAACCACTAGATAGAAGATCTCCCTCTCCCTCTCCCATTCCCTCCCTCCCCCTCTCCCTTCCCTTCCCCATCTAACATCACACGTGCCATGATACTCCTCACTCATAGTTTTTCTGACTTTAGTTCTCTGTTCACTCAAGACAAAATTTGAACTCACCTTAAGACTCTTGCATTTGCTATTCTCTAAGTAAACAAGGAAGAAAATAAACAAATGAATGATGCATCAACAGTTCTTTCACTCAATGCAAAGAAGAACTGAGCATCAGGGCCCCAAATTCAGAGCCTTGGTGGAAAATGGAGGTTTGTTCATCTGGAATGATTCAAGTGAGCAGTAAAACCTCCCACCAGAAAAGCTGTAGAAGGTGAATTGGTTGCTTTGGGTTGCACTGGAGAGAAATGCATTGTCAATTGCCTTAGGCCCAAAGGGGAATATCCTGGTTTATTTAACTTAAAAGCCCCAGCATGGCTAAATCCAGGTAATCAAATAATATCCACAGGAACAATATTTGTTCCAACCACAACCTCTGCTTCTCTCTGGGCCGGCCTCGTTCTCAGGCAGGCTGACTCCAAGAGGAAGCAGTGTGGCCTCCAGGAGTTGGAGGATTATATCCTGCCTGATTAGCAACCCCAAGAAAAAAGAGAGTTTCTATTTTCTAAAAATTCCAGCCATAGTCTCTGGATTAACTCTGTTTGCTTTGGCCTGGGCCTGAGGAACACTCTGAGCCAATCGCTGTGGCCTGGTGATGAGATACTTTCAGATACTTTCAACTTCCACTTCTGAGGCTGGTGAAAATCACACCCATCACTAAAGCCAGAGGTAGAATGAGCTCCATTGGAAGAACATGAAATGAAACTGTGGGAGGGTTGGATCCCCAAGAAAAAACAAGGGAGCAGCTAACAAAAGACAAGCAATGGTGGAAAGGCAAAAACAGGGATCCCTTTAGAGAAGATGTCCCGTAAATAATAAGCAAGGCTTTTACAACTAGTACAAACGTTGGATTGCTGACATCTAAGAATGGCTGACTCAGCATCCTATGACAGCAGGAGCTGTTCTTTGTCCTCACTGTTCTGGTCCATGTCTGAGCAAGACTCCCGTTTTGCACCTGGTGACTTGAGTTGAAGGCAAAATAATCGGCTCATGGCAAATACTGAGCAGGTGTTAGGGAATGGGAGAGAGTGGGAACCTGAGCTGACACCAGAATAAGTAGGAGTTGGGGGACCCAAGCCAGCTGCAGAGACTGCTTTGGAGGTACCACTGTGTGGGCCAATGAGAAACAAGTGGACTCCAACACCACCGTCTTCATGTTGGTCCTCGGTAGATGGGCCTCGCTCACTCGTGCCTCCTCTGAGCACTGCCCCCTGATCAGGAGTTTGTGGATTTCTTGCTCCCATAAAAACCTGTCCAAGTTTCACTCAGCGAGGCCCTGGCTCTCTGTAAGTTAGTCTCCATGTTAAACGGATGACAGCATTTTGATTCCTGGTCTTCTTGGGTTAATGCCATGGCATTTTAAGACAACACTCTGTTAGAAGGTTTCCAGCTCAGTCTCTCCTGGAATTCATGGCTTTGCCGCAAAGGGTGGAAGACCTTTCCTTCATGTTGCCACTTCCACATCAAGTATGCCAGGTTGGGGCAAGAAGGAAACTTGAGGCTCTCCTTTGAGGAGAGTAATGAGGTTGAAGGGGGAAGGGAGAGGCCCTCAGGGACTCTGGCCCAGCCTGACTCCAGGGACTCAGTCTGACCTGGCAGAGACAAGGGTTGCAAGTAAAGTCTATGAGGACCTTTGTGAGTTACAGGGTAAATTACCCATAGCATTGCTGAGCCCATGGGACCAAGTAAGATGACCTGTTGGAATGAGGGACAGTTTCCACTTTCTGAAGGGTTTCAGTATGGCATTGGGGCACTGTAAGCAGTTGTGATGTGTTGGCTTTTCTGAATGCATGGAAGAGCACTGTTTCAGCTTTTATGACATATTAATTACTAAAAATTATAGTTCATGCATTTGAAAGGCAGAGGAGCACACACACACATGCACACACACGCACACACACACACAAATAGAGAGGTCTTCTACCTACTGGTTCACTCCCCAAATGCCTGCAACAGCCAAGTTGAAGCCATGAGATAGGAAGACCACCATGGTCTCCCATGTGGGCATCAGATGCCCAAGTTCTTGAGCCTTCACCCGCTGTTTCCCAGGGGTTATATTAGCAGGGAGTGGGAGTCAGAAGCAGAGCCAAGACTCAATCCATGCACCCTGATCTGGGTTGCATGTATTCTACATGGTATTTTAACCGCTACACCAAACACCTACCTAAATTT
The DNA here is from genome assembly GCF_033115175.1 of Lepus europaeus. Classification (NCBI taxonomy): domain Eukaryota; kingdom Metazoa; phylum Chordata; class Mammalia; order Lagomorpha; family Leporidae; genus Lepus; species Lepus europaeus. The sequence goes on from NC_084830.1 coordinate 35,416,003, forward strand.
TGTAGTGATGGTACATATGAATTGATTTTCTATTTGTGTTCACTTCTGATAAGCTATTGAGAGTTGAGAGTACAGGAACAGGCTGGGTGCCCTTCTGCTGTCATCTTGTTATTTTTGGTGCCATATGTCTAGTTTCTTGTGAGGAAACATGGCTCCTGTTCCTTAGCACAGTATCATTCATATCTAGGCTGGTTCCTGAAGGTCAAAATGATTTTCAGTACCTCCTTCCAGTGATAAACACTAATAGTATTATGTGAAGGTTTCTGTCCTTGGTGTAGAATGAAGTGCCTAGGGAAGGCTGGGTAGAGAGGGTGAGGCCTCAGGTGGGAAAACTGAGGAAGAGGAAGGACCAGGCTTATTAGCAAGGGTCTGGGTAGCTGGAAATGATGGGCGCTATTTACCAAGTTGGGGGCTATAGGGAGCATTTAAGGTAAAATCTCATTCATTGAAAATGTTGATTGGTAAAGACTTCCATGAAATGTCAGTCAGTTCTGAGCTGTTACTGATGTTTCTATCTAAGAATTGTGTGCATATTTATGTGTCTGTGTGAATCTGTGTGTCTGGGCTGGGGGGGGGGGTGGTCTCCGTGGGCAGGGCCAATGGGATCCACAATGAAGGAAGGATGGAGAAGGCCTGACAGTGGGTAGTCAAATGACAGGGCTCTGATAGCTAAATAAGCCTGCCCCACTCCCCCCCTGGGAAGTAAATGTTCTCAATGAGGTGCTAAGAGATTTATGAAGTCAGGACTATGAAATAAATAGTTAAGTACTTCCTAAGATTATGCTTCAGTCCACTGGAATTCTACCATGTTCAGAAAAATGCTCAGTGCTGGCATACGTGGACATGTCCTGTTTTTCCAAGACTGGTGCTGGCTTTGGCTTTCTTTGTGACCACTTCATTTGTGGCACATTCTTTCCATAAACGACACATAGGAGCCCCCTCTTTGGAGCAGACATCATTAGCTCAAAATTGTGCTTTATATTGGACAGCATTATTAATTGAATGCTAACATTCTCTGAATGTCTACCACGTACCAGGTGCTACTCTGGATTTTTTTCACGAATTGTTTATTACTCATTTAATACAATTTAACTCCTTAAGAATCATAAGTTCCATTGATATTGGCATTTCTCAGGTGAGGAAATTGAGGAACAAACTAGTTAGATAACTTGCTGGAGGTCTCATAGCTACAAATAACAAAGCAAAGGTTTGTGTGCTCTGCCTGCTCAGAACAACAAGCACATCAACGTAAGCACACGCTCCAGGAACCCTCCTCCTGATAGGCAGGCCCTGTGTGGTCCCTCCCCTTGTGGGCGGGCTGGGTACAGTCTTGCTTCTAAGGAAAAGAACAAAGCAAAAAATGCAAGACATTACTTGCAAGGTTAGATAATAAGGGGACCGCAGTTCCATCCCACCACCACCCCTTTGCTTCTCTCCTCTCTCTTTCTCGCTCACTCTCTCAATCTCTCTCCCTCCCTTGTTTTTAAAATAGTTGCTTTATTTGAAAGACAGAGTGACAGGGGGAAAGACAGAGAGAAAAATGTCCTTCATCCACTGGTTCACTTCCCGAGTGGCCGCAATGGCCAGGGCTGGGCCAAGCTGAAGCCAGGAGCCAGAAACGCCATCTGGGTCTCCCACATGGGTGGCATGGACACAAGCACCTGGGCCAGCTCTCTAATAACGGACTTCTCAGGTACATTAGCAGAGAACTGGCTTAGAAGCAGAGCATCCAGGACTCAAACTGGTGCTCTAAGATGGGGTGTGGGTGTTGCAGGCTGCAACCTAACACACTGAACCACAATGCCAGGTCCCCTCTCTCATTTTTCTTAAAAAAGCTAGATAGATACTTGGTGTTGTACAATGCAGATGCCTACAAGGGGAGTTACTGAATTCTCAATCCACTAACCTATGAGGAACTGAATCTGGCCAGCAACTGTGCAAATGACATAGGAATCAGATCCTTCAACCCCGAAGCTGATATTCTCATCTCCTGCTTTCTCCTTTGGCCTCAAGTGCATTCTACATATATCTTATATTGGAGAAAGAAGGACAAAGAATCAGAACCCTGGAACCAGCTGATCTTACTATTGTCCCCACTGTCAATATCTTATTCCCCTAAGCACATATTTAGTTTATATAAAGAAATGATTTCCTTTCTACACATCATTTTCTGAAATAGCGACTCTCTTTAGATTTAGGTCTGGATTCTGATGACTTCATATGCCACTCAATGCTGTCACCTGGAAAAGCCACTAGACATTTTTGAAGCTGTTTTTTTTTTTTTTTTTTTTAGGGAGAATGGAGAAGGAGACATTCCTGTTGTTTTTGCTGCCTTTTCCCTTCCTTCCTCTCCAGCTCTGTCTGGGAAAGGTGACAAGGGCTATCATGTTTCTTATCTATGGGGAACTTAGGCCCATAGCTTTCAGAAGACACCCTTTACTTCCATTTTTCCTGAAAGCCTCAGCTTATCAAGATTTAATGTGTGTGCAGAGAGAAAGCAGAGAGCAGGGTAAAACCCGAGACAGGGAAAGGTCCAGGAGCTGGATTTGCATGCCCGGAAGAAGCCACCAGTAGAAACGCTTGGTGCATAGCTGGAAAGCTTGGCCAGGGGAGCTCTGAACCTCTCCACTCAGGGGTGGCCCAACAGGAGCAGAATCCACTGGTTTTCATGTTATCACTGGGAATCTCTGCTATAAACAATGTGGACCCTCTGATGCTTTGTCATGCTAATGAGACATAGGATTTATGTATCACTTGGAAGCAGGGAAACCCCTGGGAATAAATAAGGTTAGACAATTAATTCCCTGAAATTCAAGCTACTTGGAATCTTAGAGTTGCATGTCTCCCTATGATTTAAAGGTAGTAAAGCAATGAGATATTCTTTCTATCCCCAAAAGGTGGTTAAAAATGCATACCCTACAGAGAGACATGGAATTTTCCCCCTGTTGACCCTGAGGTTTTGGAAGTACACTCAGAAGAGGCAGTGTTGTTGAGACATCGTTAAGGCTTGGGATGCCTCTTTCATGGATAGACTGTTCTTATGCCCTACATGAAAGATGGATTATTATTTTTTTCCCCTAGAGCTTTTTCCAGGCTTTATTTCTGGACTGGTAGTTGGGTAAGATAGGCTTGCATAGCTAAGACAAATGTGACCTTGTTCTAGGACTTCAATAGAGAACCATTGATTCTCACTACCCTTTGGGTCACCATCTGTCAGCCTGAAGATGTCCCAAAAGGCCAAGTTATCATTCTCTCCAGTCTTTGGCTTATGGTACCCACGCTTGGCCCCGAGAGTGATCACTGATCACAAACATACTGGTTTTGCTCTGCTTGGGGAGCTGTTTGTGAAAGCAGTTTTAATTAGGTGCTGAGCTCCTTTTCAACCCTTGGCAACCCCAGTTTGATATCCTATCCCCCTGAGAGCATCTTTGTCCCTAGTGCTCAGCTTCTTTAGTCCTCTTTGAGAACCAACAGAGCTGCTACAAAACTCCCCTTTCAGTTCTCAGCATTTGTAAGTCTTGTTGCAATCTGCAAGCCGAAGTACAGTGAGTGACCTGATTTTTCTAATATTCAACAGGCTTTAAGAGAGTTTAGCTATTCTGAGTTGAATTTGGAAGCACTTCAACCCAGCTATTTTTTCAAAGATGTTTATTTTCTGTATTTCTGGCAGTGTTTTGCTAAGAAATGCTGCTGACATGCTCACTCTGTAGTGGCATTCCAGACCCCTGCAGGAACCTTAGATGAGAGAAATAAAGGCCACATCGGACAGAGGTCAGACTTAAAGAGGGTGCTGGGAATTTAAATCAATGGAAGTAAGCACATCACAATATGACAAAATGAATCTTCCTTCTTTTGCAGTGCCGGAAAATGCTTTGTATATCCAGGAATAAATTATCAATGCATCTTTAAGAAAAGCAGCCATTACTTTCATAAAGGGAAAACAAAAGATTTTATAATAAAAATTATGCACATTGGGTCACAGGACTCTTGTCTTCAGAAAAGCTTTGAAGTCTTATACCTAAAAGGATTATCAGAAAAGAAAATGATTTTATGATTTAACCCTGAAGCAGAAACTTTAAAATACTGTATGTGTTAAAGTCAGCTTTCGATATTATGCTTCATGGCTTAGAAATCAGTTTCTTAGCTTCCATCTTTTCCTTTGCAAGAAGACAGACAAGTAACATGCTTGTTTTGCAGATATCCACATGAGCATTGCATATCTTGAGTAAAAGCTTTTTATGTGCTTTCCATATTATTAGGCTGAAAGGAATAGTCCTGAGTCCATTCAAACTTCATTACTCTTCTTGCTTTTCCTACGTGTTTGAATTTGACACATTACTAAAATAAATTCCTATAAATTCTTTGATGATCTAAGTCAGAATTTCTACTGATCACATTTGGAATTGCTTTCTCTCAAAATATTTATTTCAAATGTGTTACTATGATCTCCCTCTCTACATATCTTATTTCTCTTTAATTTGTTGATATAAAAGAAAATTAGTGTTTCCATATTTTTCTCTAAAATACTTGCCCTTCTAAACTTATCTGAGAAATTTTCAAAAGCAGAGTTTAGAGGCCACGGCTGTGTAGTGTTTCCTTATTTCATGAAGGATTAGTTACTGGAGTCATATTATATATCATACATTATGAATTTTTTGAAAACAATATTTAGTAATTGCTTGATAGTTTAAGATATTTCATTTCCACAATTTTACATATACAAAATCCAAACATGAAATTAGCTGAGTCTCCTAAGGTCCCTCAAAAATTTCATAGTAAATTCAAGTTTGAGTCAAATATCTTACTGCCTAATTCTGAGTCTATACTGAACTGTTGGTAAATGGCCCTGCCATTCTCCCAGGAATTTAAACAGAAATCTGGATGGAACACCAGACATCTTCTTCTCCAATGTCCTCCTGGCTTAAGGTCCCTCTCATGCACCCCCCAACTCTTCCACCTTGTGGCTCAATTTACCTTGGCAGTACACTGGTCTACTTTCTGTTTACTTTTGCCCAAAGTCACTCTCCACCATATAATAGCCATGCATGCTTTATCCAGTTACTTTCCAACTTAATTTCCTTTAATAATTTCTGATTACTTAATTCCGGATTATCATTGCATAAAGAAGTAATAATATGATAACCATTTTGCTAGTGATGTCTCCTTGTGCTTAAAATTAACCTTTCAATATGAGAGTATTCAAGCAAAGAAAACAGGAAAAAAAATAGTAGTAAAATAGTGGAAAGAATAATAGGATGTATGTACCATGAACCACCACCTGACTTCAGCAATTATCACCAAATCATTTCATCCAAACTTTTCCATGCCCCCTCCCCTTTTGCTGGAGCCAATCTCAGATTGGGCTTTCAATACCAGCAATTTCCTTCTTGTTCTTTATTTAAGCGATGAGCTGAGACTCACTGCCTGGGGAGATGCAGTGTTCAGTCTGAACCAACACAGTACATTATTAGGCTTCAAACTTTGAAGGAGGCTTTTAAAGTTACCCCCACCCCCAGAGATGATACTTTTTATTTCAAAATGAACAGAAATAGAGAAGAGTAGATCATAATGTAAAAATTAATTACTTCTATACTAGGTTTCAGAAAAGAGGCAACTACAGAGGAGAGAAGAAAGTATAGATGTTCATGAAATCCCAAGAATGGGAGCTGTGTCCCAACCCCAGGTAGGACTAGGGTGGACACACACTGGGGTACAAGGGCTTAAATTTTCAAGGATACCTATTCCATTCAGTGCACCCAAGCCCCAAGAGGTATGCTGTGCCACAGTGATACATAAATAATAGCATGGAAGTGGTTGTCCAGTATGTCAAGTCAGAAATATGGTGTTTTGGAGGACTTTGGGATTGTCAAGAGAGAGTGTGGGTGGGGCTGGAGAGACCACACAACAGAGACAGAGAAGAGACAGCCAGAGACCCACATAGACAGACTAGGGACCTACAGAGAAGTAGACTTCTCAGAGGGCACCAACAGGGGGAGATTCAACAGCAGAGGGCCCTCACACTACACAAGGATGGAGCCTTTTTCCTGCCAAGGGCCATTTGGATATTTATAACATCATTCACGGGCCATACAAAATAGCTCATTAAAAATTAGCCTGCTGTTGATTTACTTAATTTCAAGTGCTGCCTGCAGTTGCGTACACAGGGCCAGACCAAAGGATTCCCTAGACTGTGGGCTGGATGTTCCCCCTGCTGGAGGCTGTGGCACTTTGAATGGACTCTGAGGAAAGGGAGAGGGCAGGCACCATGCTGACCAGTACATTGAGTTGTCTCATTAACTGTGTTGACATCAGGTGAAAGAATGAATTTACTTAGGAAAACAAGGGTACATTTTTGCTTCCTTGATCTTGTACCCACTTCAGACTGAAGAAGTTGTCAGCACTCAGATGTTCTCTCTCATTGCTTTTCAGTCATGTCCTATTTGTGGTCACGTTGGCTCTTCTGTGAGGCAGAATCAAGTTAGGTGGAAGGTGCCGGAAGCTTCAGGCATGAAGGAAACCATTGGCAACTCAAGGGTAGAGAAAGTTCTTCTTTGCTAACAGCTCCCCTAAAAGCACCAGAGCTGACTCCTTAAATTGCTTTGCATTGCTTCGTTGAGTGGATCCCTGTGGCCATGAAGATGGAGTATGCTGATTTGCCTGGCCTGAGCTGTAGGACTATAGTGGAATAGGGGAGTCAATTGATCTCCATTTCCTACAGGAAAAAAAGGAGGGTAATGTTCCCAAGACGATACAGAGACACTGAACAGGCTGAAATAAGAGATCCAGCACATCAAGGAAATATTCTTAGAATTTTTTTAAGACTTATTTATTTATTTGGAAGGCAGAGTTATATAAAGAGGCAGAGAGAGAGAGAGAGAAATCTTCCATCTGTTGGTTCACTTCTCAAATGGCTGCCATGGCCAGAGCTGGGCTGATCCAAAGTCAGGAGCCAGGAGCTTCTTCTGGATCTCCCATGTGGGTGCAGGGGCCCAAGCACCTGGCCATGTTCTACTGCTTTCCCAGGCCATAGCAGGGAGCTGGATAGGAAGTGGAGCAGCTGGGACTCAAACCAGCACCCATATGGGGTGCCAGTGCTGCAGGTGGTGTCTTTACCCACTATGCCACAGTGCCGGCCCCTAGAATTATATTTATAAATCACATTGAATCTGTTAAAAACTATAAATTAAATTTTAAAAATTTAAAACTAAAAAAATTTGCTTATAAGAGTGAAAGAGGGGCTGGCGCTGTGGTGTAGTAGTCTAAGTCTCTGCCTGAGGCACCAGCTTCCCATATGAGGGCTGGTTTGTGAGCCAGCTGCTCCTCTTCTGATCCAGCTCTCGGCTTATGGCCTGGGCAAGCAGTGAAAGATGGCCCAAGTGCTTGGTCCCTGCATCCATGTTGGAGAGCTGGAAGAAACTTCTGGCTCCTGGCTTCAGTTGGGATCAGCTCCACTCACTTCAGCCATTTGGGAAGCAAACCAGCGGTTGGAAGGCTTCTCTCTCTCTCTCTCTCTCTCTCTCTCTCTCTCTCTCTCTCTCTCTCTGTAACTCTACATCTCAAATAGATAAATAAAATCTTTTTTTTTTAAAGAGTGAAAGAAACAAGGTCTTCAAAAATTTAAGACCGGAACTTTTGTAATTATACTACATTGCTTGTATCTTTATTCCACAACTCATACACAAATACCCTCTACCGAACAAGAAGTTGAAACTTTTCCACTCTAAAGTCCTGTTAGCTCTGTAAGATGGTTAGGAAGTTTTCTATGACACATTTTATGCAAGATATACCAATGTCTAATGATGCCTCTATGGTGCTTAGTTTTCAAGATTTAAAGTCTTATAATCTAGTAGCAAGTTCCTAAGCAATAAGAGGGAGACGTCAGGTGAAAGCTGGCACCTCAAGTTTATGGCAATCTGATCAGTTCTAAGTGGCAGGTGGATTTTACGGGGAACCCTATGTCCTTAAAACTTTGTTTTATTTCCTCATAAAGTTTCTGCCTCTTCAGAAATTACCACTTGATAGCCTTGGGCCAATGGAGTCTGTGGGTCACTTCTGGCTGCTCCCCAGGATAGACTAAACCCTATGAACTCAAGGCCTTTTTTCTCCTTCATCACCTGGCCAGCACAGGCAGTTCACAGAACCTCAAAAGCACATGCTGAATGAGCGAAGTATGAGCTGCAATTTTGGTGAACAAAAGGAAGAGACGTCTGTTCAATATTCTCTGTAGAATGCAAACTTTTAGCTATATTTGTTTTCTCATACTTTATGTGGTTCACTGTTAACGTTGCTCTGCATCCTGTATTTCTTCTCTTATGGCAGTGATCATGCACGTTAATAGTAATTGTCAACATATGTTGAATCTTACTCCGTAGCAGGCGCTCCTGTGAGTACAGCTCACTTAATCCCTGCAACAGCTCTAGGATGTATTGTTATTACACACACTTTTTAATGACAGAGCTCATTGCTTATAAAGTGCTGGGATTTGACCCTGGCAGTAGGATTTCTAAGTGTGTATTCTAGCTGCTAGGCTTACAGGGCCTTTTGTAAATGCTTGTTTGATGTCTGTTTTCTTTCTTAGGATGTGAGCTCCATAATACCATTCTATCCACCACAAATAACTTATGTTTTGCTCATGTCAGTGTACACTGAATGAAATAAGGAATTAATTAGCTCATTTTTAAAGCATATGCATACTGTTCATAGAAAAGGATATTATAAAAAATGTGATAGGTATTGAAGAGTTTACAGATTTCCTACAGTATATAGAGGGTCTACAACATATTAAATAATAGCTGAACAGTATGGAATTATACAGATAGGCAAAGATAGTCAGAATGAAAATGTATAGACTGGCAGATAGACAAAGATATTCAGCATGTTTAGTTTGCTTTTAGTCTAGTTTCTTCCCAGTCCTAGATCTGAATAATAAAGTCACCATTCTTTGGGATTGGGTTAGTATATGTCACAGTTAACATATACTAACAGTATATGTTGACACTATCCAAGAAGACTATCTCTACTCTAGTGGTTTTTCTGAATTATTTCTATTAAGTGCAACACAATGGGCTAGCAGACATGTTAGTGTGAAAGTATTTTCCAGACCTGAAATACTTAGATCTATTATAATTGACATTTTATTCTGAATCACTAGTCCTCTACACATTAAAAAGAATGATGTAATAGGTTATGAGGGATATTGGCATCAAACTCTCTTAAATATTCATGGTTATAAGCCATTGAACACAAGAGTCTCCAGCATTTCTTTAATGACGCCAAGTGTTAAGTGAGGAACCATAGCCAGGAATGCATTGATGGTATATTTCACAATTTCCTTAAGATTTCTGTTGTTCTTTGGAGTTTAAGTTGATTAAGCAGAAATTTTTAGCTATCATGTGTCCTTCTAGCACACATCTGTTAATTTTTTTTTTGAGATTAAAAGTGAATTATCTTTGGAGCTGCAGAATAAACCCTACCTTTAATTTGGATAAATCTCCCAAAATGATGTTGGCTGGTCATAAAATTAGGTACTTATTTTGTGGAATGAAAAAGAAAGGAATCTGCAATTTCAAGGAATCGCCTCTGAGACTGTAGACACTAGAACTGGGGTATAATTATGCAATTTAATTTTCCAGTAATTGCTAGCATTTTGAAGAATCTCTTTCCTGGAAGGTAGTAATCTTCCTTAACTTCAAACTAGTGAAATTCCACAATTTCTAAGTCATTTTGCTTCAGGGTAGATCCATCGATCCAGGGTGCAAAGACTGTATATACATGGGCATCTAGTGTGCTAACTTCTACTCTCCATTCTCCTTTTCTGTCTGTGGTCTTACAGTTGTGGTGCTTCATTGGAGAGAAGAAAAAGTCAAATGATATTTTCTTATAAGATTCCTCAGGGAAAAATGGAGACATTCTTTCCATGTTAGTTAACAAACAAACAAAAATCACACTGACTGCTCTTAGGAAGTGTGGAATCCTGGGCAACTGTATAATAGTAGGACCACCATCTAAGAATTTGATTAAAAAAAGCAATATAAAAATTGTGGACTCATATAAGATATAGTGATTTAGAATACTGGGCTAAGAAGAGATATTTACATATTTGTCATTTTGTCCTATTGTCCACCAAGTGCAATTGAATATTCTTCACAGTGCTCATGCCCTGTCCCCCTCTCTTTTTGCTGTGGCTCAGGATCCATCTTCTTGTGTTATCTAGTGTCAAACGTAGTCTCCCCAGCTTTGGTTCTTGAACTCATAAAGATGTCTAATTTCCAAGGTCATAAATTAATGATACTAAGAAGGCAGAAAGATGGGCCTAGTGGGAGGTCCATAGGTCCCTGGGAACATGCCCTCAGGAGGTAGTTTTTACAAGAAGGTTGGCTATACAAGTCAAGTTAAATCTAGCCACTGTCTGCTTCCTGGATCACAGTGTGATTGTTCCTTCCCACACACGCTTCCATTGCCATCCCTGGGCCTCACCAGATGGCCAAACCAATGGGGCTTCCCATCTTGGGTGATGCATCTCTAAAACCATGAGCCAAACTAAACTGTCTCCCTTTGAAAGTAGCTTGTCTTCGCTATTTCACTGTAGTAATGAGATGCTAATACAGGGAGCAATGCTGATATTATTCATAATACCATGGCTCTTTGTAAGCTCTCTATACTGAAGCTCTGTTGATCTGCTTGCCTTTGCAATTCTCTAACATCGTTTACTTAATGCTGATGTATCATTTCTCCTGTGAGTGGTAGCTTCCAAGGACACTTGCAAATGTTGTTTCTGCGCTTTGTTGGCGATGACCACATATGCAATCTTCATTTGTGGCATGTAGGGCAATGTAGGCAGTACTTCATTTTCTACCATGTTAAAATTATCATAGAAATTTTACAACAGAGGATGGTGCATCTTCTCTCCTTCTCTTCTCTTGAACTTGTCAGGACCGCAGTTACTTCACTCCTAAAATGTGACTTCTTGATGGAACTTATTCAGTGACTGCCTTATTCATGTGGATAGATCATTGGTCTGTGATGTATTTCCTATATACAGTGTTAAGAGCATAATGATACTTCCTACTATACCCTCACTAGCTCTCTTGTTCTCACCCTTCTTCCTTATTCCGTTCTTATTTTTCATGTAATATTTACAAATATATACTTTTTAAAAAAAGATTTACTCATTTATTTGAAAGGCAGAGTTACAGAGAGGCAGAGGCAGAGAGAGAGAGAGGAAAGAGAGAGACAGAGATCTTCCATCCACTGGTGCACTCCTCAAATGGCTGCAACAGCCAGAGCTAGAGCCTGGAGCTCCTTCCAGGTCTCCCATGTGGGTGCAGGGCACTTGGGTCATTTTCCACAATTTTCCAATGCACATTATCAGGGATCTGGATTGGAAGTGGAGCAGCCAGGACCCAAACCAGTACCCATATGAGATGCTGGCATGGAAGGTCGTGGCTTTAACTAACTACATTTCATTTGGATAAATACCAAGGATTGCGATGGCTGGGTCATATGGTACATGTATTTTCAGATTATTTTTAAAAAAGGTTCATTTGTTTATTTGAAAGGTGAAGTTAGAGGGAGATGCAGAGGGAGAGAAAGAAGTCTTCCATCTGCAGGTTCACTCCCTAAATGGCTGCAATGGTCAGAGTGGGGCCACACTGAAGCTAGGAACCAAGAGCTTCATCTGAGTCTCCCACAAGGGCACAGTGGCCCAAGCACTTGGGCCATCATTTTCTGCTTTCCCAGGTGCATTAGCAGGGAGCCAGATCAGAAGTGCAGCAGCTGGGACTCAACAGGCATCCATATGGGATGCTGACATTGCAGGCACCAGCTTAACCCACTACACCACAGTGCTGACTCATATTTTCAGCTTTTATTTATTTATTTGACAGGTAGAGTTACAGACAGTGAGACAGAGAAAGGTCTTCCGTCCATTGGTTCATTCCCCAAATGGCCACTATGGCCAGTGCTGCACTGATCTGAAGCCAGGAGCCAGGTGCTTCTTCCTGGTCTCCCACTGGTGCAGGGGCCCAAGCACTTGGGCCATCCTCCACTGCCTTTCTGGGCCACAGCAGAGAGCCTGACTGGAAGAGGAGCAACCAGGACTAGAACCCGGCACCTGTATGGGATGCTGGCACCACAGGCAGAGGATTAACCAAGTGAGCCACGGCACCGGCCCCTCAGATTTCTGAGCGATCTCCATAATGTCTTCCATAATGGTGGTACTAGTTTACATTCCCATCAACAACATATTAGGGTATTCCTCCCACCCAAGAATTTATTTTTTTTGATTTTTAAATGTATTTTTATTATTATTTTTATTTATTCTTTGCCAGAATTTATTTTTTTTTACTTGGATGCTAGCCATTCTAATTGGGGTGAGGTAAAACCTCATTGTGGTTTTCATTTGCATTTCCCTAATGGCTAGTGATCCTCAGCTTCTTTTCATGTGTCTGTTGGCCATTTGTATTTCATCCTTTGAAAGATGACTATTTATATCCTTAGTATATTTCTTAACTAGATTGCTTGCTTTATTGTTGTTGAGTTTCTTGAACTCCTCACATATTCTGAATATGAATCCTTAATCAGATGTATAGTTTGCAAATATCTTTCTTGTTAAGCCTCTTCACTTTGTTGAGTGTTTTCTTTGCTGTGCAGAAGCTTCTTAGCTTGATGTAATCCCATTTGTCTATTTTTGGCTTTATTACCTATGCTTCTTGGGTTTTATCCAAGTAGTATTTGCCTATGCCAATGTCTGGCAGTATTTCCTCTAGTAATTTGATGGTTTCAGGTCTTAGATGCCTGACCTATTTTGAGATGATTTTTGTATAGGGCATAAGGTAGGGGTCTTGTTTCATACTTCTGCACATATAGATCCAATTTTCCCAAAATTATTTACTGAAGAGACTATCTTTTCTCCAGGGTGTGAATATAGCTCACTTGCCAAAGATGAGTTGGTTGTAGATGCATGTGTTAATTTCTGGGGTTGCTAGTCTGCTCCTCTGGTCCACATGTCTATTCTTGTGCCAATACCAAGATATTTTGATTATAACTGTCCTGAACATGTTTTGCAATGTGGTATTCTGATACATCTATTTTTTGTTGTTATTGTTTAGGATTTTTTTTTCTATTTGAGGCATTTGTGGTTTCATATGAATTTTAGGGATGCTTTTTCCAGATCTGATAAGAACACTTTGAGAACATCTTTAGTATTTTGATTGGGATTGTATTGAATCTGTAAATTGCTTTGGGTAGTATGGAAATTTTGATGATATTAATCTTCTAGTCCATGAAGATGGAAGATTTTCCATTTTTTGTCATTCGATTTCCTTCCTTAATGTTTTGTAATTTTCACTGAAGAGATCTTTCATATCTTTGGTTAAATTTATCCCAAGGTATTTAAATTATTTTGTAGCCATTGTGAGTGGGACTGATCTTACAAGTTGTTTCTCAGTTATGGCATTGTTTTTGCATACAAATGCTATCAATTTTTTTGTGTTGAAGTTATAACCTGCCACTTTGCCAAAGTTGCTTTATGAGTTCCAATAATCTTTTAGTAGAGCCTTTCAGTTTCCCTATGTATATCTCTGCAAGCAGAGATAATTGGATTTCTGCCTTTCCCATTTATATACCTTTTATTTCTTTTTCTTTCCTAATAGCTAAACATCTAGGCTAAAACATACAGAATGATATCAAATAGTAATGGTGAGAGTGAGCATCCTTGTCTGGTTCTGAATCTTAGTGCAAATGCTTCCAGCTTTTCCCCACTCAATATGATGCTGGTTATGCATTCGTTATATATTGCCTTAATTGTGTTGAGGTATGTTCGTTCTATATTCAATTTTCCTAAGGTTTTTATCATGAGAGAATGCTGTATTTTATCAAATACTTTCTTGGCATCTATTGAGATAATCATATGATTTTTATTTTTCAATTTGTCAATTGAATTGCATCACATTTGTTGATTTTCATGAGTTGAACCATCTTTCCCAGTTGGTCTGGATGAATGATCTTTTTGATGTGTTGTTGGATTTGATTAGCTACTCTTTCATTGAGGGATTTTGTATCTATGTTCATCAAGGATATCAGTCTACAGTTTTCTCTTTGTAATTTCTCATTTGTAATTTTAAACATTTTAATATTCTATTCCTTAGTTGTTCTTTTATTTCATCAGCACTCACCCAGGGTCACACTATTAGCCATGACAGCTGTAATTCCAGGTTTGCTGTCTTTTCTTTTAGCCACTTAGGACAAATACAGTACATCTCAATGCAGAGATGAAATATCAACAGAAAGCAGCTGGTCAATGCCTGGTTGAAGCTAGTCTATCTACTCAGTTAAGCATTTTGCCAATAAGGAGCTAGGTTTCCTAAATCATCACTCTAGACTGTTCTACTAGACAAGGAGCCCACTTATTAGACCAAGTAATTAGCTTTTGATTTAATGAGGATTTAGGAATATTTCTCAAGTACCTGTGAGGTTGGATGACCCAAGCCCTAATCACAAATGAGAGCAAAGCTGTGTCTAAAAATTTTCCATATCCCTCTAGCCTATGTCTTGGCATTTTAAAAAATTCTATTTAGAGAGAGTGAGATCTCATTCTCACTTTTAAGGAGCCTTTTATATTAGGCTACCTTTGAGACCTAGAACCTGAACATGGACTTACTTAGATAACATAGGAATGGATTGATAGGCATTCTCTGATAATAGAATTCCCTATTTTGTTCTCTGAGAATAGATAAAGAGGAATGTAGAGCAAAGGTAGAACATAAAACATACATTTGGGGACAGCCCAGGACTTTTGAAATATGGACAGCCTGTTGTGTCATCTAAGGGTAGAATTGACTCATATGTTTTCCTTGCCACCTAAAAAGTGAAGTGTACATATACTGAGCACAAATTTGAATTATTTTATTTGAATATGAACTTGTTGAAACACTTGGAAAATCCATCTTTCATTATATACTCTTGGTGCTGAAATTAATTCTGAGTTTAACATCTGGTTTTCTAAACTTTCTCTAATAGACACAAGGGTAATTAGATACATGTCCTGGAATTAGATACCAAAATAGAAGCTAAGGATCTAAAGACTTAATGAGGAAAGCATACATTTCTTTATTCCAAATAGCTTGCTGAAAAAATAAAAAGCCAGACTCTGTATTTCTTCTTAAAACTGCAAGGGACTATACACATGGACTGCAGGTCCTTTGTTTTTAATTTTGATTTTCTTCAAAATTCATATGTAGTTGACATGATGGGGAATTATAACTAGCCTTAAAAGTATGAGACATAAATGTAGTCACACATATTTACATACATACACATTCATCTCATCTATAGGAAGGATCTTTAAAAAGTTGATGAAAAATGTATATTATGAAAAAACTAGGCATTGATATAAAAATTATTTACACAAAAATAAACCTATCATTTAATTCCATTTTTTCCATGAACTTTGGAATTATCCTTTTATAATATATACATACATTTATATATATGAATATATACATATATATCATATATCAAAAATGTATATGCACAAGTGATATGAAGCATAACAAGTCATCAGATGGCAATAATGTTGTCATTTAAAGCAGACTTTTCTGTATGATTTGCCTTTTCAAAAAGTTGAAACCTAATCCTTGGAATTAAGTTTTATCATGCAACTTCTATGTAATTCTACCCTACAGTTTATTTCATAGAGAAAAGGAATTATTCAAAATTGTTTTTCTCAGCCATGAGTTTATCTCATGGGATGTGTAGAAGAAATATTTGGCTATGAACCTGCCAAAAACATGGTCAAATTATGCATATCATGTTTGGTCTGGTCATAGCATTTGATGCCCTTGAGTCACTTTGTCATGTAATAACATTCTCTTTGCTGTCTCAACCAATATAGACCTTGTTATAAAGTCTGATTGAGTTGTCACTGAATTCATCAGAATAGATTGCTTTTAATGCAGGTAATTAATATTGGGGCTATTTACTATTCCAATGCATACATTTATTGAAAGGAACCATTCTCTTCCGCCCCATGCAGCTTCTGGGACACTCATGTTTCTGATAAATACTGGGTTAAATCAACAGAAACAGGAGACAGAGACTGTGTGGCTGTGCAGGAGGAAAGGTTATTTCAGTCTGACAGGGTGGTGTAGAGGGGAGAATTGGTGAGGACTGGAGTTAAGGTTTGAAAAACAAAATACAGCCAACTCATGGAGCGCTCTGGATTCCAGGAGGATTTTAGACCACGTCATGTTAAATTTGGCTGGTCATCATCAATCACAAATTTCCTTAGTTACAGATTTGCCTACCAACTAAAATTTGCTACCCCCCACCCCCCAAATCAGTTCTCACAGTACTCTTCCCATCACATGGAGATGTGCACTGTGTCAACAACTGAGTCACAGGGTATGTGTGTTCTCAGGTAAACTTGAACAAGGCTCTGCTCTGCCTTCTTGCTTCAGCTCACACTGTAAACCAACACCTTTCAAGGTATATCTGAAGCAATGCTTTTTCATGTTATTGTGCTTTTTTTGTCGTGAGTGATTTCACTGTTTAAAATGGTCCCTAAGAGTAGCACTGAAGTAATGGCCAGCATCCCTATGCACAAGAAAGTTGTCAAGTGCCTTATAGAGAAAATACATATATTAGATAAGATTTGTCCAGGCAGGGGATACAGTGCTATTCACTGTTAACTCAATGCTAATGAAGCAACAACATGTATTAAATAAGATGACTTTAAAAATACACATTTATGAGGGTATGTAGAGATTAACTGATGAAAATATGACCAAAAGCTCACAGGAATGTAATCTTGTATCTCACCTAGAATGAATGGCTCAGTATTCATTAAGTCCGTGTTCCCAGTAACTGTATAGACAATAACCACCATGAGAATCACCTGTAACCTTTTTGTCTTATAAATGCCATGGGAGGTCATTGAAAGGCTTGCAGTAGAACATGTAAAGCACATGTGGATGTGACAGTGCACATCTTGATGATATGAGGTGAGAAATATGTGCCTGCAAGTTTTGAACAGAGTTAGAAATTACTCCTTCAAGTTTCATTACACAGAGTATTGCAAGATGTCATGGGCCCAGTGTTCTCAGCTGCAGTGGGGGTGCATGTGCACAGGCATGTTCATTCACAGAGAGCACTCCTCATCTCAGTCCTGGAACACTACACTGGGCTCTGCGCTTTAGAGGAGTTTATTTTTGTCTCCTCCAGCAATGCCTCTCCCAGTAGGCTAGGGGGTATACTTATCCAAGGTCATGTAATTGCCCTACACACCTCTTCCTAGATGTTCAGTAAGAGATCAGCTGGGTTTCCTTGTTCAAATGAACCAAGAGTCATTTCCTCTCCTTTTGCTCCCCACCTGGATGCTGAGGGGGTATGTGTGAGAGGTGTGGACAGGGTTCTGTGTGAGAGCTGGATGTAGACAACTGGCTGTCAGAGGACCCTGCAGTGAGAAACAGAGCTGGGGTAAGGAAGCAGAATTGTAGTCATGGGTGGGCACCAGGAGCCAGCAAATGGCTCTCTATGGCCTGCCATGTTCTAGGGAGGAAATCTGAGGAGTCCTGAAATTGTCAATGTTTATCTGGATCTCTATGTCATGAAGAAGTTTATGCTTATGTAGAGGGATAAGAAATAGTTTATTATGCCGTTGATTAGTTTGATTTCTAATAAATATTGACAAATATGTCATGGTGGCCCTCATTTTTACTCTTACCATATCCCCGCAAATGCTACTGGCCAGTCAGCACGCATGAGTGAGCACACATATCCGTGCACACACCTGTACACCTGTCCTCATTTGAATAGATACAACAGCTCCTATAGCTGCCTCATTACTTTTATTCAACAAATATTTTAAGTACATATTTGGTGCCAGAAATGATTTTAGGTATTAAAAATCGGAGAGTGGACATAAAGAAAATCACTTCATCCATGAAATTTGTAAACTAGCGTAGTGGTTTTCAATTTTGGACATACATGAAAACTTTCTGAGAAGCACATTGAAAAGCCTCATTCTGGGGCTAATTCTCCAAAGCAATTATCTGGGGATGAGACCAAGGCAAAATGCATTTTTTAAAGTTCTCCTAAAGATTGAAGACAGCTGTTCTGGTGGCGTAACAACCATGAACACAATACTTATTCTGCATCAGGCATTAAAAAAACAGCTTTTCTGATATATAATTGATGAGAAAACTGCATGTGCTTGATGTATATAGTTTGATAAGATTGGAAATACGAATACATCCCTGACTGATATCATCACCACAACAAAGGTAAATCACCAACCCCCAATTTTCTTGTATTACTTTATTCTCTCGATTGCTCACTCTCACACGTACACATGCACGTTTAACATGAGATATACTGCCCTAACAAATTATTCAATGCATACTACCATGTTGGTTACCATAGGAAACATGTTGTACAGAAGATCTCAAAACCTACTCACCTGGTGTAAATGAAACTTACAACTCCCATTTTCCTCTCCCTACCAGACCCTGGAAACCACCATTCTACTCTCTGCTAGGAATTTGACCTTGTATATGTGCAATCACAGTGACAGTGGTCTTCAGAAAGATCATGGAAATGTGTCCTGTGAAGACACTGTGCATAGACTTAAAATATTTTTTGCACCAAAAATAAATTCATTTTTCTACAAACATTTTGAGCTACCCTTGTATTTGGCTTTCTGTGTTGGGCTTATTTCACTTAGCACACTGCCCTCCAGATTCATCTGTGTCATCACAAATGGTAGTATTTTCTTCTTTTTTAGGCTGAACAATACTCCATTATATGTACTAGTTACATACCATATTTTCTTTAATCATCCATTGATGGGTACTTAGCATAGCCTTAAATGCTTATAAATATCTCCTTTAATTCTTAAACTTCTGGATCAGTCGTTGTATTTCTACTTAGTGGATGAGGAAACATACATGATCGGGGAGTTGGGATTCAGAGTTCTTGCTTGCAACAGTTACCCCATGTTACCTCTGGCCTTGACTGGTTCAGGTGTACACCCCCTGATTCAAGCCAATCAATGCCTTTTCCTAGCAACTGTAAGTGGCAGGATATGGAAGATGGAAGTTAGAAAGCTGTTGGATGCCATAACACCTCCTTGTAAAGGAAGACTTTCTGCTCTTTTCTAGGGATAAAGTGATAATGAATTAAAAAGCACAACTGATGAACACTGGAAGCACCCAAGGTCTTGTTTTAGCTGTTTCTGAGGCCTGGCCAGACTGCCCATCTGCCCACTGGTTGGCTATGTAAACTGCAGTTGAATTATGTTAACCATCAAATCCTCATTTTGTATAGGCCAATTAAGTCGGTAAAACCATTGTTAGCATAAAGTCCTCTGGCCATTTTATCCCAATATCACGTACTGTTTACTCAACGAGCAGTGTTGAATGAACTCTACAGCCACGACTCCATCATGACCCCAGCAGTCTCTCAATTTGTTATGTTGAGACAGTTGCCTAAGCCTGCAACATAAGCTGCAATGGCTTCAGCAGCAGGAGATTCCTTCTGTGGAACTAAAATCTCGCAAGAGTGACTGATGACGCTCCTGGGAAGCTGGCGTTCCATAATGCCAGCCTGGCAGTAGATATTTTAGCTGCTGCTGAATCCAGGATCCTGAGAAATCTTTTTATAGCTGCTTTTGACTTTATATATGGACTAAAACATATACAACATACTTCTGGATAGGATGCTTTGTTTTGCTTTTGGGTGAAAACTTCTCAGCAAATTAACCCCAAAATATACATTGATTGACATCAAGCCAATCCTTGTACACTAAGGGTATAGCATGAAGTATGTTCATTTTCGGATTTCTGTGCATTTGCTAGTTCTCTAGTGGCATTTAAGAGTGATCTTGCACTGCTTCCGTTGTCCATCTAATTTATTTAAACATGAGATTCCGTCAACTCTGGACGATGTTGTTTTAAATAGACAGTAAAATAGGCAAGGGATGAGCAAGTGTTTAGCAGAACATGCATTTAGTAGCTCAAATATATGAGATACTTCAAAAGTTCATGGACAATTGAATTAAAAGCGGTTTCTTACAGTATACAAAATTTTGCATAGCTTTTTCACAATATATCTTTTCATGACTTTCTGGAGACCTCCTCACATTCTGCAATGCCTTTAGCTCTGTCACTGTACAAATAACTACAGGAACTGGAAAAACCTTGTAACAGATATTGAAGTACTGTACCCACAGGCATTTATGAAACCTCCCTGCTGTCAGTGACATTTTGGCTCCAGCCTACCGATGGTATTGCACTGGATCCACTTTCTTGTCTCATTTCTTTTTCTATAGATCTCACCCCCTGTACACTACACTTTTATTTGTATTTAAAGTAATCAGATTCTATTGTTAACCTTTTAAGGCTATGATTCCCTCAAGGGACTTATCCTCAAAACTTACAGATTTGCGCAGGCTTGTTTTCTCTTGCACTGGCTCAGTACACTAGGAATCTCTGTGTACCAGCAGGTGGCAGCAAAATAAAGAAGCTAACCAATGAATTACAACCCAGAGAATAAAGCATCCAGACCAGAAAAAAGATGCCCTTTATCTAAATCTTCTAGTTTCTCAGTCTTGTATCTTTCTCATTTCAGTCCATTCTTCTTGATTTTGAAAATATAGGAGAATAAATTATTGATGTAGCTAATCCTTTGCTTATCTTGGGCTGTAATGAAAGCCTGAACTCATTAAATGGATTATGGTGGGCGACTCAGAAGACAGTTGGATTTGGGGAGGTGGAGGGAGTGTTGATTCCTCCTGACTGTGGGGAGGAGAGCTACAGACCTTTAAATACTAAACCCATATTAATGATCTAAATTTAACTCCATCAACTGTCCTGCCTCATTCTGTCCAGCTTAGGTATTTAACAAACCCTTTTATTTTTTTTTCCAGAATATGCTTGCAGCTTTACAAACAACTTATCCAATAAAAATATTTCTATAAGTCTATGTTTTGTTTTTATCATAAGATAACATGAAAAGCTTAAAAATTCAACATTACAATATTGTGACAGCCCTTATATTCATCACATCATGTCTGACTAAATAGTGGGAAGGCTTTGTCACTTGAAGAAACAAGACAGCAAACTCCTTTTTTGTGCTTATCCCTGAGGACACTGTTTTTATCATTATTGAAGGCCTTTTAGACCAAGTGACCATTGCAAATTAAAAATCAAGATATGTTTCAGCAGGCTTAAAATAAATTGTCCTTGGTTATATAGAGAAATAGGCAATAAGGATCACACAGTCTTCTTCAAATCCTACAAACCTATATAAATCTCACTGCCCAGAGTAATTCATAAAAATCATGTACTCTATAGTGATCAGCACGCTGAAATTTAGTCACTAGAGGGCAGTCAACGAGTGGCTCATGGAATTCAATGTATCCAGACTTGACATGATTATTGAATTCCTTCAAGTAAGCTTCCGTCACTATAAATTCTATGCATTTATCATGTCATTTCTGAGTTCTGGATTCATGTTTCCATTACAACAATTTTCACTGTACACAGTGTTCATTTACTTTAAATTAATGAGGATCTGAAATTTGTGAAGTTTTATTAGCTGGATCGTCTTGAAATTAATGTGGTCTAACTGGCTTGTTTAAAAACTGTAGCAAAACAGAGAATGAAACTTTTTTCTGTATCTTTAAAAAATCTGCATATAATTTAGAATGTTGGATGAGGGATTTACTTGAGTGTGAGGGAGCATAAATTGGAGTTGGCAGATACACAAAGACAAGTAAACCTTCTAATGTTCAGTGAGAGTCAGCAGAAAAGACACAATCTTGGTTTTAATTTTCCCAGTTATTCAAGGTACTAGATCCCCTTTCAAAACTGCAGGATGCATATGCCCTTTTGGGGAGAACTTCCGGTACTTTCAGTGGCAAATTGTATAGAAATAGGCAGTTTTGTAACATCGTAGCCTCAAGTTATTCCTAATGTACATTCGGTCTGCTCCCAGGAAGTGGCAAATCAGTTCAGTTTTAGAATCAAGAACTTTAAATGAAGATACAAAAGTTAGTTTTCAAACTGGATGAGAGTTCAAGAGTGATGTTTTCAAATTTTTCCATAAAGCTTTCCTATGTTAATTACAACAGAAAGCAGTAGTAAATTACTACTCAGTTCAATCCAGCAAATGATTTGTTACCACTGTCCACCACCACTATGCCTATCATGAAAGGGAGAAGAGAATAGAATATGCCAATGACTATTGTAGAGGTTGTAGGAGAGGCGTTTTTCCTGCCCTAATGGGATGGGGGGTTCTTAAAGTATAAATATCCCCAGACCAGCAGCACCAATATCACCTGGGCACTTATTAGAAATGCAAATCAGTAACACTGCAGGTGGCACCCAGCAATGTGCTTTAAAAATCCCTCCAGGTGACTCCCAAGTCACTGCCACTTGGCAGGTAGGTTGATCTACCTGGAACTGGGCATGTGTATGAGTTAGCTTTTCATTACTACACTGATATACCCTTAGAAACTAATTTCATAAAAGGAAAAGATTTTCCAGCTTACAGTTTTGGAGGTTCACAATCTAAGCTCCATTGCTCTGGCATCTGGTGAGGGCAGCGGATGGCATAAAATGTGCAGAGGAAGGATCACCTGGCGAGCTAAGAAGCAGAAAGAGCAGCTGGGCCTAACTCTCAGGCTTTTATTACCAAATCTCTCTTGGGAACTACCTCCCAAGAGCATGCCTGTAGCAACCAAAGGCCCACCTCCTAAACATCATAACTGGATCATTTCCGCCTTCCTTGTACTATCACCTTATGACTTGTGCTTTAAATGTCTGCATGAGTTTAGGAGCCATTTACAATTCAAATCATAGCAGCAGGTGTGGCCCATGAAGGGAGCTAGCTGTAGGCAGGGAGCCTAACTCCTCAGCTGCTTCTCTTGGGACAGGCTCCTTCCGGGCATTTGGGGATTCTGATTGTGCTGTTAGCATCCCTTTGGGAATTTTGACTGTGATGTTAGTGTCTTGTTGGTCTGCAGGTGTCAGCCGTATTTTCCAACCCAGCTCTCTCAATATGAAGGTAATATTTTAACTTCTATCAACCTTATTCTCACCTTACTTTTCAGGTCAATAAGAATCCAGGCAGGGAAGAGAAGTTGTGGTTAATGGATCCCCTTGAAGACTCTAGTGAAATTCAGGATCTGGCAAAGGAAATGGATTTACAGAGAAGCAGGTTTCAATCAGGAAATCCCCCAGTCATCACACAATGAGCATCTCTAAAGAGCCCACCTGTCTCTTTGTGATATAAAAAGTTATCTTGTTTTTTTTTTTTCCTGAAGTTTTTCCATATTTACTTTTCTTGATCTCAGAAATAATCTGCTCCACATAACAAAATTAGAAATTTTGTAAGAAGAAAAACAAGCCGTTCTCATATCTCTTACTTTACAGAATGTATTCCCCAGAATGTTTTAAGAAAACTTAGAGGATGGATCCACTTAATATTCACATATGTGTATTATAAATTGAAAACTCAAGGTTTTTGACTATATAGTGCACAATTTGCACTATAAAGAAGTTCAAGCCTGACTTGTAGTTGAAAATGATAATTTCTGCCCTTCTTAACTTTATCAGTCCCTGATGGCATGATTTCAATTTCTTTTCCTTGTCTGCTAGTCATCACAGATGCCTTTTCTTTGAGTGATCAGAGAACCTCGCCAGACATTTCTTGATGAGCCATGTCCTATTTTTCTCAAGTTCATCGTGACTAGGTAGCATCTTACTCTCGTTCCTATTTTCTGCACCTCAGTAGATGGTACATATACATGTGTGTTGATTGTAACATGGATTTCTGGAAGGAGCACTTGATACAGTGATTAGGATGGTTAGGATGCCCCATTCCAAATCAGAGTGCCTGGGTTCAAGTCTTGGGCTCTGTTCATGATTCCAACTTCTTGCTAATGTGTACCCTGAGAGGTAGCAGGTGATGGCTTAAGTACTTGGGTCCCTGCCACCAAATTGAGTTCCTAGCTCCTTGTGTTGGCCTGGCCTAGTCCTTGCTGTTGGAGGTATTTGGTAGTGAACAAGTAGATGGGAGATCTGTCTCTGTATCTGTCTTTGTCTCTCTCTGTCTCTGCCTTTAACAAATAAAAAACTTTTTTTTCTTTATGTATCATTAACATTTTTATTTCTGAGTAAGAAATGATGCAAATTTTCATTAAAAATTTTTTACATACTGTGGCTATGAAATTTAACCTTTGAATCATTTAAAAAGTCTCCAAGAGACAGGAAGTAAACTGGTGGTTGCCCAGGGGTGGAGAAGTTGAGGAAAAAGGGTATGGTTTTGGGGGTGGTATAAATATTCTTTTTTTTTTTTTTTTTACAAAAGGATTTCTTTATTTTTGTGTATTTCTCTTGTCCCACTAATGTCAAACCCAAAGGTGTCATTCTCTGTTTCTTTTTTTTTTTTTTTAACTTTTATTTAATGAATATAAATTTCCAGTGTACAGCTTATGGATTACAATGGCTTCCCCCTCCCATAACTTCCCTCCCACCCACAACCCTCCCCTCTCCCGCTCCCTCCCCCCTTCCATTTGCATCAAGATTCATTTTCAATTCTCATTATATACAGAAGATCAATTTAGTATAAAGATTTCAACAGTTTGCACGCACATAGAAACACAAAGTGAAACATACTGTTTGAGTACTAGTTATAGCATTAAATCACAATGTACAGCACATTAAGGACAGAGATCCCACATGAGGAGCAAGTGCACAGTGGCTCCTGTTGTTGACCCAACAAATTGACACTCTAGTTTATGGCGCCAGTAACCATCCTAGGCTGCTGTCATGAGTTGCCAAGGCTATGGAAGCCTTCCAAGTTTACCGACTCTGATCATATTTAGACAAGGTCATAAAAGACATAGTGAGGATAGTAACCAATGATCCTAAGAGTGGCATTTACCAGGTGTGAACAATTATACAGCATTAAGTGGGGAAGAGGACCATCAGTACACACAGGTTGGGAGTAGAGCCATTGGTGGTAGAGTAGAGGTTATGATTACAAAGGAATGAGGCCCAGGTGTGCTAGACAGGGTCTAGAACAAAGGACAGAGTCATTATTAGAGGAGCTAAGAAAGGTGCTGTCTAAGCTACAAGTAATTTTTCTGATTGAGAGGCAAATAGAGCCTGATAGAAGGGGCTTGATAATAATCTGGTGGGCTTTAGGCCTTGTAAATTCAGAGGCCCAGGCCTATCTATCTCTTCACATGGGGTATATCCTAAGGGAGGTGTGAACCTCCTAGGGGAAGGCACTCTGTTGACTTTCATTACTTGGCTGGCCTGGGAGGAGAGCTGGCCAGGTAAAGGCAGGGGGCATCTCTAACAAGAAATGTACAGTTCTGCCTGCAATGTTGCTGACCCTACTTGACCATCCCCTCAGCTGCAGTGGTCACTTTGGAAGTTGGGCTGAGTGAAGGGCTTTTCAGCTTAGAGCCAATAAGATCTGTGGCTCTGACCTGGGCATCCTTCGACTCCAGGGCAGGTCCATTTCTAAAATATTCTAAAAGGGTATGTGGGTGGTGATATAAATATTCTAAAATTGTGGTGATTGTTACATATCATGGTGAATATGCTAAGAACTATTGATTTCTACATTGTATATGAGTGAATCATGGGCTTTGTAAAAATATATTTCAACAAAGATCTCACTTTTAAAAAATCCCTTGATAAATTCCAGAGTGATATAGAGATGAGAGAGAGAATGAAGTGAGATAGTTTAGATATCTTGACATCAATGCTAATAGGTTTGTCTCCATAACCTATGAAAGTTTACAGAATGGGAAAGAGTTTGAAAAATTTGTATGAAAACCCATATTAAAATCTTTTCTCCTTTTCCCTTTTCCACAGATATATATGAGGTAGTCTCGCTTTTTAAGGAAGTTCTACAAAAATTGATTTTTTAGTTGGGATGGAAGCCTTGGGGACATGTTTTAAACTCTTCTAAAAGTCAAGAAGTGGGGCCGGTGCTGTGCCTTAGCAGGTAAACTTGCCACCTTCAGTGTAAGCATCCCATATGGGGACCAGGTTGAGTCCTGACTGCTCCACTTCTGATCCAGCTCTCTGCTATGGCCTGGGAAAGCAGTGGAAGATGGCCCAAGTACTTGGGCCCCTGCACCCACGTGGGAGACCTGGAGGAAGTTACTGGCTCCTGGCTTGAGGTCATCTCAGCTCCAGCCATTGTGGCCATTTGGGGAGTGAACCAGCAGATGGAAGATCTTTCTCTCTCTCTCTCTCTTTTTCTCTTTCTCTGTCTCTGCCTCTTTGGAACTCTACCTTTAAAATAAATAAATAAATAAATCTTTAAAAAAAAAAGTCAAGAAGTAGGGACCAGCGCTGTGGTGTAGCAGGTAAAGCCACCTGCAGTGTTGGCATCCCATATAGGTACCGGTTCAAGTCCCAGCTTCTCCACTTCCACTCCAGCTCTCAGCTATGGCCTGGGAAAGCAGCAGAAAAAGGCCCAAGTCCTTGGGCCTCTACACCCTTGTGGAAGACCTGGAGGAAGCTCCTGGCTCCTGGCTACAGATCAGCACAGCTCTGGCTGTTGTGGCCATTTGGGGAGTGAATCAGAGGATGGAAGATTTCTTTCTCTCTCTCTCTCTCTCTCTCTCTCTCTCTCTGCCTCTCTGTAACTCTCAAATAAATAAATCTTTAAAAAAAGTCAAGAACTAGAACAGTGGCTAACAAATAACTAATGATCTATTCCTGTTAACACTGGTTATCATTTATTATTTATTATCCTTGTTTTATAGGTGAAGCGGCTGAGGCACAAAGATTTTAACTCCAAAGCAATTCTTACCGGGAGTGACAGTGCCAATTGCAGAGTCTATTCCCAGAACTTAAGCTGCTAAGGATCAGGATTTGCTGCTTCCAGCAAGTAGTAGATATTTCTAGGAAGAAGGCTTGCCCTTTACCAGGGCACATTCCCTGGCCAGATAGAAAAATAATGCAGTGCTGAACTGTCTGCTAGGATGGAAACATAAACATTAAAGAACCCAGAAGTTAGGACAAAATATTGGATTAGACTAGGTTCAAATCCCAGCTCCTTAAGAAGCTCAGCCAATACGAGCTTTGTTCCTAGGTGGTAAATCCCACAGCATCCCGTCCACCTATAGGAGCTGATGAGGATTAACATCAGTGACTTCTATGAAAGTGTCTGGCTCCCTGTAGAAATCCAGTAAATATGTGATTTATTCCGTGAATACAAAGTGCATATTTTGTCAGTTGTACATGTCCTCTTTTATTTATATACAATTGTTTATGATAGAAGTTCAGAGAGTTTTCTGAATGTTATCTTATTACTCATAGCTCAGCTGCAAACTCTCAACAGATAAATGTCTGTAAATTTTTTAAGATTGGAGGAAACAGTATGGAAAAAGGACAGACAATAAAATCAAACAAGAAATCATCCTATTTTAGTGTTCCCATGTGGTAAGGTGGTATTTCTAGTGGTAACACTCCAGTTTTTGTGACTCAATTCATTCAGCAATACTTACTCTATGCTCTCCTCAGTGTCTGATGTATGTTCAGAACTAGAGATGGAGCAGGTCCCTCCTAGGGTTCACCTTTTAGGAGTAGGGGAGAAACAAAGACAATAAACAAGTAAAATAAACAAATGAACTAGAGAAAACCTGATAATGATGAGTGTTCATGGGTTAGAGCAATGGTTTGTTTTACAGTGGGGTTAAAACCAACCCTTGGGGCTCATTTTCCTGATCCTAAAAGATACTTCCACACTTGTAAACTGTAATCTTGCCACAAAAATGTTTACCAGATTGCCACAGAGGCTCTTGACTAGAGTAAGTTCTTTATCATCAGAGGACTACATATCAATGCTAATTAGTTTTTGCACAGTGCTTTGCAGAGCCCACAGCATCCTAGGGTGTGTGCACTGGTAGAATCTCCTGATCTTATTTTTGTTCAAAGAGAAGGTGTTGAATTTATTTATTTATTAAAAAAGATTTATTTATATGAAAGAGCTGCAGAGAGAGAGAGAGAGAGAGAGAGAGAGAGAGAGAGAGAGAGAGAGAGGTCTTCCATCTGCTGGTTCACTCCCCAGATGGCTGCAATGGCTATAGCTGAGCTGAACTGAAGGCAGGAACCAGGAGCTTCTTCCGGGTCTCCCACTCAGGTGCTAGGGCCCAAGGACTTGGGCCATCTTCTATTGCTTTCCCAGGCCATAGCAGAGAGCTGGATAAGAAGTGGAGCAGTCAGGATGCAACCCAGCACCCATATGGGGTGCTGGCACTGCAGGCCAGGGCTTTAACCCACTGCACCACAGCACCAGCCACAAGGTGTTGAATTTAGTACTCTCCCAATTGTACCTACTGAGCAACTAGTATCACAGCCAAGCAAAACATGTCAGATAAGAAAGCCTTATTAAATAAAGCACTTACTTCTCTGGTGTTGCTAGGTAAAATGTGTTCCTGTGCTCCTACTCCTTGTCATTTTCTGAATGAGGACTTGTATCTCTGAGCAAGGAATTCTAGCTGGCTTTATCCCTGTCTCCCCCAGTATAGGTCTTTAAATCTACTGGGAACTCAGTGTTCATTGAGTTAAATTAAATATTAAAAAGAGATGATTTACAGATCACACAAAAGACAAGATAGTGTTCAATGAAAGAAAACCTTCAAGATATTGAAAGAGCAAAATGAACATCATGTTATTTGAATGTAGAAAGTATCTTCTCTGGCAGATTGGATAAAAATAATTCAATCTATTTTATGAGGTTTTCTATTCCTAAAGTGTTAATTGACCTCTTAGGTTGTCCAGAAATTTCTAGACCAGCTAATTACTGAGGTGAAATCTTCCCATAGGCATGTAGTATGCAAAACTGCAAATGAAACTAGCATTTTATCTTTCTTAGTGCTGTCACAATGCACCAAGAAAGCGCTTTGTAGTTTGGTTACAGTTGCTTTTTAGTTCTGCCTATCAATGGCATAACATATGTGAACTTGATCTTTCTTGGCAACTTGCTTTGCAGTTAAGCAGTCCTGGCTTTTGTTCATTTTCCTTTTTCTCTAACATAGTTTTAACCATGTACTGAAATGCACTAAAATGATATGTAAGCACTGTCTTTAATTAATTGTGCTTATAGCTAGCATCTGGAAAATATAGTAGAACATCTGCTTTGCATAGAGCCACCTAAGGATTATTAAAATCTGGTTTTCAAAGTCCTTTTACATTGTAAGTATCATGTGTTAGCCACATTCACACACAAATGATTTGAAAAGAAATTAAGCAAAATGGCCTTAGTTCAGTACTTTAAAGAAACAATCAAGATGCAAGATTGTATTTCATTTTTTCTCTCCAAATCAGGAAACCTGTTCTTTTCTTGATTAGTCTAAGTGGGGTGTGAAGGTGGAAGGGTGGTGGGAAAGCAGTCTGCAGAGTGCTGAATGGATGTTGGTTCCCTAAATACGATACAGCATACATTTTAAAATAAGCACTAAATGAAGGCGAGGGAAGCTTCACCATCCAGTTGGAAACGTTTACTACTCCTTGTACTACATTTGGAACTTTTACTCCAAATCCACTTAAGAGTATGCAATTATTGGGGCCAGTGCTGTGATGCAGCAGGTTAAAGCCCTGGCCTGAAGTGCTGGCATCCCATATGGCTGCCGGTTCTTGTCCTGGCTGCTCCTCTTCCGATCTAGCTCTCTGCCATGGCCTGGGAAGGCAGTGGAGGATGGCCCAGGTCTTTGGGCCCCTGCACCCGTGTGGGAGACCCAGAAGAAGCTCCTATCTTCTGCCTTTGGATAGGTGCAGCTCCGGCTGTTGCGGCCATCTGAGGGTGAACCAGCAGATAGAAGACCTCTCTCTCTGTCTCTCTTTCTGTAACTCTGTCTTTCAAATAAATAAATAAATCTTTTAAAAATAGTATGCAATTATTAGTTCTGTTTTATGACAAAGTCCATTTCACAAAATACCTTTTTTTGATTTGCATTATCTTCTTACTCCTATTTGACATAGCCCTATAAAGAATGAAGTTCCAGTAACCTTTCCATTATGCTATCTCATAATTTGGGGCTCATAGCTATTTGTGGCACAAAGGGAGAATATTCATGTTTCCCCCCACATGTCAAAGTATTTAATAGCAACTTTTATTACACAATTTGGTACACACACACACATGCACACACACACAACCAGAAATAATAATTTTTATTATGAAAATCACATGGGATTAAGATGTTTCCTGAGTGGACTTTTAAAATTAAGTGTTCAAGTAAGTGGAGTAGTAATTATATTTCATTAATAATGACAGATACTTTGTTAATTATAAAACACATAATAAGCACATAAGGTATTGATTTGACTGTCACTAGACAGAGACTCACAGCAATTTGATATGATTGTTCAAGTAGCTATTAAAAGCTAACTGAAAAGTGTCCTTTGTACTATTAGTTCCTTCTCTTTCATGGGAATAGACTCATTTCTGATTGTTTAGCCACTTTGTAAATACAGGGATTGCTCAGAATAAACCTAGTTAGACTAAATAACTAGAGCAGATAATGGTCAAGGAATTCCATCTTCCTGCAGGAAGAAGATCAAATTTTAGAGTACAGAAACTGCAAATATTTTTGGCCAATACTAATCACATCATAATATGAATAATAGCTAATATTTACTGCAGTCCTATAATGTGCCAGGCACTCTGCTCGGGTCTTGATCTTTTTCATGTCGCAATCCTATGAGTCAGGAATGCTTACTCTCTGTAGTTTATAGGTGGAAACATCAAGCTTTAAGAAGGCAAAGTGACATGCTCAAAGTCACACATTCCACTAATTGCAGTGCATGGGTTGCCCCACTGTTGTAAAATCAAAACATTAGAGGTTACTCTATTGAGTTTTTCACAATTCACACGCATTTACATTGTAGGAGAAATGCTCAATGATCAGACACTCCAACATGTAGCTGAATTTTGTTTTTACCGATACAGTTAAGATATTCCTGGTCTACAGCTGAAACCAGAGTAGAGATAGATTGTTATAAAGACAACCTTATGCCATAGGGACTTTGGACATGAATGTTGTCCCCTACTTATTTGCAAAGGGGCCAGTTTAAAATTTCTTTTTCCTGTGTTAAAAATTGCTTTGATATTAGCCAACAGTTCATAAAGCTATGAGTCTTCAGTAGATTTAAAATTAGAAGAGAGAGAGGCACACAGATGTAGATAGGACATTTGATGTCCTCACTCTTTTCAAAATAAGAACTTGATATGCTGTATATTTTGGCATATTTGGTTTTTGTCACACTGAGAAGAGAAAAGCCATTTGGCTAAATGACCTTCTGGATTTTGAAGGGAAATGTTTCAGTGAACTGAGAATTGCTTCTAACACTTATCTTGAGCAACTAAATAAGCTGATTTCTGGTTCCCAAGGAATGTGTGTTCCATTTTATGAGTGGAAGGAGATCTTGAGATTTGAAGACAGAATGGGACACAGGAATCTGCCATCATGGGCCCCCTGGGTTCATGAGAATCTGGGTTCAGGACACGTAATCAGGATCCCAAACACTGCCTTATGCAGTGAGACATTGGCTTTCTCTTACCTAACAGTATGAAAGTGGGTAGTACAGGGCTGGCATGGCTGCTCAGACCCAGACCCAGACCCAAGCTGCTCTACCATCCCTGGCTTAGAGGCTGTTGACCTCAATATATGTTCAACAGGGCACCCAGTACATCTGCATTTCAGGAAGAAGGAATATGTGCTTCCTTGAGAGACACAGCCTGAAAATTGTGCACATTACTTTTCCTTACATGCCACCAGCCAGACCTTACTCCTATACAACACATAGATAGTACAATTATTACTCTAGGTAGTTGTATGGTTAGCTAAAATTGGAAAGTTCTATTATTGTAGAAAAATGGGAAAACAGATAGTGGCAGACAAAGAACAAGTGCTGCTACATTGTCTTTATAAAATGTTTCTTGTCCAGGGGCCAATATTGTGGCCCAGTGGGTATGGCACTCGCATCCCATTTGGGTCTGTTGGAGTCCTGGCTGCTCCACTTATAATCCAGCTCCCTTCTAATGCATCTGAGAGAGCAATGGATGATGGGCCACGTATTTGGGACCCTGCACTCATGAAGGAGGCCTGGAGGAAGCTCCTGGCTTCAGACTGGTCCAGCTCCGGCCATTGCAGCCATTTGGGGAATGAGCCAGCTGATGGAAGATCTTTCCCTCTGTCTCTCCCTCTCTCTCTCTCTGTAATTCTGAAGTTCAAATAAATAAATAAGTGGCCAGAGCTGGGCTGATCCAAAGCCAGGAGCCAGGAGCCAGGAGCCAGGAGCCAGGAGCTTCTTTTGGGTCTCCCACATAGGTGCAGGGGCCCAAGGACTTGGGCCATCTTCTACTGCATTCCCAGGCCACAGCAGAGAACTGGATCAGAAGAGGAGCTGCCAGAACTAGAACCAGCGCCTGTATGGGATGCTGGCACCTCAGGCCGCGGATTAACCTACTGTGCCACAGCACTGGCCCCAGGGGGTGGAATTCTTAAATGTGTTCTGAACTCTTTTCTAAAAATGGTCTCTGGATTGCCACATTATAAAGTTTCTTCCCTCTTTCTTTTAAAATTGCTTACTCATCTCTTCTGTGTCATTTGTTCTGCTAAATGATGAAGAGAAATAGATGACTGAGATAAGGTTTTTGCCCTGGAGACATGGCACTTGTAGAGGTGATAGGATTAACACTGAGGGATGCTGTTATGTCAACGTATACATTCTTTTACTCTATCTGTTTCCAGAAGAAGGTGCATCAGGGTATTTTGGAGTGTTGGCTTCCTCATGGACAGACACAGGGGTAACTCACAGGCAGTGCAGTAAGGGGCATTAAATACCCGACCCAATGCTACACATAGTGTGTGTTTACCTTGCATCCCACCCCAGCTTCTTCAAGTTGAGTTCTGAGTGAATATTTTAGATGTAGGGGTTCAGTTCAGAGAAGTCCATGGTTGGAATCTTTTCCCCAAAATGACATGGGCTAATCGTTTTGAGGTCTAGACCCTAAACCAGGATCTTGATGAATTAACAATGAGCCTGAAGATAAGAAATGGTGAATAGATGGTTTTGAATGATGCCTCTTGGCCTGTTATCACTAAAGATGTGAACAATCAGTGCCATGAATGCTTGTAAATTTCAAATTACAAAATATTTTAAAAATTTTCCCCCTGAATTTATTGTTTTGACCTCTTGTGGAGTTGAGTGTCACCAAACATGGAACACAAATAATACTAGAGTTCTGGAACATGGTTGGTATTGAAACTTATCAAATAAAATGCTATTTATTGAACATTTATTTTATTTTAGGCACACGATGTTTGCTTTCCCATATGGTAGCTCACCAGTTTTATGGATGTCACCATATATAGCTTATGGTGATTACTTTTTAAAGACTTATAGTTAATAAAAATACATTTGCTATCAGTGATTTTTATCTTTCTAGTCTCATACTTCATTTGCACCATTATTACAAATTCACTATTGTTTCAATGGACAGATTTGTAACTGCTAGCTAGTTTTATTTTCTCTGGTTCTTAGGTTTCTCTCTGCTTCATGTTCCCTAAATGTGCATCTCTACCTGAAACTTTATGAGAGGTTTCCTTTCCTAAATGATAAAGCTGTTGGCATGATTTATAATTTCCCCTGCAATCTGGTTCCTACTTCCCTGTCCAGCCTCACGTTTCTCCTGAAAGCTTTTCCTTTCTATTTCTCTCTACCCAACTCAGCCAAATCTGAGCTCCTTGCCATTCTGAGAACATGCCATGATGTTTTATGCCTTTAATTTTGCCTACACATATCCTTCTGCCTGGCAGCCTTTCTTGATTGCAACAACAAAATTGAAAACATACAGTTTGCAGGGCTAAAATTTGGTTCAAGATACCAAGAAAAGTGGTATCTTGTTTTTTGTAGAAACACATTTAAAAGTGATCATTTTTGTCACTAGGTCTATTTATTTATTTATTTAATTGTATTGTGGATACAATTGGCACATTGCAAAGCAATTTTGCAATCCTCTGTGTCTTTAAGCATTTTTTTCATTGGTCTTTTTCAGAAAATTTCAGGATTCTTATTCTGCTTAACAGTTCCTCATTTCTGACTTATGGAACAAGTGCAATTTGTAGCAGAGTTGCTTAGCCAAGCCCACAAACACTGACATTCTATGCAGAAATGTTTGGATTTCAATTAAAATTACATGTACTGAGAGAGAGACAAGAAGAATTTATATAGAATACATCTTGGCCTTTTGCAATGCAAAGTTTGGGGAAAAGTATTCTTTACCAACTACTTTTTTTTTTTTTTTTTTAAATACCAGGACCTGGAGAC
Organism: Lepus europaeus; assembly: GCF_033115175.1. Lineage (NCBI taxonomy): Eukaryota > Metazoa > Chordata > Mammalia > Lagomorpha > Leporidae > Lepus > Lepus europaeus. The sequence continues at coordinate 35,450,367 of NC_084830.1, forward strand.
ATGCTGTTTATTCTGGTAGAGATTCTCCCCCTCCTAACCCACACCTATTTTCTTTTAACCTCTAATTGTCCTTCACAATCCAGATTTAAAAAATTAAGTACCTTTGATGGGGCTTCTCTTTGATAGCCTCAAGTTAAATTAGACTTCCTATACATTTTTTTTTTTTTTTGTAGGTGGTACTGTTCTTTGCACTGCTCATCACAATTTACAATGGTATATTTGAGAGGGGTATGCTATACAGGAGTTAAGAATACAGGGTTTTGGGGCCAGCACTGTGTCTCAGCACGTTAATGCAGTGGCCTCTTAGCTCTGGAATCCTATGTGGGTGATAGTTCGAGTCCCGGCTGCTCCACTTCCAATCCAGCTCCCTGCTAATGTACCTGGGAAAGCAGTGGAAGATGAAGCAAGTGCTTGGGCCCTTGCATCCACCTTGGAGAAGCTCAGATCCAGCCATTGCAGCTATTTGGGGGAGTGACCAACGGATGAAAGATCTCTCTCTCTCTGCCTCCGTCTCTCTGTAACTCTGCCTTTCAAGTAAATAATTTTTTAAAAAAGAATACAAGCTCTTGAGTCAGAGTGCATGGATTTAAAAGCCATCTATAGACTATATGACCTTGGACTGTTGATTAACTTCTTTGTTCCTCAGTTTCTCCATGAGTTAAATGGGCTAAAAATAATAGTGATCACCCATTATCCACTATTAATGAGGATTGATTGATGACAAAAATACATTTAAGTATTTTGAACAGTGCCTTGTTACATAATAGGCAATCAAATTTTTATCTGTTTTATATTTGTTTTACTTACTGAATGTTTAATTTTCTCATTACACTATAAACTTCATGTGGGCAGGGACCATGTCTGAAACATTGCACTTGGCTGATAACATACACACTGAGATAATTTACTGAATGGGTGAAAAACAGTATAATTATTTGAAAGAGCTTTAAATATTTGACTACATATTTATATTTTAATTAGACCCCAAAATTAGTAAAAATATTTATTTTACTTGACAGGCATAGTGACTGGCAGGCAGATGGGGGTGGAGAGAGAGAGAGATGGATCTTCCATCTACTGGTTCACTCCCGAAAGGGTTGTAATAGCTAGGGCAGGGCCAGGCAGAGGGATGGGCCAAGTGTAAGCCTGCAGTCTGAAACTCCATCTGGGTGTCCCATGCTAAAATTAATGATTTTTATTGTTTGCTGTGACATTAGAAATTAGGATCTGAATAGACATTTCTCAGAAGAAGAATCATAAATGATCAAAAGAATCATGGAAAAAATGCTAAATATCACTAGTCATTAGGGAAATGAAAATAAAAAACATAATGAGGTACCATCTTACTCTAGATATTATAGATTTTTCAAAAAGACAAAAAATTAGCAAATACGGGTGGAGATGTGGAGAAAAGGGAATATTGTCAGAGTGAATGCAAAGTAGTGCAATCATTATGGAGAACAGCAAGTTTCCTCAAAAACTAGAAATAGATCTACCGTATGGCCCAGCCATCCCACTTCAGTATATAACTGAAGGACATGAAGTCAGCGTATGGAAGAGATACCTGCACTTTCATGTTCATTGCAGCACTATTCATAACAGCAAAGATACAGATTCAGCATAGATGTCTACTGGTGCATGGATTTAAAATGTGGTATATATGCAATGGAATATTATTCAACCTTAAAAAGGAATGAAATCTTTGCAGCAAAGTGAGTATAACTGGAATTCATCAGGTTAAGTGAAATAATCCAGATGCAGAAGATACATGTTCTCTGTCATATGTGTACTTAAAAACAGTTGATCTGAATTTACAACAGTGATTATTAGAGGATGGGAAGTTTGCACAAGGGGAGATTGAATAACATGTATCCAAACACAGTCAGAAAGAAGTAACAAGGTCTAGTGTGCCATAGCAAAACAGTGAGTGACTATATAATACTGCATTACATATTCTACAAAGAACTGGAAGAGAGGACCTGGTAGGCATCAAAGTCTGAAAAAAAAAAAAAAAGATGAAGAAATCTAAAAGCCAGCTGCCTAGTTTGATTGGTTATGCCATATATCCTTATTGAAGCAGTACACTGAACCTCATAAAACGTACAAGTTTTGGGGCTGCCATTATAGTGCAAGTTAAGCTGCCACCTGTGATGCCAACATCCCATATGGGTGTCAGCTGGAGTCCTGGCCGCTCCACTTCCGATCCAGATCTCTGCTATGGCCTGGGTAAGCAGTAGAAGGTGGCCCAAGTCCTTGGGACCCTGTACCCACTTGGGAGACCCAGAAGAAACTCCAGGCTCCACGCTCCAGCCTTCTACTTGGCCCAGTTCCGGCCATTGCAGCCATTTGGGGAGTGAACCAGCGGATGGAAGCTGTCTCCTTTCAAATAAGCTTTTTTTTTTTTTTAAATGTATTGCATGTTAATTTAAAATTTTTTAAGGAAAAAATCTTTATGAAACTATGAAAATAAATTTTCTTAGAAATTATGCACTAATTAAAAGTAGAAAAATTGTGAATAGATAACTTTGATGTAATTAGAAAAGTAGCTATGGGTGTTAAATTTTAGTCTAGATTTTCTCTTTACATGACAAAAAGATCAATTTTTCTGCTATAATATACATTTTTAGATTTTCCTGTAGAACATTTGGGATTTGATTTTTGGTTTTAGCTAAGGAATATTTTGACAAAATCTTAAATCATTGAAATGGTAGCTCTGATATGGAATTGGTATTTCAAATTCTTATATTGAATTTGTCTCAAAGGGCATATACAGTTTAACAATGTTGGGTTAATTCAGCTAATTCTGATACAGTCACTGTTGTGAAAGTTGTGTCAAAAAGGTTATTCTTATTTCATTAGTAAAAATGCAATAGAAATTTCACACCCATTCAAGATCGTAAATGTGTTCCTAAAGTGTAACCTATCACCCATCCACTCATCCATCCATCCACGTATTATCTATCTATATTTAAGTTTCACATAGACAAAAAGGGAAAAGTCACATTTTTCTGGGCCTCCTCTCAGTTTCTGTTTCATCCAAATGGAAACAATGAAATTCTGGATTATTATGCAGAACCATGTGCCAGTTCCTAATGAATGCTCCATTTACATTCTCATTCTATTGTTCTTCTAAGTAGTTATTTTCACATTTAGTTAAGCTTTATTTTTCTGTATGATGTATATCATTTTAAAAATAAACCACAAGGAATTTGAAGCAGTATCACTTTGACAATTTACATTACATCACAAACTGAATTTTATGCCAAATCTGATCTATACAAGCTGCAACTATGTTCAGCCAGTATTTGGTCTAGTTTGAATTTAATACCCAACTGGCCTACATCTGACAGACTTAATTTTATTAATTCAAGAAAGTTTGCTCTGTTTTCCATATGTGCCAGAAAGGATCACGGTTCATTGAGAAGACTGAAGGGGAGATTGCTGAATAAACCTTTATTTAGTATTGAAATGAGGGCCGCAGTGATAGGAACTGATACATCAAGTGTCACAGATTTCATACTGATAAAAGAGCCTAGTGAAAACATTTTCACACCCTTTGCAGTTTATTGTTTAAACAGCAGGACATAATTATAAGAGAGTGTGCTGTGCTCATTTATATTTAATAATGTAAAAAATTCCATGGATTGGTTTGAATTTTCTGGCTCTCTCACATATGGCAATGCTCAAATTAATTACATAATGGTTGGGCTATCCCATTGGTTTCCCTTTTACAGATCTTGCCTTGCCTGCAGGTAGCTGTTGTTGTCTTAGTCAGCTCGGGTTGCAATAATAAAATACCGCAGCCCGGTGACTCGGACAACAGAAATTTATTGTCTCACCATCTGGAGGCTGGAAGTCCAAGAGCAAGGTGCTGGCAGTGCTGGTTCTTCTGAGGCCTCACTCTGGGCTGTGCAGATGGCCACCTCTCTCCACCTGGTTGTTCCTCTGCACTTGCGCTCCCTAGTGTCTGTCCACATTTCTTCTCCCTTTGTTTCTTAAAGTCTAATTTTGCTTTTGTCTTCTTTCCATCTCTTTCTTTCTTTTAGAGACAGATAGATCTTTCTTTTCTTTCTTTTTTCTTTCTTTTAGAGAGAGAGACAGACACAGAAGGAAAGAGAAATTGAACTTCCATGTGCTGGTCCACTCCCCTAACGCCTGCAATGCCTGGGCCTGGGCCTGGCCCCAAAGCTTGGAAAGAGTAGAGCAGAGCTCTCAATCCAGGTCTCCCAAGTGGGTGTTAGGAACTCAATCCATTTTTTTTTTTCAGGACTTATTTTGTTTATTTGAAAAGTAGAGTTACAGAGAGAGGGGGAGTTAAAGAGAGGGAGAGGGAGAGAGAGGGAGAGGGAGAAAGAGGGAGAGAGAGGGAGAGAGAGGGAGAGAGAGGGAGACAAATCTTCATCCACTGGTTTACTTCCCAAATGGCTACAACAGCCAGTGCTGGGCCAGACCGAAGTCAGGAGCCAGCAGTTTCATTCAGGTCTCTCACATGCATGTAGGAGCCCGAGCACTTAGGGCATCTTCTGCTGCTTTCCCGAGTGCTTTAGCTGGATAGGAAGTAGAGCAGCTGGGACTCAAAACAACTCCCATTTGGAGGCTGGTGTTCTTGGCTGAGGCCCCAAGCACTCAATCTTTTAAGCCATTACTGCTGCTCTCCATGTCTGCAATAGCAGGAGGCTGGACTCGGGGACTGAAGACAGGAATTAAACCAAGGCACTCCTATGTGTCTAAGGCCAACGTCCACCCAGGAGGACACCAATTACATTGGATCAATACTCACCCTAGCGTTTAATTTAATCCCCTCTTTAGACGTCCTTTTGTCTAGATACAGTCACATTCTGAGGTATGGAGGAATAGCGCTTCAAACTTTGAAGGACTATTTGGGGACAAAATGTATCAAACGACACCCAGAGATGTTTATTTCCCAACATCAACATTTTGAAGCTCTAGTAGTAAAAGCTGCAATATAACACAGCTTTCCAAACATAATCAACACCATACCCTTAGCATCGTCAGCCAGAAGAGCTGCTTTAGGTTCAAACAGCTGCTTTTTTCTGAATTGTGTGTTTGAAGTTGAATTAAAGATGACAGAAGTATGTAAAAAAAAATTTAAGCCAAGGTATTCAATGGAACTAAGGTGAATCAGACCAAGTATCTCCTTAAAACTTTTTAATGATTCTGTTTCTTCCTAGTTAGTCTGTAAGAATGCAAATATCTAGGTTTGCTTATCTTTCCAGTAGCTAGCACAGTACTACAGACAGTAAGATAATTGCAATGTATTAACTTTTTGGGTGAATAAATTGATGACTTTTCTAATACTACATGGTTTTAAATCATAAAACAGGGATAGAATCTTCTTCAAAAGTGGCCAATAAGCTGTTACAAACTTTGCCTATTGAAGGTTTTCTTCAAGCTTTTCTATATATTCAGGTTTAAATGATATCAACTGATAGAAAATATAAAAGTTAATTTTAGACAGATTTGTCTCAATCCTGGTGAATTTTGCATCCAGAATTGACTTGAACAACCACGTGATTTTTTTAAAGTGGAAATTGGCAATCAGGCTCACTGTGGAGATACAGATGTCAATGTGGTTGTAATGTGGGCGATTTTATGGGCTTCTGTAAAGATAAGGTTGCCTTTTGACAAGGGAGTTAGGAAATAACATTGGGATTAATCCAATACGTCATTAGACATCTTCCAAGAAGACATGAACAGGAGTCTCAACCACTATGCACACAGTCAGGGTTGGTAGAAGTGTCTGGTGTAGTTTTTAGGGAGAAATCTAGAAGATGAATGGACTAAGAAAATGAATTTTTAGTTGATATTTTCTGTAGAAATTATAGGGTGGATGTAAAGCAGGTAGGGAAAATGGAGCCCAAAGAATGAGGTGTTGACATTGTGTAGGCTGCATGGAGAAGGGGTGGCCATTTTGGCAAACATTTGAAGGAAGTGGTGCATAAACCTAGAATACTCTCTGTATTGTATACTAGGGCATCCTAACAAAATGCCACTTAATTTTCTCAGTTCTGGAACCCAGAAATCCAAGATCAAGGTGTTATTAGTTGTGTTTTCTACTGAAGCCTCTTCCATTGGCTTGCAGATGGTCACCTTTTCACTGTGCCCTCCTTACTTGTGCATTGTGTTTCTGCCTATCCAAATTTACTTTCTTATAAGGACACCCATTAGACTGGATACGTCCTTTTAACTTAATCATCCATTAGGAAGCCCAGTCTCTAAATAATACATTCTGAAGTACTGGGAGTGAATTTGGGGGCAAGGTGTAATTCAGTCTATAGTAAAGTCATGAATATAAATAGACTTTTTTTGTAAACTGCATTTCCATATACATGGAAATTGGTTGGTCAAATTTCCTTGAAGCTATACTCCTGGATATACATTTTCTCAGATACTAGGAAAGTCCACAGGCACTTCCACCTTCACATGGCCTTATCTTGAGTTATTAATGTCTCCCCCAAATATGCATCTCTCTGGTATTCTTTCTTCTTTACTTGATGCCACTATCTACCTTTCCACTCAAGCCTGGATCTATCCTACTGAATCTCTTTCTTCATCACCTCCTTCCCTGTCATCAATTTCACTGACTCTGGCTCCAAAATGCCTTTCAGATCTCTGCCTTGTCTGTGATCATTTCATTACTTTGGTCAGATGTCTCTGTTATTGTGCCTTGATTGCAGCAATAGCCTCCTCTTGACTTCCACTCCACCCCTCCATCCTTTATGCACAGTTGTTAGGAAAGTTCCCTAAAATATCAGCCTGGCCATCTCACCCTTTAACTTCTTCAGTGGTTCAATAGTCAAAGGAGGTCCTCCTAAGAGAGCTCACAGAGCCTCTGTTTACTCCAGCCACACCTTCCTCTAAACTGAGTCCCAAACCTAGCAGCTCTCCAGCCAGAACATGCTCCTTGCAAATGTCACACAAATTCCCTGCGTTTCAGCTCTAACTATGCCTTTATCTCCCCCAAAAGTAATCGGTTCTCCCAAGGAGGGCTGTTATCCATCTTACTTTGTTCAGGTGTTACCTTCCCAGGCACCATGATGCCTTTTCCTATTCCCCTGGGGACTTATGCCAGCTCCATTCTACTGTTTATGAGGCTACTGCAATTATTTGCTTTTCTGTCTGTCTCCCCTAGTCTTCTGGGAGCCCCTGAAGGAAGAGACAGTTTCCTGGTAATCTGTTAATCTTTGTCTTCTTAATGAATATAATGAGATTAGGATCATTGTCCCTGGAGCCTGGCTGCCTGGATTTGATTTTAGCCTGACATTTCATCTTGGGATATTTAAACTTGACTTAAAGTAAGAAATAAATATTGGTATGCTAAAGTTTTTATTGTCTGAAAAGAGAATTAATACATTTCTAAAAGAAATAAATGGGCTATATATAATTTTTTTCTGAATGATATAACTTGTATATCATCACCAAGGGAGCAAAATAGGAATCTCTTGAAAATTACAGAGTTGGGAAGTGCTTCTGAGGGTATGGGGGGTTAAGCGTTAGGATCATGGACCCTTCATAGTATCTTGGCAACTTCATTTTTCATGGACTTTCCTTTGACCCCCCTTTTTAATAGAATCATATTAACATAATTGTCTAGAGTAAACCAGCAAATGGCAAACTCCATTGAGCACTCAAACATGTCTTTTTAGGATAAGAGAGCTGATTCTTAGGAAGAAGACTAATAGTACTACCACTTAAGTGCCTCCTATCTACTAGTATTTTAAAATTTACTCTTGGAATTATTCCCAAATATCATTATATCATCATTATAAACATCAATTAAGGAGATATGTAATCTGCACTATCGGTTTTTTTGGCGTCAGACATTTCTATATTTATTTAATAGAAAATAGTGCATTTCATCCATCCTTTTTTCTTCAAAAGAAAAGTGCAGTTTTAAGTCTTAGAGTCTATATTAATTTCTTTCTGTTAGAAATACTACCCTCTTCAGAAAGAAAACACAAAGCTGATAATTCAAACATCATGGAACTAAGAAAGAATAGGCATTTGATACATATTTGTCAAAAATATCTCATGCTATTTACTTTTTAACTATTGATGTCATAATCTATAAATCACAAAAATAAGAATAGCTTCAGATTGTTTGTGATGAGGAGGAATTCCAAATCACCAAAGGAACTCAACTGGATCCTTCTATCAGTAGTTGTATTTAGCTCTCAGAATATTGCTCATTTCTGTGCTTTGGATTCATGTTACAGAACATAAATCAAATTTTCTCTAATCCTTTAAGTGTCAAACAATTCTGTGAAAATAAGCCAAAGACTTCCCTCTTTTACATAATGAGATATGACTTCAGATAAACATTGACAAGCATAGATAGGAAAGAATGTTTCATTAAAGGAAATAGAAAAGAGTTGAATGTGTAATATTTTCATAAATTTACTTATATTCATAAAGCAGAATATAGCCAAAGAGTAAAGCATAAAACTCTTTTCATAAGTAATAACAAACATACTGCTTAAAAAAAAAAACCCAAGGCATGCTCTTTTCCTAACATCATAAAAATGAAGCATTAAAAATCGTACCACAAAAATAAGGAATCCTTCATAAACATGAACATGATTTTTCTTTAAATAAAAAAGAAGAAGGAATTTCTCAGCTTATATATATAATTCTAAGGCAATCGTGTGTGAAAAGAACCATCATTGACATGCAGATGATAAAATAACTTCATACCTAAATATACTTTGTTAAAACCAAAATTATATACCTTAAATGACATCCATTCATGTTCATAATTTTGGATTAAAATACACAGTTAAGCATTATATTAAATTGAATACCTAACCATGCCTTCAGAGAAATTGTATGTTGATTTGCAAATGCCAAAGTCTACATGCACATGCTTAATTGTGCTCTCAGATTTGGCATTGTTGAGTTGGATTAAAGTATTTTGGACTAAAGATAGTAACTTCATACCATTATCAAAATTCTATTACATACTTTGCTGTTAGAAATTGAGACGTTAAAAATATTTATGCACTTGGTTTTATCTCATTAAATAATGTGCCATTAAGAAAAATACAAATAGACCAAGAAAAGCCTTGGGACTTTTTTCATTCCTAGTCTAATAATAGAAAGGAGACAGACCAGTGATGGAGTATACTATACCATGAAACATAACCCTTGCCAATATTTCCCAACCAAGATTCTTTGAGGAGGTAAATGTGCATTTGGACAACAGAAATCAATGTACCTCATTTGTTTAGAACTCCACACAGCATTTGATAAGAATTTCATACTAAAGACTGATCAATAAAAAGAAGCAAAATCAAGTTGCCATTGGATTTAAGGACATGTTTGCTTTAAATGTAGAATTGACTTAGAGAAGTCAGTAAATATTAGAGATAATAGGGAATGCCTCTAGATAAATATGTACCTCAGATTTCTCCTATGGGGGTATAATAAAAGCAGTTGGAGATAAATTGAAGGGAATTTACTAAAACACAAACACTCAAAAGCATCACAAAGTTGGGCAAGGGTGGTGATACAGCAGGGTGAGCCACCAGCTGGGTTGCCTGCATCCCATTTCAGAATGCCGGAGTTTGAGTCCACGTTCACTTGTCACTGAGCTTCCTGCTAATGGACACCCTGAAATGCAGCAGGTGCTGGCTCAAGTCCTTGGGTCCAGGCTCCTGGTTTCAGCCTGGCCCAGCCCTGGGTGTTGTGAGCATTTGGGGAGTAAGCCAGTGATGAAAGCTCTCTCTCTCTGCTTTCAAATAAATAGGAACAAATTAATAAGCTTAAAAGAAAAAAACCAAAAACACCCCAACAGTGAAAGGGAGCATTAGAAAAATAACTATTCTTTAAGTTTGACCCATATTCTAAATATTTATAGCTTAAAAATTGGCATGAGGGAAATCTGTCCTCACCAGTTTCTCCCTGTCACCAGCTACAAAGTTATTTCCTTCTTTCTCTGTCCCCATGACATGTCAGAAGCTCTTGAGACACTTGCTTTAATTTTCCACTTACGTTTCTATTTCCCACTAGTGGTGAGCTCTTGGCTCCAGCACCTTGAATCCTGAGAGCCCAAAGACACACACGTTCACTGAATAATTAAAAGAGAACTAAACACATGCTATAGCTTGCTTCACATTGCACCATTTGGAAGCAACTGTTTTAAATGATAAAAAGGTGCTTTTCCTGATGGTTCGATTTATCAAATGAACTGTTTCTTTCTATTCTGAAAGACATTAGATTTCTTTTCTTTCTTTCTTTTTTTTTTTTTTTTTTTGACAAGCAGAGTTAGACAGTGAGAGAGAGCGAGACAGAGAGAAAGGTCTTCCTTCCGTTGGTTCACCCCTCCAAATGGCTGCTATGGCTGATGCGCTGCACTGATCCGAAGCCAGGAGCCAGGTGCTTCCTCCTGGTCTCCCATGCGGGTGCAGGGCCCAAGGACTTGGGCCATCCTCCACGGCCTTCCCAGGCTATAGCAGAGAGCTGGACTGGAAGAGGAGCAACCAGGACAGACTCTGGCGCCCCAACCGGGACTAGAACCCGGGGTGCCGGCGCTGCAGGCAGAGGATTAGCCTAGTGAGCCGCGGTGCCGAAAGACATTAGATTTCAAGAGTAGCCTCTCTTACTGTTAATTTCAAACGATGTTGGAGGTTTAGTCTCTGATAAGGTGGTAAGCTTTGAAGAGACGAGCCTGTGAAGGAACTCTTTCTTGCTCACCTTACCCTGGAAGCAGGCAGGGAAGGTGGCATTGGAGCAAGGAGGAGGAGCCCTAGGGGTTTACCTTCTCTCCAAGGTCCGCGGCAAAAACAGAGGAAGGAGGGAAACTAGAAAGATCTCAGGAAAATGGTGTTATGAAATCTATGAGCGTTCAAATTTGATTTGTTCAGCTAGTCACAAATGTAACATGAATAATAATGTAAAATCAAACTTGAAATGGAGAGAGTAAATTACCATCTAGGAACATAATATGAAATCACCCCTTTTGTGTATTTTAAAATATTTGCTCATCTTAAATTCCTTGAAAGCCAAAGTTTTGTTAGCCTTATGGCTTTTTTTTTTTATAATTTTTTTTTTTTTTTGACAGGCAGAGTGGATAGTGAGAGAGAGACAGAGAGAAAGGTCTTCCTTTTTGCCGTTGGTTTACCCTCCAATGGCCGCTGCGGCCGGCACATCTCGCTGATCCAAAGCCAGGAGCCAGGTGCTTCTCCTGGTCTCCCATGGGGGTGCAGGGCCCAAGGACCTGGGCCATCCTCCACTGCCTTCCCGGGCCATAGCAGAGAGCTGGCCTGGAAGAGGGGCAACCGGGATAGAATCCGGCGCCCCGACCGGGACTAGAACCCGGTGTGCCGGCGCCACAAGGCAGAGGATTAGCCTGTTAAGCCACAGCGCCGGCCAGCCTTATGGCTTTTTATTCAGGGTCCTAACACTGTGCTCAGAATGAAGAAGGTATCACTATATACTCCCTGAGTATTTGAATAAATACATTTTGAAAATACATAGAACTGAGAAAACATATAGGCAATTGCTACTATGTGGACATTTTAAACTAATTGCAACCACAAATTCTTTGAGAAATAATTATTGGATAGCGAGGAAATTAAACAATAATAAATTAATAATTTTAGGGTTTTTTGCTACAAATATTTACTCACAAGAGAATTGTTTGGACTCAGAATTTTCCAAAGATATGTGCAATGCTATGACTGCTGGCAAGCATCCCAAATCCTATCACTGAAGTCTCTGATCATGTCTAACATTTCTTTAAGAAAATATAAGTAAAGTTTCAACTTGAATGGTATTGCCATGATTTAAATTCCACTAAATGGGGGGCATTTTGAGAGCTTATCTATCAAAATAGAAACATACGTGGAAAAAAATTCAACATCATTAGTCATTAGGAAAATGCAAATTGAAACCACAATGTATTATCAAAAAATAATCTATCTGAATCTGAATAGCTAAAATTAAAAAAAAATGACAGCACCAAATACTGGTTAGGATATGGAAAAAGTAGATCCTCATGCATTGCTTGTAGAAATGTAAAAGTACATCTGTTCTGGAAAAGAAAATGCCAGTTTCTTATGTAGACACAATGAGTTTATGTTAGCTAACTGTGGGATGGATGGGAAAAAAAGTATAGTTGAATCATATGGAACCAATGAAAAATAAGATAGCCAAAAATTTACTTACTATATTACTGTATTATAAAATTTGTATTCACAATTTGCATTTTAATTCAAGAGGTCATCAACAATTCACTCTATCAGATACTTAAAATAAATAATAGAAACTCCAAATAATGATGAAACCCAAACAATGCACAAAATTGGTCATCCCTGAGAGTATAAAGTATCTGAAAATTATAGATGGAGTTTTCTCCACAAGGCATTTGTGGGAAATTGTATTGGAGGGAGGCATTTTTAAGAGCAAAGGAGGAACTCTTTCACTATTAGGTATTAACCAGATGGAACTGCTACCTCCCACAGCTTATGATACAGGAGGAATATTTCATGAGAATTTTATATCCCTTTGCTCACTACAACATTTGTAAGGTGCTGACAAGATAAAATAATCTGGAGTTAGACCAATTGTTGAAAACAAACTTGTGCGTATGTGTATTTTATAGTGAGAGGGTGTTATGGTTGAAAAAGAAAGAAAAATACTTAGGTGCAGCAGATTAGAATATTCAGAGAGGTGAGCTTGCAATTTGGATTTTACTGAATGCTGTTGTGCTTGGGATATTTACAGAGTACAAATTTGAGTATTCTAAAATAATACAACTAAGCTGATGCCATCTGGAAAGGTTCTGATGTTAGTTGGCCAGACATAACTCTTAGGTAATTATGTCCATATTGACCAGTGATCCATTTTGACCAACATAGTTTACTTAATGGAGTTTCTCCTGATGATAGCATCACATGCATTCAAACTGGGCTCTCCGGAGACACAACATGATTAGTCCACTGAATGGCTGCTCAGCTGGACTTATTTCCCAGCCCATGGAGAGATGCTGTTGGGAAACACTTTGGCTGGACAAGGCTTGCAATGAAGCAAGTTCTGCTTGCTACCTTCAGCAGAGAGTTTGCTAATCAATTGCTTCTTACTGAGTGCAATATTTATTCATCACCTTTATATGTGCTGACATTTTTTTGAGGCAGAAACAAGGTCTCCAGTAGGCGCATGTTCTGAATCCTGATCTCTATTCTTGCTCATACTCTCAATCATAGTGCTTAAACCCTAGTTCAAAAACCAAGCTGCACTCTCAAGTATTTCAGCACCATAAATGGCTTGCATAGCCCTGTGGGTCATCAACTCTCTTAATTTACTGAAAGCCTGAGTGCATTTAATAACCGCTGGGCATTCAAAGCCAAAACTAGTCATCATTAGTTATTTACTTCTCTTTTCCTCTACAGCAAGGGAGACAGCCAGATTCCCAGAGTTGTTCCAATCCTCCCCCTCCCAAATGGAGAGAGACACAAAGTGTCTGCCAACGCAGATTTTGTGCAGTTCTCTCCACTCCGGGGCTGCCAGTTTTCTTCAGTACAGAATCAGAACTAATACATCATCCTTGAACTTTAAATTGCTGATGTGCCTTGACATTTGGAACAGCCTAGGAACCAGAGGGACAAGGAAGCAGTAGATTTTCCTGCTTTAATGATTTATGCTTTATTTTCAATCTCCTTTTGCAGATCAGAGCAGCTGGCTGGCATCAGTTCCTCTGAGACACAAAACGGAGAATCCTGGGGTGGTCTCCCAGTGGTTTGGAGAGAAGGCAGGCATACGAATGGTGATTAATTTCACATTGTAAAGTGGAAAGATAGGGAATTGGGAGAAATTTCCAGTGATTGCAAGGAATGAAATGCATAATGAGAACCCACGGAGGAGAGCACCTCAATTTTTCTTTTCTAATTTCCACGGAAGTTATCTTCTTTCTAGTGAGATTCTACTTCAATATTGAATTGAACTTGAATTTTTAGCATGGGTAACAGGGAGCCAGTGCCTTGAGTTCTAATCAGAGCACCACACGCCACTGAAAATTAAGAGAATTGCAGCTATGTCTACAAGTGGCAAAATATCATGATGAGTCTTAAGGAAAAGGTGAGCATGCAAAGAGTAAAAGAAGCTTTGCTTCCTGCAGCTCTTGCAAGCAACTAGGATAGGTGGATGTCAGAGACTTAGTACAACTAATCAGCTACCTAGACACTAAGGATGAACTTCAAAATACTCATCCTGTGTTAAAAATACACCTAGTTATCCAGGAATGAGGATTATCTTTCTGTTTTATTAAAGAAGCTGGTATCATTTTGTTGACACCACCCTGAATTGCTTGGGCCACCCAGAAGTAAGATCTTCCAATTGCTCCTTGTCTGTAGAGAACTCTCCTGAGATAAGAGCCGACCTGCTATATCAATTGTCTTTCTGGGGACTACAAAAAAAAAAAAAAAAAAAAAAAAAACTTTAATATATCACATGAAAGTGTTGTTGCAGTTTTTTGCAGGAGCAAATGCATATTAAATTTAAAGTATTGCATATTTAAGCAAAATAATAAATTTCTTTTCTTTTGTTGGGAAATATTTTTGACATAAATGGAGCCTGCATTGAATTTGATCCTATATTCTAATCCAGTAGGTTACATGGAACAGAAAGTGCCTCAAAGCAATGCCTCTGTCCCTCTGCTTTTAAGATCTGTCTCTGTTGTATCTCATCCAAAGAAAATTCAAACTTTGGCATGCATGTATAACCAATCACAATGTTAATCTTGTAATTTTATAGCTGCAGATGCCTTTAGCATAAGCTTCGGTGGCTAGGCTACCTGACTTGAATTCTGCTTCAAGGCACTAAACCAGATATAGATCCTTGATCAAGTATCTATTATCTCTATTTTGTTATCTTTAAAATGGGAATAATAACAATACTTAACTCACCTGGTTGGCTTTGAGGACTATGTGAGTTACTACACCCAGAGTGCTAAGAACATGTTTAAACTGGCATACAGTCAATACTAAACCACTAATGCTTAATTTTAACTGTGTTATTTTACAGTAGAGAAAAAGCAAAAAAAGTGAAGTTAACACTATTGAAGTTGACCTTGGAATTTATTTTATTTCACCCCTTTATCTTGTAGATGATTTATACCTTGCAAGTTTCCCTCTAGCTATTGTAATGCCGATTCTTGCCAATGTTCCCTTAAAAGATACATGTGCCTGGAGCCCTGAAATGTCATATTTCAATACAATTTTATCTCAATCCTGGGACAGTTTGCAACTTAGCCATTATATGTCATCTAAACACACCCTGAAAAATTCATCACTTGGGGTTGACTAATTCAGTATTTCATGTCCATTTGAAGATTGTACACAGGAATACTGTCTAAAATAGAGTTGAACCTCTCTCCACTTAATTATAATATTCATATGTTTCTGATCCCGTTGTATGTATCTCAGCCTCCTTTTAGAGAAATCTAGTCCTACCAAGATGGTGTGGAAAGATCCTGTTGCTTTGCAACATTTTAGGCCGAATATAATATTCTGATGCTTGAAAAATTAGCATGAATGAGATATAGCATTGATCTTGGTCCCTATTTTGCACTTTACTCTTAATTCTCATCAGTTTTTCTCCCACTAAGTAGTTTAAAATATGGAAATACAATGCTTATTTTCTCCTCCTTCTTAATCCCACATCACTGGACCATTGACTAAACTTTTCAAGCTCTAGTTTCCTAAGGTAAGAAAAGTGCTTGTTATAATTGTTAGAGTGAGCAAGAGGCATTTTTTTTTAATCTGAGTAAGATAATTTACAACAGAAAGTACAGTTCCAAGAACCAGGCATAAGCTCTGTAGGAACCTGGCTATGCTGTCAGACACCTATCTTTCAATTGCCTCCTGCCAAATGATGACTGTGGCCCTGTCACCCTGGGCAGCCACATAAGTCTCATTCACACTCCTTCTAATTGGCAGGCTCCCACTCTGGGCACCTCCATGGCCCTTGTCACATTTTTTAGGCAGATAACTTGACACTGTAAATTTGGCTTGGAGCCTGCTACTGTGGGATTTCTTCACATCTGCCCTCGATGGTCATGTCAGTTCATATCCTTGAAGCTCCAGCCTAAACATTTCGCAAATGACATTTCAGGGCGGAAAGATGTGGTGGCTGTGGGGGCTGGCCAGCTCTTTCACCTGCTCAAAGAAGGAAGAGCTGGTTGCCAGGGAAAGAGGGAGTGGGAAGGTGTTTTGCATGGATAGAAAGAGCAGGGAGAAGACTCTCTTCCTATCAGCTGTGGAGGACTTGAGGAAGCTAAGAGAGTGTGGCCTTTGGTTTCCGACACGAATGTGGCAGCAGGCTCAGGAAACTTGATAACAGCTTTTGTGACCTTTGGGTCTGGAAACAGTTTCACTGATTGAAGTCATATAAGTTCAGCTAAATTTGAATGTGTTGTAAATATTTATCTGGCAGCTTGACGTACGGTTGTTCCTGAAATTATGGGGTAGAGTCTTATCTTTCCTAGCATATAATTTTTGAAATGCTCTTCTGGATGGTGTTTAGGATTATAAATATAACTGAGTTATTGTTTTATGCTAAGGTTTTCCCAGGCTTCAAGCCTGTTTAAATGAACACAGGGTGTTTTCTGGCAACTTTGTTTTCCTAAATGTATTGGAGACTGTAATGAAAATCTGCTCAGAGGCTGAGCCTCAGAAAAACATAAACCGTCTGCTCTAGCCAAGGGAATATATTTTCCCTCACATTTCCAGAGACACTGGTATACAGAGCTTAGATGCAATGGGTATTTTATGTGAGAAAACTGTCAGTGTGCAACATTCCTTTCCAGTGAATTATTGAGTTGAGTAGCAGCAAAATGGGCAGGGCACAAGCTAGTCTTCAATGCAATGTCCTTTGTTGCTTCAAAAACTGCTCTAAGCTGCCCATATATTGAAGTACCTGGAGCACAAACAACCCAGAATAAGCACATATATTGCTCCTGTCTCATTAACGAACCAGACATCTCCAACAGCAGGCCCCAGGGCTCATGGAGAGAAACAGTGGCAGGCCAGGATGAAAGAGGAATGGAAGAATGAAAATATCCAGAGTCCAAACAGGAGAGGCAACCACTGTGGATGACCTAGGCTTTATCTGCACAGTTGTGGTTGCCTCAATCGTAAAAGTCCATTTAATTACAGTAGTCCTCCCTTACCTGTAGGAGTTATGTTCCAAGAAGCCCAGGGGATATCTGAAATGTGGGTATTTCCAAAGCCCATAATATATATATTACATTTTCTCCTAAACATACATACCTGTGACAAAGTTTGATTTATAAGTTAGTCACTGTTAGAGAGTAATAGCCAATAAAGCATACTGTAGTAAAAGTTATTTAAAATGTATAAGTAGTTTATTTCTAGAATTTTTCATTTAATATTTTAGAACCATGGTTGACCTGGGGTAACTCAAGCCACAGAAAGCAAAGCAGTGGATAAGGAATAATCCCTGAAATTAATTTTATTCACAATTTCAAGTATTTGTACCAGCTGGGACCACTCCTACATTCGTTAGAAATTCCCAATTTAATTTAGAGGTGCCACTAGAGAATTCTACCATACACTCTAAGGAGACAGCCAATCATATGGTCAGCTGATACGTTTGTATAACTACTGACTTGGAAGAGGTTCTTTAGTGTGCCCTTTGTTATGCTGTTCATTCCATTTGCAGTGTTGGTAATCAATAACAATTCATTAAAGGTATATCATGGTATAAGCTATCTGGTGATAGCAAGGTAAATTTGTCATGGACTTTACTTTCAGATAACTCACAGTCTTATGGAGGAAAGAGGTTGAAGAGAATCTTCAATCCATCTAATTGTTATATAAATTCAAAGTAATAAACTAATGAAATGTGTTTGAGACATGACCCAGTAATAATCTCATGTAATGTCTTAACTGAAGTAGGAGTAACCAGAAATTTTAATGTTACTATGGAGTTATTTTGGCAAGATAAAGTGTGTTATGCAATTGATTGTCTAAAATATCACATTTCCATTTAGGGCCCTCTATTCAGTTTGCTTGGAGATTGAATGAAAGTGGTATTTCAAACACAGGGCAAAATTTACATCCCAGACAAAACAGATGCTATAACAAGAGACAAGGGGGCTGGCATGTATCTTATGTATTTACACCAATCTACTCCATGCCCACTACACAAATGTAAGTTAACCATAGCTATCTCTCTGAATGAATCTGCATGTAGCCTTCAACTCCTCACTCTACACAGCCTTCCAAGATGTCACTACTAATTAGTCCTAGTGACACACTAGATGAAATTTATTTTGCCATTCCACGAACAAGAATTTCCAGATTCTAAGGAAGAGACCATTGTATTTGCTGACTAGTAATTCTTGAGGATGGCTGTGTAGTTTCTGCCTTTGCCAAATTAAAATTTTAAGTATTTTGATCCTATCATCAACAAATATATTGAGAGTGGTGTTATGCCTAGCAGTGAAGACCTCCACACCTCATATAAAAGAAGAAGGGGTAGATTGAAAAATATATAATACAATTACTAATTTAAAAAACTGAAGGAAGATGTGACTATAATAAATGTATATGCACCCAATTACATGACACCTGGCCATTTAAAAGAAATGTTAATGGATCTGAAGGGAGACATAGACTCCAATATGATAGCGATGGGGGACTTCAACACTCATTTTCATCAATGGACAGATAAACTAGACAGAAAATAAAGAAACAACAGAGCTAATTGACACTATTGACCAAATGGACCTAACTGATATCTACAGAACTTTTCACCTAACAGGTGCAGAATAAACATTCTTCTCATCTATGCATGGAACTTTCTATAGGATAGACCATATGCTAGGCCATAAACCAACTCCAGAAAATTAAAAAAAAAATGAAATAATACCATGCATCTTCTCAATAGATGAAGTTGTAAATCAACAATCCAACAATCTCTAGAACATGTGCAAACATAGAGAGACTGAACAACATGTTCTTGAATGAAATGTGGGTTATACATGAGATCAAAAGAGAAATAAAAAAATTTCTGGAAACAAATGAAGTTGACAATACATCATATCAAAACTTAGGGGGTACAGCAAAAGCAGTGTTAAGAGGGAAGTTTATAGCAATTGGTGCCTACGTCAAGAAATTGGAAAAGTGCCAAATAAATGAGCTAGCATCTCATTTAGTTATGCATCTCAAGGACGTAGAAAAACCAGGGAGTGCAGTGGAGGATGGCCCAAGTGTTTGGGCTCTGTACCCCATGGGAGACCAGGAGAAGCACCTGGCTCCTGCCATCGGAACAGCGCAGTGCGCCGGCCGCAGCACGCTACCGCGGCGGCCATTAGAGGGTGAACCAACGGCAAAGGAAGACCTTTCTCTCTGTCTCTCTCTCTCACTGTCCACTCTGCCTGTCAAAAAAAAAAAAAAAAAAAAAAAAAAGAAACCAAACTCAAAATTGGTAGGAGAAAAAATTAATTAGAGAATAAACAAAATTGAAGCAAAAAATAAAAAAGACCAATGCAGAGTTGTTTTTTTGAAAAATAAACAAAGTTGATACACCATTAGCCAACTAACCACACCTCCCCCCCCCAAAAAAAGAGGCAGAAGACCCAAATCAATAAAATTAGAGATGAAAAAGGAAATGCAACAACAGATGCCACAAAAATGAAAAGAATCCTCCTTGGGACCAGCACTGTGGCACAATAGGTTAATCCTCTGCCTGCAGTGCTGGTATCCCTTATGGGTGCCAACTTGAGCTCTCTGCTATGGCCTTGCAAAGCCATAGAAGATGGTCCAAGTTCTTGAGCTCCTGCGCCTGCTTGGGAGACATGGAAGAAGCTCCTGGCTCCTGGCTTCAGGTCAACACAGCTCCGGCTGTTGCAGCCATTTGGGGAATGAATCGGCGGATGGAAGACCTTTCTCTTTCTCTCTATATCTCACTGTTTATAATTCTATCTCTCAAATAAAAAAAAAATTTGTTTTAAAAAAATCCTCCACAAAATAGCTAACTGAAACCAACAACACATCAAACAGATCTTTCATCCAGACCAAATGGGATTTATCCCTGGTATTCGGGGATGGTTCAACATTCACAAATCAACAAATGTGATACATCACATTAACAAACTGAAGAACAAAAAACCATATGGTTATCTCAATAGACGCAGAGAAAGCACTTGATAAAATACAACATCGTTTCATGATGAAAGCCTTAAGAAAACTGGGTATAGAAGGAACATCCTTCAACACAATCAAGACAATTTATGACAAACCCACATTCCTATTGAATGAGGAAAAGCTGGAAGCATTCCTCATAAGACCTGGAATCAAATAAGGGTTCCCACTCTCTCCATTGGTATTTAATATAGTCCTGGAAGTTTTAGCCAGAGCCATCAGGCAAGAAAAAGAAATCAAAGAGATTCAAATTAGGAAGGAGGAAATCAAACTATCTCTATTTGCAGATGACATGATCCTATATAAAGGGGATAAAAAAGACTCCACTGAGTGACTATTGGAACTCATAGAAGAGTTTGTTAAAGTAGAAGGATATAAAATCAATACTGTTTGTATACACAGATAATGTCATGGCTGAGGATGAATTTTTAATATTAGTCCCATTCACAATATCTCCAAAAAGAATCGAATACCTTGGAATAAATTTAACCAAGGATGTCAAAGATCTCTACAAAAACTACAAACACTAAATAAAGAAAAAGAAAAGCACATTAAAAAATTAAAAAACTTCCATGTTCATGGATTTGAAGAATTAACATCATCAAAATGTCCATATTTCCAAAAGCAATTTACAGATTCAATGTGGTGCCAATCAAAATATCAGTGACATTCTTTGCAGATCTAGAAAAAAGGATGCTAAAATTCATATGGAAATACAAGAGACCATGAATATCTAAAGCAATCTTGTACAACAAAACCAAAGCCAGATGCATCACAATACCTGATTTCAAGACACACTACAAGGCAGTTATAATCAAAATAACCTGGTACTGGCACAGAAACAGATGGGTAGACCAACGGAACAGAATAGAAGCTCCAGAAATCAATCCACACATCTACAACTAGCTTGTCTCAAAAGAGGAAATTTGAATGGCCAACAGACACTTGAGAAAATGCTCAGGATCATTAGCCATCAGGGAAATGCAAATCAAAACCACAATGAGTTTTCATCTCATTCCAGTTAGAATGGCTCACATACAGAAATCAACAAATGACAAATGCTGGTGAGGATGTGGGGAAAAAGGAACCCTGGTCCACTGTTGGTAGGACTGTAAACTGGTGCAGCCACTGTGGAAGACAGTATGGAGACAGCTTAGAAATCTGAATATAGGGGCCGGCACCATGGCTCACTTGGTTAATCCTCCGCCTGCAGTGTCGGCATCCCATATGGGCGCCAGGTTCTAGTCCTGGTTGTTCCTCTTCCAATCCAGCTCTCTGCTGTGGCCTGAGGGGGCAGTGGAGGATGGCCCAAGTGCTTGGGCCCCTGCACCCCATGGGAGACCAGGAAGAAGCACCTGGCTCCTGGCTTTGGATCAGTGCAGTGCCAGCCATAGTGGCCATTTGGGGAATGAACCAATGGAAAGAAGACCTTTCTCTCTTTCTCTCTCATTGTCTATAACTCTACCTGTCAAATAAATAAATTAAAAAAAAGAGAAATCTGAATATAGACCTACTATATGAACCAGCCAGCCCACTCCTGGGGTTTTATCAAAACAAAAAGAAATCAGCATTTGAAAGAGTTATCTGTACCCCCATGGTCACTGTAGCATAATTCACAATAGCAAAGATATAGAATCAACCCAGATGTCCATCTACTGTTGACTGGATAAAGAAATTATGGTATACCTACACTATGGAGTATTAACTTAGCTATAAAAAAAGAATAAAATCCTGTCTTTTGCAACAAAATGGATGCAATTGGAAACCATTGCATTTAGTAAAATAAGCCAGGCCGAAAAGACAGAAATATGTTTTCTCTGGTCCAAGGTAACTAATAGAGTACCTGATATGTAATGTATGGAGTGAAATGGACATTTAGAATCAATGACTATTTTCAGCCCTTGTCTCTTCTGTTAAGGAACAGTGCCATTTTTTTCCTTTTTCTTTTTTCTTCATACTATTTGTTGAAATCTTTTACTAAGTGCAGGGTTAACTATATGATCATTAAGTAAATGGAAAATAGATCTTTGTAAAAATTGAGTGGGAATGTGAGAGGGTGGGAGGAAGAAGGTTTGGAGCATGAGTGGGAGGAAGGATAGAGTAGGGAGTATCACTATGTACCTAAATCTGTATATATGAAAGACATGAAACTTGTATAATTTAAATAAAATTTTAAAAAGTTTGAAATGCACATGACAGAGATGCCAAGTTCAGTGTATACTACACAGGCATTAGTTGAATTCACTAAGGATGATTCTTATATGTACTTGCAATAAAGTTACTAGTATTAGGAAAGGAACTACCCTAAATCATACCTCATTATATCAATCTGTATCAAGAGGATGAAATTAAGCTATCACTAACTATTCTGTATGACAGGAGTCATTTAACGATATATGCATAGGCTACTACTTTGGTTGTATCATTTCAATGTGGTAGGATTTGATTTGATAGCATTCATGGTATCTTACACTGATAGGGTTCTAGAAATTTTATGAGCTTATAGGAACTTCAGTGATCTTCATTGAAAATATATTAACTTATATTTCTCATCAAGATACACGGAAACATATGAATTACTGATAACCTTATAGAGTGAATATATATAAATCACCAATAATCTGATGGAGTTCTCTAATAAGAAAATTCCATGTTTAGCAGAATCTCACCTGTTTCCAATACACTTCTTTGGGATTGGAACTGTTTGATGAGAAATTCATTTTTTTCCGAAGTGGAATAAATGCCCTCACCTTTAGCAGTTAAATCAAACCTCACGTAGTTATAAATAATTTTCATAAATGGTGGCTGATAATTATCATGCGCCAGAATATTTCTGAGGGGAACTAGAGGGTGGGCTGAAGCATTCCTTGGCTGTCAGACCCTCTGAGTTCAAACACTCATGTGAGTGCTGTTGAGCTGTGAATGCCTGGGCACATCACTTAACCTTTCTGTGTTCCCATTTTCTTATCTGTGCAAGGAGGCTAATAATACTGATTGACCTCATAATGTTTAATTAGACCATTGGGAAGCTCTTTGAAAAAGCTAAGTATCATTTGTTGGCACTTAGCTTCATGAAAGGTTTGTGTTTCTAACACACTGTGGTTTGAAGATGTGTTGGTACAATTCCTGCCAGCTCCTAATTTCTCTGCTATATCTTTCCTGAGTTCTCTTTGAAGTCAATGGGAATTAGGGTGATTCAAGGCACTCAGCGGAAGCTTTGGGTATGAGAGAGTGTGTTCTTTGGCATGTTTATAGCAGGATTCTCCTTATGAAGACAATGCCATACTTTCCAATGGTTTCCCAGTGGTTTATGGGTGGGTAAATTAATGATTGGTCATGGAGCTTAAGTCCTAGAGGAGGAGATTTTTGGCAAGATAGTAAAAACGTTTAAATTTGAAAAAAAAAATCTATGCACTTTTAGGGAACATAAAGAATTTAGGCCTGTTAGAGGAAGGCTACAACTTTTAACTTCCTGTACAAGATGCATAGTTCTGCCCAATGCATGCTTGATAAATAAATGCAAGATGAACAGGAAAAAATTCCAGAGCCAGTTGTATATTATATCAAGTCATATAACATTAATGCAGAGCTTAGGATATATTTTTGTTATCTTTTATGTGCTTTTCTTTTTTATAGCATTAATCAAAATGTCTGTGATACCATTTACAAAAGTATATTTGTACTCCAAGTTTAAAAAAGGAAGGGGGCAATCCCACCCTACTTTCATGATTGCATACCTTTGGAATCATCATCATGCTCTCATGATATTCTTTCTAGATAATTTCTATGACCTTCTTGTTGGTGTCCTAATTTCCTAATCTTTTCTTAGATTCATTTTATAGTCCACTGCCAAACTAAGCTTTCTTAAAGTTCACTTTTATTATGCCACCTGCTTCAAAATCTTTCATGGCTTCCTTTCTCCTATTGTGCATTCCTAGCTCCCAAACTATGATTTTCATACCATCTGGTAGGGCTGAATTGTGTCTCCCCTACTCTGTTGTGATGTTCTAACCCTTTGTACAGCAGCATGTGACTATATTTGGAGATAGGACTTACAGAGAGATAATTAAAATAAAATGGGGTCATTATATTGTGGGCCCTAATCCGATATGACAGTTGTCCTTACAAAAAGAAATTTGAACTCAGAAAGGGACAAGACAAGACTATGTGACGACACAGGCAGTAGACAGTCATTCACAAGCCACAAAGAGGCTTCAAAAGAATTTAGCCCTCCTGACATCTTAATCATGAAGTTCTATCTTTCAGAGCTGAGAAAATAAATTTCTGTTAATTAAACTACTCCAAACTATTGTATTTTGTTATGGTAGACCTAGCAGACTGATGTACCAGCCACTACATAGAAACTCCATGGGGTTTTACAACTTTATTTTTCTAATGATAACTTGAGTTTCAGTCATCTGGCTACACCAAAATCATTGACTCTTTTTACAGTTTATCTTTTTCTCTAGGCTGTTACCCTTTTATACACGGCCCTGTGAGTCTCCCACAGTGCAAAGGAAGAACACTGAGGAGAAGCCTGAATCAGTTTCATTGTCCACAGGAGCTTGGCTTGTCATAGCACCCCCATACAATGAGGAAAATGCACCTGCTTTTCCTACTTCAGATGTTGTAGGCCTTCAACTAATATAGTACACACGAAGTTTGTGAAAATGGAATTAAAATATACATTTATTCAATAAGTTTATGAAAATGGAAGTAAAATATCCATTACTATGTGATGTAAAACATTTAGAAATCCTTAGAAAGGCATTCCATAATATGCTTTTTCATGAACTTTTTGAAGACTCCATATGTATATGGATTTCAAAATTTTTTGCACCAAAACAAATTTGTCTTTCAGTTCCATTTTCTACGGAGTTTTTGAAGTTTCTTCATGTGAATATTTTTGGGACATGTTAGCTTCTGACTTTGAAAATTCTGTTCAGCTTCAGGTAACACAGATCTCCAATCTTGTTGTTGAACTCTGTCCTAACTTAGTGCCCAAATCTGACTGCATTTTCTTTTCTTTTTTTCTTTTTTGACAGGCAGAGTGGACAGTGAGAGAGAGAGAGAGAAAGGTCTTTTTTGCCGTTGGTTCACCCTCCGATGGCCGCCGTCTGCCGCCGGCGCACCACGCTGATCCGAAGCCAGGAGCCAGGTACTTCTCCTGGCCTCCCATGGGGTACAGAGCCCAAGCACTTGAGCCATCCTCCACTGCACTCCCTGGCCACAGCAGAGAGCTGGCCTGGAAGAGGGGCAACCGGGACAGAATCCGGCACCCCGACCGGGACTAGAACCCGGTGTACTGGCGCCGCAAGGCAGAGGATTAGCCTATTGAGCCACGGCGCCGGCCAAGCATTTTCAAAACATTATACCAGCAAGTAGAAGCTGCAGTTGGTTTGTGCTGACTGAAGCATTCTATCTAATGAGTTTGGGGTAAGCTTTTTGGACCCCAGCATCTCCCCTTTAATTGTTCCCAGTGCTAATGACCCTGTCTATATGATTTGGTTTAAGCTTATTTTATACTGTAAGTCATTGCTAGAGGTCTGACCTGCTTCCAGTAGTAATCCGCTTGGTATAGGAAATTCCTTGGTTTCCTACTCAGTGGTTCTGAGCCCCTCTTCCAGGGAACTAGACCCCGCCCTTGGACACTCACTAAGTACAGCCGCTCTGCTCTCTGCTTTAAACAACTTCAGTATAATGACAGCCCCGACATGCTTCTGCCTTTAAGGACACTTGCCATCAATAACAATACCCATCCTGGGTCAAATACTAACCTGAAGCAAATGCAGGCTTGCTGCCCCTCCGAGCCATTGTTTAGACTGTGACTTGACTTACTGCTCCAGAGCTGGTTCTACGGCTGGTTTAGGCCCTTCTATACCTGTTCTTCCTTTTACACTGGCTGCTTTTGCTCTAACAGTTTGCACAATCACAGCATACTTCAAGTCAGAGATCAAGTACGTCCTAGGCAATGAGAAAGCAGTCTTGTTACGGAAAACCAAAGCGAAACTTGCTTCCTATTTTCTTCCTAAGAATTAGTCTTTGGTTGCTTTCTCATAAATATTTCCAAATATTTCAGAAATGGTTAAACGCTTACAGTATTTTCAGTCTGTATTACAAAACTTAGCCTTTAATTATGAAAGTCATCTCTTAGATTTGTTTTGTGAATTATTTCATGTGAATTGATTTTCCTCTGAAAACTAGATTATGAAATCTCAATGATATTTTTATTGAGTACATATAAAATATAAAATGTAGAATGAACTTTAAAAGTAAAAACAGCCATTTTTTCTTGCACAATGTTATTTATGGTTTTTATGAACATAAATTTCAACTTCAGACTGTACATTTTCTTTTGTCCTTTTTAGTTTGCTTTGGAGATTCGTGAGTTTAAAGTTTAATGCAATTAATTTTGTCAGTGGTTTTCCCTTATATTTATGCTAAGAAAAGCTTTCAATTCCTTAAGCTCAGCTGAATATTTAAACACATTTCCCTTTGTTCTTATGTTTTATTACCTTAATTTTTTAATTCACACAGTACATTTTTTATTAAATTTGTAAATGCATACACACACTGAATATTTATAGAAAGATTGGCAAGAAATATCAACATATTAATATGATTTGATCTCCCTGCATCTGTGAATATTTTTATTAGATTTTTATTAACTTCTTAAAATGGGCCAGGTTAAGTGTCATGATTAAGTACATGTACGTAGAGGCTGAAAAATAAGAGATAGGATATCAGGAATCTAAGCATTCTACTTTACTTAGGATAGATTTTGCTATGGTAAGAGAAAAAGAGTCTACTACTATAACTGGTTTAAAGTAATAAAGGTCATTTCTGGTTGACATTCCAGACCCGTCTTGAGCCTGCATGGGGCTCAACACAGCACAGTCATTTCGAAGCCTGGGCTGACAGCAAGGCTACCAGCATAAAATTGATGAGATGGGGTGGGCAGTTAGCACAGCAGTTAAGACTCCAGTTTGGAAGATGTATCCCATATCACAGTCAGACTTCAGAGGCTATACCAACAGTGCAAAAAAATGGCTGCTTTTACTTTTGAAATTCATTTTATACTTTACATTTTACATATACTCAATAAAAGTATATTTTATTGTATATTATATATAAAATATAAAATATTATATATATTGCCCTGGCTCTGCTTCTGATCCAACTTTCTGCTACTGTGCAGCCTGGGAAGTTGCTCAAGCAGTGGGTGGTGGCTCAAACAGCTGAATCCCTAAGACCCACATGGAAAGCTTGCGTTTGGTTCCAGGCTCCAGGCTTTGGCTTAGCCCGGTCCCAGCTGTTGTAGGCATTTAGGGAAAGAACCAGGGATCTCCTTTGCTCTCTCTTTCTCTCCGGCTCTCTCTTTGTCTTTCTGCCTTCCAAATAAACAAAAATGCTTTATCAGTCATTCTGTTAAAAGAGAGTACTCAGGGAGCTCTTTGGCCTGCAGCTAAATATTTAACCCAGCAGGTGACTTTCACTCACAGATCATTGGTCAGGAATGGAGGCATGGTCCCAACACAAATGGAACAGGAAGTGTGATCCTATGATGAGCTGGAGGGAAGAGAATTGGATATATTTGAAGAATAGTACTAATCAATGTGTTTCTGAAATTGCCCTAAGATTTAGTTGAGAATATATCTGAGGGATTCCAAGATGGTTGAAAAGGGAAAAGACTTGCTGATAATGAGAAGATACCAGCAAAACAAGGAGTATCTGTGTTCCTGGGAGATAGTTGGAAAGAACTTGTTCAGTGAAAAATCTGCGGAAAGAGGAGAGACTGTGGAGCAGCGAAGAGTATCCAGACGTGCAGCAGCTCCTGGGACACCGCAAGTGGCTCTCGCAGTGAATGACTGCCAGGGAAGCCATCTTCCCGGAGTGAGGTGAGAGGAGACTGCAGAGGCACGTACTCCACTGGCGACCTATTTCTCTCCCAAGAACAAAGACTTCAGAAGAGATATCAACAGTATTTTCCAGATGCATAGATATGTGTAGAGATACAAGAAACATGACAAAGGAAGACGATATGACTCCCCAAAAGGAACACAATAATACTTCAATATTAGACTGTGAAGGTAAGGAGCTTGATGAAATATCTGAAAAGGAATTAAAAAAAATGATTATAAGATTACTCAAAATCACAAAGAAACAATTACATGAGTTTAAGAAATCTGTAGGGGCCAGCTCTGTGGTGCAGGGGGTTAACTCCCTGGCCTGGGATGCTGGCATCCCATGTGGGTGCTGGGTTGCATCCTGGCTGCTCCACTTCTTATCCAGCTCTCTGCTATGGCCTGGGAAAGCAGTAGAAGATGGCCCAAGTCCTTGGGTCCCTGCACCCATGTGGGAGACCTGGAGGAAGCTCCTGGATCCTGGCTTTGGATTGGCGCAGCTCTGGCCTTTGCGGCCAATTGGGGAGTGAATCATCGGATGGAAGACCTCTCTTTCTCTGCCTCTCCTCTCTCTCTCTAACTCTGACTTTCAAATAAATAAATAAATAAATATACTAAAAAGAAATCTGCAAATCACATGAATGAGAAAATCTGCCAGGAAATAGAAATACTAAGGAAAACCAAACTGAAATAGTAGAAATGAAGAATTCAACTTATCAAATAAAAAGAATAGTGGAAAGCCTAAATAACAGACTTTCTGAGGCAGAAGTTGGAAGACAAAGCTTTGGCAATATCTTAGTTAGGAAAAAAAAAAGCAGAAGAAAAAAATTAGAAAAACCAAAAACAGTGTTCAGAATCCGTGAGATACTATCAAACGACAAAATATATGCGTTTCAGGCATTTCTGAAGGAGTGGGAAAGCAGAATGACTTAGAAAAGTTACTCAGTAAATAATAGGAGAAAGTTTCCATAATTTGATCAAAGATATGGACATCCAAGTACAGGAAGTACATAGAACCCCATATAGACACAATCAGAGATTTTCATCATGACGCATTATATTCAAGACTTTAAAAGGAAAACACAAAGGAAAGATCCAAAAATATGGAAGAGAGAAATACCATATTATCTTTAAAGGATCTCCAATTATACTGACTGCAGATTTCTCATCAGAAACCCTACTACTAGGAGAGAATATAGGGATGTATTCCAACTCCTTATAGAAGAATCTGTCATCCCCAGAATTGTACCCAGTGAAGCTCTCATTTAGTTTTTATATTTTTAAGTTTTATTTAATAAATATAAATTTCCAAAGTACAACTTTTGGAATATAGCAGCTTTCCCCCCCCATAACCTCCCTCCCACCCGCAACCGTCCCATCTCCCACTCCCTCTCCCATCCCATTCTTCATCGAGATTCGTTTTCAATTATCTTTATATACAGAAGATAAATTTAGCATATATTAAGTAAAGCTTTCAACAGTTTGCACCCACGTAAGAAACACAAAGTGTAAATTACTGTTTGAGTACTAGTTATACCATTAAATCATAATGTACAGCACATTAAGGACAGAGATCCTACATGAGGAGTAAGTGCACAGTGATTCCTGTTGTTGACTTAACAAATTGACACTCTTGTTTATGGTGTCAGTAATCACCCTAGGCTCTTGTCATGAGTTGCCAAGGCTATGGAAGCCTTTTGAGTTCACAGACTCTGATCATATTTAGACAAGGCCATAGTCAAAGTGACAGTTCTCTTCTCCCTTCAGAGAAAGGTACCTCCTTCTTTGATGGCCTGTTCTTTCCACTGGGATCTCACTAACAGAGATCTTTCATTTAGGTCATTTTTTTTTGGCCACAATTCTTGGCTTTCCATGCCTGAATACTCTCATGGGCTTTTTAGCCAGATCTGAATGCCTTAAGGACTGATTCTGAGGAAGCTCTCATTTATAAATGAAGATGAAATAAAGACCTTCTAAACCAAAACAAAATTGAAAGAATTTGTCACCACCTGGCCAGCCTCACCAATGACACTTAAGAATGTACTGCACTTAGAAAAAGAGAAACATAACTGGCATCATGAAAGAATCTCAAGTCAGAAAATCTAATAATAATACAAAAAGGAGATTAAAAAAAACAAACAATACAAATATCTACAGGAAAATGGCAAAACCAAGTCATTACTTTTCAATAATAATGTTGAATATGAATGGACTAAACTCTCCAATTAAATAACACAGACAGGCTCAATGGATTAAAAAACAAGAGTCATCTATTTGCTGCCTACAGAACAGACACCTCTCCAAATACAGACTTAAAGTGAAAAAGATGGTAAAATAGATTCAATGCAAATGGAAATAAAGAATGAGCAGGAATAGCTATCTTAGTATCAAATAAAATAGACTTTACAATAAAAATTATTGAAAGAACAAAAAATCTTTATGTAATGATTAAGGAATCAACTCAACAGAAAGATGTGACTATAGTAAATGTGTACGCACCCAATGGTAGAGCATTCAACTATTTAAAAGAAATGTCAATGGATCTAAAGAGAGACATATGCTCCAATACAACAATAATGGGGAGATTTCAGCACCCCACTTTCATCAATGGAAAGATCAACTAGACAGAAATTCAGCAACGAAATAACAGAGCTAATCTATACTACCAATCAAATGGATCTAATAGCTATCTACAGAACATTTCATCCCACAGTGAAGAATTCACATTTTTCATCAGTGCAAGGAACTTTCTCTAGGATAGACCAGAAGCTAGTCCATAAAGCAAGTCTCAGCAGTCAAAAAAATTGAGATCAGACCATGCATCTTTTCTAACCACAATGGAATGAAACTGATAATGAACAACTTAAGAATCTCTAGAAAATATGCAAACACATGGATACTAAACAACATACTCCTGAATGAATAGTGGGCCATTGAAGAAATCAAAAGGGAAATAAAAAAATTCCTGGAAAGAATAAAGGTGAGAATACAAATACCAAAACCTACAGGATACAGCAAATGCTGTGTTAAGAGAGAAATTCATAGCAATTAGTGTCCACATCAACTAATTGGAAAGGCTTCAAATAGATGAGCTATCAATGAATCTCAAGGACTTAGAAAAACAACAATAAACCAAACTCAAAAGTAGTAGGAGGAAAGATATGATTAAAATTAGAGAATAAACAAAATTGAAACAACAAAACAAATACAAAATACCTGTGAAACAAAGAGCTGGCTTTTTGAAAAAATAAATAAAATTGATACACCATTGGCCTAACTAACCAAAAAAGGAGGGGTTGGAGAAGACCCAAACCAATAAAATCAAAGATGAAAAAGGAGATGTAAACACAGAACCAACAACGCTTTAGTTTTATGAGCAGCACATCATATATAACTGTGGATGACAAAAGACTTTAAGTCGCCATGTTTAAAATTATAAACTCATCAATCAACAAGAGGCACTTGCTTACTTCACAGTATTTTTGAAAGCACCTGTAGGATTTTACAAGTATTTAACCCTTTAGGCCTCTGGGGCTTTCTCATTAAGATAACTATCATGTCTAGTAACACAAGATCATTAGACTTTTTAATTCTCAAACATTTGTATTGATAGCATTTTCCATTATAGAAACTAAAGTTTGGTACCACATCACATCTTGACAGTACTTCTAATATGATCCAAATAGCCTGATTAGTTGGTGTCTCTATGCGATGAGAGACATAGGTCCTTCGATTTTTTCAGTTGGGCCCAAACTGGAAAAACCAAAGTCCAGGATTTACTGGAAATTTTAGAGACCAGATTGTTTGAAACTTTGATTTTTTGAATGCCTGTCAAGAATGCCAAGAAGGCTCAAAATCCAAAATATCTGGTTGAAATAAGATTCCTTAAAATCATGACATAACATAGACCAAATTTGATCATTGTTACAAGGTGATTATTCAAATATTTGAAAATAAGCACATATTTACATAACCCGTAGCTCTTAATAAAAATTCAGCTGTTTTTGAACAATTAGAATTTAACAGACATCAAGAGAACATAATAGATTACTTTAACACATTGCTTTAAAGCGTTGTTGGTTCTGTGTTTAGCTGTCCTCCTATAGGTTCCTATGGACTTTTTCCAGCCACTTCCATTGTATTCAGTACTTTGGGATGGCTCTGTAAACAGATGAAGCCAATCATGTATTAACAGTACCAACTGAGAGAAAGTATGGTTAACTGAGGTTACTAAAAACAAAAAGCAATTCAAATCAATTGGCAATTTACAAAAAGAGTTAGATTTTAAAAGCTATTATTAAAATTGCTATATTGGTGTATTATGCTATGTTATATGTGTGTACATATTGTATGTCCACATGGGGAAATTTTATTAAGAGTTTTATTTTAAATGGCTTATAGATAAGATTGTTCATAAATTTAAGCTGCTAAAATCAATCAAAGATACCTTTTAATTTGTGTGACCTGAATCTGTGTATCATATGTTTTAAACTTGTTGGTAGAAAGAAACTAAAAACATTTTAGATGGTTGTGCTTAAGTTTACTGGTTAAACAAACTACACCATGTTAGATATTTCAGAGGTGTTTTCAAATACATGATTCATAAAATTTATAGAAGGCATTGGACCTTCTGGTAAATGTTTTCTTAAGTTGTTATCTAATGGTTGAAAAAGTATACAGTAAGTAGAAAAAACCTCCCTTTCAGACCAAAGGGAAAGAAAGTTTTAAAGTGAGAATATAATTTTCCTCATGGGCATTGTCTACCTTAGAAAAACTACTACAGAACATGCCTGTGACTATAGACTTGTAGTTCAGGCCACCGAAGATTAGAGATGGGACTTGGGCACTCCCTTGACTTGCATCCTCTGGTCTGCTTTAACACAAACCAGGAGGAAAAGAAAGCTAGGCATCAGAAGCAATGGGTGGCAGGCCTAGTAATGGCTGACCTGTACAGTGATCTGCCCTCAAGGAGACCCAACAGGCCAGTCCACTGCAGTGGCTTTCAATGTGGTAAGCCTGGGCTTCAGCAGAAGTCAACTTGTGAAGAGCCCTGGCAGCTCTGCCAAGAGTTGGATCACTGGAAATGGACCTGCCCTGGAGTCGAAGGATGCCCAGGTCAGAGCCACAGATCTTAGTGGCTCTAAGCTGAAAAGCCCTTCACTCAGCCCAACTTCCAAAGTGACCACTGCAGCTGAGGGGATGGCCAAGTAGGGTCAGCAACATTGCAGGCAGAACTGTAAATTTCTTGTTAGAGATGCCCCCTGCCTTTACCTGGCCAGCTCTCCTCCCAGGCCAGCCAAGTAATGAAAGTCAACAGAGTGCCTTCCCCTAGGAGGTTCACACCTCCCTTAGGATATACCCCATGTGAAGAGATAGATAGGTCTGGGCCTCTGAATTTACAAGGCCTAAAGCCCACCAGATTATTATCAAGCCCCTTCTATCAGGTTCTATTTGCCTCTCAATCAGAAAACTTAATTGTAGCTTAGACAGCACCTTTCTTAGCTCCTCTAATAATGACTCTGTCCTTTGTTCTAGGCCCTGTCTAGTGCACTTGGGCCTCATTCCTTTGTAATCATAACCTCTACTCTACCACCAATGGCTCTACTCCCAACCTGTGTGTACTGATGGTCCTCTTCCCCACTTAATGCTGTATAATTGTTCACACCTGGTAAATGCCACTCTTAGGATCATTGGTTACTATCCTCACCCTGTCTTTTATGACCTTGTCTAAATATGATCAGAGTCGGTAAACTTGGAAGGCTTCCATAGCCTTGGCAACTCATGACGAGAGCCTAGGGTGGTTACTGGCACCATAAACTAGAGTGTCAATTTGTTGGGTCAACAACAGGAGCCACTGTACACTTGCTCCTCATGTGGGATCTCTGTCCTTAATGTGCTGTACATTTTGACTTGATGCTATAACTAGTACTCAAACAGTATGTTTCACTTTGTGTGTCTATGTGGGTGCAAACTGTTGAAACCTTTATACTAAATTGATCTTCTGTATATAAAGAGAATTGAAAATGAATCTTGATGCAAATGGAGAGGGAGCGGGAGAGGGGAGGGTTGCGGGTGGGAGGGAAGTTATGGGAGGGGGAAGCCATTGTAAATCATAAGCTGTACACTGGAAATTTATATTCATTAAATAAAAGTTAAAAAAAAAAGGAGATGTAACAACAGATACCATAGAAGTAAAAAGAATCATCCAGAATTACTACAAAGAGCCATATAATAACAAATTGTAAAACCGAGAAGAAGTAGATAGATTCCCAGACACTACCAAAATTGAGTCATGAAGACAGAAAACTGAAACAGACCAATAATCAAGACATGGATTGAATCAGTAATAAGGATCCTCACAACAAAGTAAAGCCCAGGAGTGGATGGCTTCATTGCTGAGTTTTACCAGACTTTTAAAGAAGAACTAATTCTAATTCTTCTCAAACTATTCAAAACAAATAAAAGGAAAAAATTGTTCCTAATCTGCTTTTATGGGAATGGCATCACCTTAATTACAAAAACTATTCAACTAAGAACTATAGAACAATATCACTGATGACCACAGATGCAAAAATCTTCAACAAAATACTAAATAATCGAATCCAGCAACACATCAGAAAGATCATTTACCTGGACCAAGTAGGATTTATAGCTGGTATGCAGGGATGTTTCAACATTTGCAGATCAATAAATGCGATATATCATATTAACAAATTGAAGAATAAGAACCATATGATTATCTCAATACATGGAAAGCATTTGATAAAATACAATGCTCTTTCGTGATAAAAAAAAAAAAACCTTAAGCAAATTTGCAATAGATGGAACATTCCTTAACACAATCGAGGCAATACATGACAAACTCACAGCCAGCATCATATTGAATGGGGAGAAGTTGGACATATTTCCATTAAAATTTAGAACCAGACTAGGATACCCACTTTCACTATTGCTATTCAATATAGTTCAGGATGTTTTAGCCAGAGACATTAGGCAAGAAAAAGACATCAAACAGATACAAATTCGATAGGAGAAAGTCAAATTGTCCCTTTTTGCAGATGACGTGATTCTATATATATGTAAAACAAAAGACTCCAAAGAGGCTATTAGAACTCATAAGAGAGCTTGGTGAAGTTGCAGGATTTAAATTTAACACACAAAAATCAGTAGCCTTTGTATATACAGATAGTGCCACGGTTGAGAAAGAACTTGTAAGATCAGTCCCATTCACAATAGCCACAAAAAAAATTTAATGCCTTGGAATAAATTTAACCAAGGATGTTAAGGATCTCTATGATAAACATTACAAAACATTAAGGAAAGAAATAGACAAACAAAAAAGGAAAAATCTTCTAAGTTCATAGATCGGATGGATTAATATCATCAAATTGTCCATACTACCAAAAGCCATTTACAGATTCAGAGCAGCCCTAATCAAAATATCAGTGACATTCCTCTCAGATCAAGAAAAAAAATGATGCTAAAATTCATATGGAAACCCAAGAGATAGTTAAAGCAATCTTAAACAACAAAAACAAAGATGGAGGCATCACAATACCAGATTTCAAAATATACTACAAGAGCAGTATCATTAAAACAGCTTGGTACTATTAGAAAAGTAGATGTGCATACCAATGCAAAGAATAGAAACTCCAGAAATCAATTCACATGTTTACAATCAACTAATCTTTGACAAAGGAGCTAAAATCAACCCCTGCTTAAGGATAGGCTCTTCAACAAATGGTTCTGGGAAAAATTGGATCTCCATGTGCAGAAGTATAAGATAAGACCCCTACCTTATACTTTATAGAAAAATCAAATCAAAATGGATCAAAGAAATAAGACCTTTACCTTATACCTTATAGAAAAATCAAATCAAAATGGATCAAAGATATTATCTAAATTTTTCATTTAATATATTTTAATTTCCCTTTATGTTACCAAGAAACAGGGATATGTTAAATATCTTTAAAACGGTGTTAAAATGAAACTGGATTTAATTCATTGTGTTAATATTTTGCATATACATATTGTTATATATTCTATATTCTATTTACTTATAATGAGAAGGTGCTTAAAGATATTTTGGCAATTATCTTTATTCTCTCAACTAATTTAAATAATTAAATAGGATATTTTTTAAAAAAACTGATTGCCTTTTTTTTAAAAAAAAAGATTTATTTATTTGAAAGTCAGAGTTACAGAGACACAGAGGGACAGAGCAAGGTCTTCCATCTGCTGGTTCACTCCCCAAATTGCTGCAATAGCTGGGGCAGGGCCAGGCTGAAACCAGGAGCCAGGAGTTTCATCTGGGTCTCCTATGTGGATGCAGGGGCCCAAGGAATTGGGCTACTCCCTCCTGTTTTCCCAAGCACATTAGCAGGGAACTGGATGGGAAGCAGAGCAGACAGCACTCAAACTGGTGTCTATATGGGTTGCCAGCATTGCAGGCGGTAGCTTAACTCATTATACAATATCGGCCACAAAAGTGACTGCCTTTAGTGTAGATCATTTGATAAAAAAAGCAAGGATATCATAAACCATTTAAATTTTGCAAAGAAATTGTGATAGAATATTCAATATTTATTTTATTGATATTTATTTGTTGAATAGGATTCCCAGTAATTTAAGGAATTACATGAAGAGATAAAATAAGAATGCTAAATTACTGGATATAATGAGAAAATTATTTTTCAGTCAAGAAACTTATCCTAACATTAATGATTGAACATATTTCTGGGTCACCTCAATTATAGCTGTGGCATTGAGAATCAACTTTTGAGGGATATCCCTTAAAAGATCCTCCAAACTGAATCTTGATAATTTCCCACAACATAAAGAGAACATTTTAGATTAAAATGTTTAGATGATGGGGCTAGTGCTGTGGCGTAGCAGGTAAAAACCATTGCCTGCAGTGCCAGCATCTTATATAGATGCTGGTTCTAGTCCCGGCTGCTCCACTTCCCATGCAGGTCTCTGCTATGGCCTGGGAAAGCAGTGGAAGATGTCCCAAGTCCTTGAGCCTCTGCAGCCATGTGGGAGACCAGGGAAAAGCTCCTGGCTTTGGATCAGCATAGCTCAGACCATTGCAGCCAATTGGGTAGTGAACCAGCAGATGAAAGACCTCTCACTTGCTCTACATCTGCTTCTCTCTCTGTGTAACTCTTTCAAATAAATAAATAAATCTTTAAAAAATAAAAAAAAATGTTTAGAAGAAAGAACCCAGCAACATAATTCCAAACATATTCCACTGAAGCATTTTTGGTGACTGTCAAAATAAAGTACATTTCTCCCCATGTGTTTAATAGAAAACAATAAATGGCTATATTAGTTGGTTTGTTTCCTGCTAAGTAGATGTTTTCAAAGACTCTTTCATCTCCAAAAGTATTTTTTCCAGGGATGAGAACCATACGAAATCCTTTACAAGGTTTAAACTATCAAAAGTGCGGTCATTAAACCACTAATGCACGTCTGTGGGGGAAACATTCTCTTGAGAGCTGCTGCTGTTGATACACTACTTGATCTATGATTTCATATTTTCAGTAGAATACCTCTTGTATATTACAGTTTCCTATTGGAGGTGCTCTGTGAGTCTCCATTTCACAATGGTAAATGCCAAGCTTTATGATACACTCTTTACTTTCTCTTTACCAATAGGAAAGAGAGGAGGGTGTCAGCTTGCATCCTATGTAACAGGAGTCATTCAAGAAGGGGACCGCCATACTCAACGCCTTCCCTCAAAAAGCCAACAAATCTCCTTAGTTCATTGAGAAATGGTTGCATTCAGGTTTCAGCACTCGCCAGTTGACAAATTAAAATTCCTAAACAATGGAAGTTTTATATTACTTGTATTTCTGAGAGCCAGATAAGACCATACTTAAAATATGAGGGCAGAGCAATTGTAGTTATTTGGCAGGCAAAAATGCTATTTTTAATATTATGAGATTGGAAGATTGATGGAGTGTCTTGGAGTTGCAGGCGATAGTTCCAGATGTCAGGAGCTGCAGTGAAGACAACTCTGACAAGGAGAGTGGAAAGAGCAAACAATTCCATTAGGAGGAGTCCAGACCTTGGGTCCTCTAAGGAAGGTGAGAAATAGGAGAGTTTTGATATAGCACATAGATGAGAGTAGAGGATAGAATACTGAAAAGAAGGGATATTAGCTTAAAATAGATTTTAGGATTGTTGGGAAATCAGGTTTTCACACTTTTGAAAAATATATACAGCATTTTTCATAAAGATGCAGAAGTCACGAGGCTCATGGATTAGTGGAGCTCCTGCAGGGGCTTCCTGGAGTAATACAATCACCTTTCAAAAGGTGCAGCAGAGGAGAGGGTGAGGACAAGAGAGTTTGAGCCAGGAGTAAAACTGCCAGTATGGATGGCTTTCGTCTAAGATATGATGAAGCTTTCTATGGCCATACCATCCTGAATGCTCCAGATCACCTCTGATCTCGGAAGATATGATGCAGGGCAAAGATATCAAAGAATGCCTCAGGACAATTGTATATCAGTCAGCAGGTGCAAGGCATTCAGGTGCTGAGGCAAAGAAAAGCAAAAATATTTGCATTGGCATGTATTAGGATAAAGTGGAAGTAAGCTATATAATCAGTGCTTCTGTAGGGGAAAAATTGAAGCAAATCTTATTGGATATTTTTAAATATCTTTACAGTGTTCATGCTGTGTTGGAGTTTTACTGTACAGTTTTCAAATAAATATTTTGATCAAGCAAAAAAAAGGATAAAGTGGTAAGATCAAAAAAAGAACTTATGAGGAGAAATAAATATCCAGAAGTTAAGGCATTATAGCCTGATAAAGAAAGAAAATCAAGGACCAGAATGAGGGTCTATATGATTCCTTCACTTCTTTGGCTGGTTGAGAACAAATTTTTAAGCTTACAATGGTGATAATGTGCCAGGTTATGCAATGGAAAATAAAACATTTTGAAAGAGGATTGAGTTGACATTTCTTATTTTTTTAAAGATCTATTTATTATTTGAAAGTAGAGTTATAGAGAGGCAGAGGCAGAGGCAGAGAGAAATAGAGGGAGTGATCTTCTATTCACTGGTTTACTCCTTAAATGGTTGCAATGGTTGGAGCTGGGCAAATCTGAAGCCAGGAGCCTGGAGCTTCTTCCATATCTGCCACATGGGTGCAGGGAACCAAGTACTTGGACCACATTCCACTGCTTTCCTAGGCACATTAGCAGAGATCTGGATTGGAAGTGGAGAAGCTGGGACTCAAACTGGCATGCATATGGGACGCCAACACTGCAGGCAGTGGCTTTACCAGCTATGCCACAGCACCAGCTCAGTAGACATTTCAACTCAGAAATGCTGTTCCTGTACAGTAAAATCAGTGCTGAAATTGGATCAGGAATAAAGGGATTCATATCTTGACTCTGACACAAAACAGATGTGTTATCAGGGACAAGTCACTCTCTGAGCCTCTATTTCCTCATTTGTAAAAATGAAGGTTATAATTGTGGCAGAGACTTCCCTTGCCAATCAATATCTACTTCCTCTTTCTTCCACACAAATCAAACTCACAATTTTTAGCTGAAAGATAAATCTTCTCAAATAAAGACTGCATTGGAAGTGTCACACAGCAGTTCTGAGCAATCTTGTTTATAAGGTGACTGGCTAGTGCCCCAGTCCATTGTCTCTTTTATTCTTTAAGTTTCTTTTTGTCCTGCTGTCTGGAATGCAGATAGGAAGGCAGGAGGTATAGTTGTTCAGGTATAGAGCTACACCTGAAGGAAGGCAGGCTGGTATATTAGAAAGAATCTGGTTTCCTCCTTTAGTGAAGTAGAGTCAATACATCAGCCTTCAGGTTTTTACATTTTAGAAAAGATATTTCTATATTTTTAAACTCTGTTATTAATAGCTTAATCTAACCCTGATAATCACTTACCTCATAGTTTATTAGCATTGTTAAACAAAATATTTGACACAAAACTCTACCAAATTCTTGCACATAATGGGAACTATAATAAATTGTGGTTGAGTGAATGAATGCACATTAAGTGAAAACATTTTAATGTGAGTTTAGAGTAATAACAGTAAATGAGCTGGCTGCCAACGTCTAAATAAAAAATTACTTGAACTGGTGAAGGAAGTGGAGCAAAAGGAGAAGAAATAATGAAAGCAAAAGATGAGCTAAGTCCAACATCATCTCCTTTGCCAAGCCTTCTTTGTTTATCTAGAAATAACTATCAACTTTCCTATTTGTGCCTCTAAAATATTTGAATCTCCAAATATGCATCACTCTTCCATTTTTTAAATAAATGTTTGTTTATTTTCATCTATTTGAAAATGGGAGAGTGTGTGTGAGAGAGATAAAGGGAGAGGGAGACGAAAATGGAGAAGAGGGAAAAGGAAACAGACCAATCTTCCGTTTGCTGGTTTACTCCCCAAATGGCTGCAACAGCCAAAGGCAGGAGCCCAGAACTCCATCCAGTGTTCAGTGTGGGTGGCAGGGGCCCAAGCATGTGAGCCATTATCTGCTGCCTCCCAGGGCTGGCATTAGCAGGAAGCTAGACTGAGTTAGAATAGCCAGGATTCAAACCCATGCACTCCAACATGGAAGCCAGGCATCCAGAACAGATTAATATGCAGTACCACAATACCTGCCCCTACTGTCCCATTTTATAACTCTGAATATGCCAACAATTCTAGAGAGCAATACTGGACACCAATTCTGTACCAGGTATATATACCTCATTGAACCTGTGGGACAGTGAGCTCCTTCAAGGGAGGGGTCCTTCTATGTGTAGTGATTTCTATTATCCAGATAGAACCCGGTAGAATTCCCAAAAGTACCAATTAATTTCCATTTGCAAACAGCTTTTTTTAGTTTTGAAGCTAATTCAACTGCAATATATTGTTAAAGATCTGTTTGGCATGCAGCAAATGCTTAGTAAAAACATTTGACTGATAATTGATTGGGTGGCTATAAATCATTTGTTCCAACAAGAAAACACCAGAGTGCAGAAGGCTATGGTTTTTTTCAATCTGCTTTATTTTTCTGTGATAGCAATGCTGGTGCCCTCTTGTCTTCTATTCCCTTCTACAACCCTCCTGCCATCCAGTCATTAGTTCACAGCTAGTTTGGCTTTTCCATTTCT
Organism: Lepus europaeus; assembly: GCF_033115175.1. Lineage (NCBI taxonomy): Eukaryota > Metazoa > Chordata > Mammalia > Lagomorpha > Leporidae > Lepus > Lepus europaeus. Next base: position 35,491,579 of record NC_084830.1, read on the forward strand.
ATTGATGCTGTCCAAGACGGTTCACATGACCCTGGCTTTGACCTTCTAGAGCATTCCTCTCAATTTCTGTTTGTTCTATATACTTTGCAGAATGACCTTTCAGAAAGGAAAATACAGTAATGCTCCATCATACTGAAATGTACTGGATGCTCTCCTTTTATAAACACTCTTGCTGGTATACTCTATAGCCACACTTTCTTTCCTGCTAAAAGAATCATTATTTTGTGGAGGCCTAATTCGCCAGCAATGTGCTCAGGGAGAGTATGTCTCAATCCTTGACCAGCAGAAAAGAACCATAAATAGTTAAGTCATTAATTTGAGGCTTCCACACAATTTGCCTTTCAGAACTCAATGGCTGGAACTGAGTCCAGAATCAAAAATGTGTCTGGGAAGCATACTCATTATTCTTTGTCCTCCTGCACAGAGGCAAAAGTTGAGGTTTTTCTTATTGGAAAGATGAGCAGAAAGCTAGGCAAAGAGATTTAGGAAACATTAGCATCCTCTGCTACCCATGGTAATAACATCTCCATTCACCAGAGATTAGCCTAGGGCTCTGGAACCAGGTTCTGTCAATAAGACTTGTGGGGAAGCATGATGGGAGTTTCTGGTTAAGATTGACTTCTCTGATGAAAATAAAAGAGAAGGGAGATGCTTAGTTAGCTCCCTCTTCATCTTGTCTTTTACATGTAGTGCTTGGAACCTAACTGCCAAAATGCTCTTAGGAGAATTATCAAGAAACCAACAACAGATGATTCTGTGCAGATTATATTCATGAGCTTCTCAATCTTCCTTGTATCCCCCCACTTATAGACCTGTTATCTTTGTTCATTACTTCACTAGTTCCTGCTGAAAGCCCATGTTTGATAGATTCCTATTGGCAGAAGAAAACCTAAATCTCTGACACAGTAGGTAAGATTGTTTACAATGTGGCTGCGGCCTATCTTCCATCACATTCTTCCCCAATCTCCTCCTTCTCTTCCCCACACATGCTGAGTTTAGGCCTCACCATTGCCATTCAGAATTTCTTTTTGTTGTACACAATGCTTGGTCACAGGTTGACACATGGACTCCTTATTTTATCTGCATGAGAACCTTCTACTGATGCCCTAAGAAATGAATCATTTTTGATTCATCTCTGTGAGCTGGAATTTGATAACCTGCACATACCAGGAGTTTGGCTATGTTAAGTTAAGCAAATAGTGTTTTCATTTATTTACACAATAAGAAATGGAAACATAAGTAGTCGATGGCCAGAATACCTGTTCATGGAAGTCAAAGACCAATGCTCCTTCTAGCTTCCAACTCCATCTTTCTTTGGAAGGAATTTAGATAGTGTTGTCTCAGGATGACTATTGTATGTCCAGACGCTGAATCTGAATTCCAGACTGGAAGAAACAAAAGGAAAGTCTGTGTAGTTAATTTCTATAAGAAATACAGCTTCTTTTACAAAGATGTACCTGGTATATTTCTGTGTACATCTTCAATGACCAGCACATGCAGCCTAAGTACCTAGAAGGTAGAGTATTTTTAGCTGGACACAGCACTAATTCAATACTTTTAAGGTTCTGTAAATAAGTAAGAAGAAAATGGATTTTGTGTAGATGATTAGGATTATCCATTACGCATCTTAATCAAGGCACTAGGCATAAAATTTTATCAAGGACAATATACTAGTTAGCCCCAGCAGGAAAAGAATGACATATGAAAGGAATATTTAAAGAGAGTGCAAAGAATGGGCTATTTATAAAGGTGTGGGCAGGATATGGACACTAACTAACCCTGATGCATCTAGGGACTACCAACAACAGATTGTAACTGCTATCCCCGGGCCAAAAGGGGCCATAAAATGAGCTGCTAACAAAACTAGTGAGAGCTGAAGCAGCAAGAGCTGTAACTGTGGGCAGAGATTCAGACTCAACCAATTTTCAGTCTGTGACATAGGGAATAAATATCCTGACTGCTCTTATTTCTAGAAGGAGCTAGAAGGAGCATTGGTCTCTGATGACTTCCATGAACGGGTATTCTGGCCATCGACTATTTATGTTTCCATTTCTTATTGTGTAAAGAAATGGGAACAAACCATTGGACAAACGCAACAGGGAATCAGAGGACGAAAATAGCCCTGTTGACTTGGTCCTTAAGGGTCAATCTCTTGGGCTCAGTGTAGGGTGGAGACATGCAGAGATGAATTCTATGTGCGAATAGGATAGCCAGGGCAGATGAGGGTCATTTCTGTGGTCCAGCATCTTAGACAGTATGTGGGATATTGTAGGTTCTTCATAACTATTTATAAATTAAGTACTGTTTAAGTGAATTAAGAAGAGGAAAAAGCTCTACCATTGACCTATGAATTGACTAAGCATTGTAGAGCTTTAAACACAAGTTGGAATGTGAGGTTTGGGTCCAAGTATCTTTGAGGTTGAATATCCATGGATGACTATATGCACAAGGGATATACTAAATAGAATCAGAGATGCTCACACTTCTCTCAGAAACAAATTCTTTCTTTGGGAGGCCCCTTTCAAGGAAAATCATGATCAATAACCTCTAGTGAGGTTGGCGGCAAGATGGCGGAATAGGAACGGAGCACACGATTAGTCCGGAGAGAGAGACAGGTTAATATAAGTGGAGATACTGCAGGGTCAAGGAAGAGTAGGGGATGAAACAGCATAGGAAACTCTTCCGGAACTAGTGATTCACAGTGTACCTGCGTGGAGAGCGTGGGAGCCCAAGTTCGGGACACCAGCAGCAGACTCAACGCACCAGCGCTGGAACGCGAGGTGAGCCGAACCACAATAGCCCGAGACACCAGCGGGGAAGCGGAAAGAGGAGGCTAGAGGGAACGAGGCTTGAAACTTCGTGGGGAAAAGTTCACCAGGCTAACTAGAAGAGAGAGAGGAAAAAAATAAAAAAAGCGACCGATACAGACACAAGTTTCTCTCTTTCCGCTCACCTCTCAAAGGCGAGCAAGACAGAGCAGGCGCCATTTTGGACATACGTCATAAGCAGGGCGACCTCAGGTCTGCACCGGCCCTGAGCCTAACAGAAAAACCTGACTCTGGGGGGGAGGGGTGAAATAACAGGAGATTAGCATCTAACTTGGCAACCCAGTGGGAGATTTCAGGAGAATTGGAGCCCACACTGAGGGGAGCAGAGACTCCCTGTGTGGTCCGTGGGAAAGAGCTTCCGATCTCTGGCTCCTGTGGGTATATCATTTGCCTGCTAACTACCTCCAATGACGTTCAGCTGTGCGGAATTACTTCCCTTTTGAATCAAAAAAGAGAGAGATTTACCACACCTAACCTGGGAGTGTCATCTTTGACACACCCTCAGCCCTGAGGAACCAAACACAGCTCTCAGTCCACGCTCATCTCAAGCCTCTAAGGCACCACTGAAAGCAGACAGTCCACTTAATATAGAGCCATAGTGTAACAAGAAAAAACACCACAGTGAAGAAACCAAATATCTCCAACATGCCAAACAACAAACGCAAAAACCAAGGTAACAAGAACAAGGAAGACACTATGACACCCCCAAATGAAAAAGACACCCCAATTCAAGATTATGAAGATGAGGAGATTGAAGAAATACAAGAAGCAGATCTCAAAAAATTGATAAGAACATTAAGAAGTTCTCAAAAACAAATTCTTGAACTACAGAAATCCTTAATGGACAAGGTAGAAAATCTCTCTCGTGAAAATGAAATATTAAGGAGGAATCAAAATGAAATGAAACAACTAGTGGAACAAGAAATGGTGATAATGATGAGAAATCATAATGAAATGAAGAATTCAATAGATCAAATGACAAACACATTAGAGAGTCTTAAAAACAGAATGGGCGAAGCAGAAGAGAGAATATCAGACTTAGAAGACAGAGAACAGGAAAGGAAACAATCAAATCAAAGAAAAGAAGAAGAAATCAGAAATCTAAAAAATACTGTCAGGAATCTACAGGATACTCTTAAAAAACCCAACATTCGGGTTCTAGGAGTACCTGAAGGCATGGAGAGAGAGAAAGGATTAGAAGGCCTTTTTAGTGAGATACTAGCAGAAAATTTCCCAGGTTTGGAGAAAGACAGAGACATCCTAATACAGGAAGCTCATAGAACCCCTAATAAACATGACCAAAAGAGATCCTCACCACGACACATCGTAATCAAACTCACCACAGTGAAACACAAAGAAAAGATCCTAAAATGTGCAAGAGAGAAACGCCAGATTACTCTCAGAGGATCTCCAATTAGACTCACAGCTGACTTCTCTTCAGAAACTCTACAAGCTAGGAGAGAATGGCGAGACATAGCCCAGGTGCTAAGAGAGAAAAACTGCCAGCCCAGAATATTATATCCTGCAAAGCTCTCATTTATAAATGAAGGTGAAATAAAGACCTTTCACAGCAAACAGACATTGAAAGAATTTGTCGCCACTCGCCCAGCCCTGCAAAAGATGCTTAAAGATGTGTTACATACAGAAACACAGAAACACGGTCACCAATATGAAAGAAGGTAAAGCTAGGAAACCTCACACCAAAAGATCACAGGAATCTCAAACCATATATTAGAAAGTATCTTTGGCTAATGGCAGGGCAAAGTTACTCCTTCTCAATAGTCACATTGAATGTTAATGGCTTGAACTGTCCAGTTAAAAGACACCGATTGGCTGATTGGGTTAAGGAACAAAACCCATCCTTTTGCTGCTTACAAGAAACCCATCTATCCAACAATGATCCATACAGGCTGAGAGTGAAAGGCTGGAAAAAGATATACCACGCCAACAGAAATGAAAAGAGAGCGGGCGTAGCCATCTTAATATCGGACAACATAAACTTTACCACAAAAACTGTTAGGAGAGACAAAGAGGGGCACTATTTAATGATTAAGGGATCCATTCAACAGGAAGATATAACGATTATCAACGTATATGCACCTAATTACAGGGCACCAGCTTATTTAAAAGACTTGTTAAGGGACTTAAAGGGAGACTTAGACCCCAATACAATAGTACTGGGGGACTTCAATACTCCACTCTCAGAGATAGACAGATCAACAGGACAGAAGATCAACAAGGAGACAGTAGATTTAAATGACACTATAGCCCAAATGGATCTAACAGATATCTACAGAACATTTCATCCTACATCTAAGGACTTTACATTCTTCTCAGCAGTACATGGAACCCTCTCTAGGATTGACCACATACTAGGCCATAAAGCAAGTCTCAGCAAATTCAAAAGAATTAGAATCAGACCATGCAGCTTCTCAGACCACAAAGGAATGAAATTGGAAATTGGCAACTCAGGAATCCCTAGAGCACGTGCAAACACATGGAGATTGAACAACATGCTCCTGAATGAACAGTGGGTCATAGAAGAAATTAAAAGAGAAATCAAAAATTTTCTGGAAGTAAATGAGGATAACAGCACAACATACCAAAACCTATGGGATACAACAAAAGCAGTGTTAAGAGGAAAGTTTATATCAATAGGTGCCTACATCAAGAAATTGGAAAGGCACCAAATAGATGAGCTTTCAAGTCATCTCAAGGATCTAGAAAATCTGCAGCAAACCAAACCCAAACCCAGTAGGAGAAGAGAAATAATTAAAATCAGAGAAGAAATCAACAGGATTGAATCCAAAAAAACATTACAAAAAATCAGCCAAACGAGGAGCTGGTTTTTTGAAAAAATAAACAAAATTGACAACCCATTGGCCCAACTAACTAAAAAAAGAAGAGAAAAGACCCAAATCAATAGGATCAGAGATGAAATGGGAAACATAACAACAGACGCCACAGAAATAAAAAGAATCATCAGAAATTACTACAAGGACTTGTATGCCAGCAAACAGGGAAATCTATCAGAAATGGACAGATTCTTGGACACATACAACCTCCCTAAATTGAGCCAGGAAGACATAGAAAACCTAAACAGACCAATAACTGACACAGAAATTGAAGCAGTAATAAAGGCCCTCCCAACAAAGAAAAGCCCAGGGCCAGATGGATTCACTGCTGAGTTCTACCAGACATTTAGAGAAGAACTAACTCCAATTCTTCTCAAACTATTCAGAGCAATCGAAAAAGAGGGAATCCTCCCAAATTCTTTCTATGAAGCCACCATCACCTTAATTCCTAAGCCAGAAAAAGATGCAGTATTGAAAGAGAATTACAGACCAATATCCCTGATGAACATAGATGCAAAAATACTCAATAAAATTCTGGCCAATAGAATGCAACAACACATCAGAAAGATCATCCACCCAGACCAAGTGGGATTCATCCCCGGTATGCAGGGATGGTTCAACATTCGCAAAACAATCAACGTAATACACTACATTAACAGACTGCAGAAGAAAAACCATATGATTCTCTCAATAGACGCAGAGAAAGCATTTGATAAAATACAACACCCTTTCATGATGAAAACTCTAAGCAAACTGGGCATGGAAGGAACATTCCTTAATACAATCAAAGCAATATATGAAAAACCCACGGCCAACATCCTATTGAATGGGGAAAAGTTGGAAGCATTTCCACTGAAATCTGGTACCAGACAGGGATGCCCTCTCTCACCACTGCTATTCAATATAGTTCTGGAAGTTTTGGCCAGAGCTATTAGGCAAGAAAAAGAAATTAAAGGGATACAAATCGGGAAGGATGAACTCAAACTATCCCTCTTTGCAGATGATATTATTCTTTATTTAGGGGACCCAAAGAACTCTACTAAGAGACTGCTGGAACTCATCGAAGAGTTTGGCAAAGTAGCAGGATATAAAATCAACTCACAAATATCAACAGCCTTTGTATACACAGGCAATGCCACGGCTGAGGAAGAACTTCTAAAATCAATGCCATTCACAATAGCTACAAAAACAATCAAATACCTTGGAATAAACTTAACCAAAGACGTTAAAGATCTCTACGATGAAAACTACAAAACCTTACAGAAAGAAATAGAAGAGGATACCAAAAAATGGAGAAATCTTCCATGCTCATGGATTGGAAGAATCAATATCATCAAAATGTCTATTCTCCCAAAAGCAATTTATACATTCAATGCAATACCCATCAAGATCCCGAAGACCTTCTTCTCAGATCTGGAAAAAATGATGCTGAAATTCATATGGAGACACAGAAGACCTCGAATAGCCAAAGCAATCCTGTACAACAAAAACAAAGCCGGAGGCATCACAATACCTGATTTTAGGACATACTACAGGGCAGTTGTTATCAAAACAGCATGGTACTGGTACAGAAACAGATGGATAGACCAATGGAACAGAATAGAAACACCAGAAATCAATCCAAACATCTACAGCCAACTTATATTTGACCAAAGATCCAAATCTAATCCCTGGAGTAAGGACAGTCTATTCAATAAATGGTGCTGGGAAAATTGGATTTCCACATGCAGAAGCTTGAAGCAAGACCCATACCTATCACCTTACACAAAAATTCACTCAACATGGATTAAAGACTTAAATCTACGACCCGAAACCATCAAATTATTAGAGAGCATTGGAGAAACCCTGCAAGATATAGGCACAGGCAAAGACTTCCTGGAAAATACTCCAACAGCACAGGCAGTCAAAACCAAAATTAACATTTGGGATTGCATCAAATTGAGAAGTTTCTGTACTTCAAAAGAAACAGTCAGGAAAGTGAAGAGGCAACCAACAGAATGGGAGAAAATATTCGCAAACTATACTACAGATAAAGGATTGATAACCAGAATCTACAAAGAAATCAAGAAAATCCACAACAACAAAACAAACAACCCACTTAAGAGATGGGCCAAGGACCTCAATAGACATTTTTCGAAAGAGGAAATCCAAATGGCCAACAGACACATGAAAAAATGTTCAAGATCACTAGCAATCAGAGAAATGCAAATCAAAACCACAATGAGGTTCCATCTCACCCCGGTTAGAATGGCTCACATTCAGAAATCTACCAACAACAGATGCTGGAGAGGATGTGGGGGAAAAGGGACACTAATCCACTGTTGGTGGGAATGCAAACTGGTTAAGCCACTATGGAAGTCTGTCTGGAGATTCCTCAGAAACCTGAACATAACCCTACCATACAACCCAGCCATCCCACTCCTTGGAATTTACCCAAAGGAAATTAATTTGGCTAATAAAAAAGCCATCTGCACATTAATGTTTATTGCAGCTCAATTCACAATAGCTAAGACCTGGAACCAACCCAAATGCCCATCAACAGTAGACTGGATAAAGAAATTATGGGACATGTACTCCATAGAATACTATACAGCAGTAAGAAACAACGAAACCCAGTCATTTGCAACAAGATGGAGCAATCTGGAAAACATCATGCTGAGTGAATTAAGCCAGTCCCAAAGAGAAAAATATCATTTGTTTTCCCTGATCGGTGACAACTGAGCGCCAAAGGGGAAACCTGTTAAGTGAAATGAACACTATAAGCAACAATGAACTGATCAGCTCCTGTCCTGACTTTAGATGTACAATGTAATACTTTATCCTTTTTAGTATTTGTTGTTGTTGTTGTGGTTCTAGTACTATTGGTTGAACTCAGTAATTAACACACAATTATTCTTAGGTGTTTAAATTTTAACTGAAAAGTGATCCCTGTAAAATCTAAGAGTGGAAAAAGAGAGGGAGGAGATGAAGAGCTATGGGTTATTTAACTATGTGCTTATTTTCAAAGACTTGAATAATCACCTTCTAACAATGATCAGATTTGGTCTATGTTATGTCATGATTTTAAGGAATCTTATTTCAACCAGATATTTTGGATTTTGATATTGGTCTATTATGCTATGTTATATGTGCGTACATATTGTATATCCACATGGGGAAATTTTATTAAGAGTTTTATTTTAAATGGCTTTTAGATAAGATTGTCCATAAATTTAAGCTGCTAAAATCAATCAAAGATACATTTTAATTTGTATGACTTGAATCTGTGTATCATATGTTTTAAACTTGTTGGTAGAAAGAAACTAAAAACATTTTATATGGTTGTGCTTAAGTTTACTGGTTAAACAAACTACACCATGTTAGATATTTAAGACGTGTTTTCAAATACATGATTTTTAAAATTTATAGAAGGCATTGGACCTTCCGGTAAATGTTTTATTAAGTTCTTATCTAAGGGTTGAAACGGTTTGCTAAGTATTCATGTAATATTGCTATTGTCAGCAAGTGATCTAGGACTTGCTCCCTCATTTCTCTATTCTAAGCCCAACTTGTTCTTTCACTTCTCTATTCTCTTCAAGGTAGGGAACTAATTCTATTATGAAGGAATCTGTAGGATGCACAATTTAATCTTTAGACCTTATAAGAGATGGCTAACATTTTTCTGTAATAGCATAGCCAAAATAAGAACTTAAATAATAATCTCATAGCTAGATTCACATCGCCATCAGCGAAGTATACAGTAAGTAAAAAAAAAAACCTCCCTTTCAGACCAAAGGGAAAGAAAGTTTTAAAGTGAGAATATAATTTTCCTCATGGGCATTGTCTACCTTAGAAAAACTACTACAGAACATGCCTGTGACTATAGACTTGTAGTTCAGGCCACCAAAGATTAGAGATGGGACACGGGCACTCCCTTGACTTGCATCGTCTGGTCTGCTTTAACACAAACCAGGAGGAAAAGAAAGCTAGGCATCAGAAGCAATGGGTGGCAGGCCTATTAATGGCTGATCTGTACAGTGATCTGCCCTCAAGGAGACCCAACAGGCCAGTCCACTGCAGTGGCTTTCAATGTGGTAAGCCTGGGCTTCAGCAGAAGTCAGCTTGTGAAGAGCCCTGGCAGCTCTGCCAAGAGTTGGATCACTGGAAATGGACCTGCCCTGGAATCAAAGGATGCCCAGGTCAGAGCCACAGATCTTATTGGCTCCAAGCTGAAAAGCCCTTCACTCAGCCCAACTTCCAAAGTGACCACTGCAGCTGAGGGGACAGCCAAGTAGGGTCAGCAACATTGCAGGCAGAACTGTAAATTTCTTGTTAGAGATGCCCCCTGCCTTTACCTGGCCAGCTCTCCTCCCAGGCCAGCCAAGTAATGAAAGTCAACAGAGTGCCTTCCCCTAGGAGGTTCACACCTCCCTTAGGATATACCCCATGTGAAGAGATAGATAGGTCTGGGCCTCTTAACTTACAAGGCCTAAAGCCCACCAGATTATTATCAAGCCCCTTCTATCAGGTTCTATTTGCCTCTCAATCAGAAAAATTACTTGTAGCTTAGACAGCACCTTTCTTAGCTCCTCTAATAATGACTCTGTCCTTTGTTCTAGACCCTGTCTAGTCCACTTGGGCCTCATTCCTTTGTAATCATAACCTCTACTCTACCACCAATGGCTCTACTCCCAACCTGTGTGTACTGATGGTCCTCTTCCCCACTTAATGCTGTATAATTGTTCAGACCTGGTTAAGGCCACTCTTAGGATCATTGGTTAGTATCCTCAACCTGTCTTTTATGACCTTGTCTAAATATGATCAGAGTCGGTGAACTTGGAAGGCTTCCATAGCCTTGGCAACTCATGACGACAGCCTGGGGTGGTTGCTGGCGCCATAAACTAGAGTGTCGGTTTGTTGGGTCAACAACAGGAGCCACTGTGCGCTTGCTCCTGATGTGGGATCTCTGTCCTTAATGTACTGTACATTTTGATTTAATGCTATAACTAGTACTCAAACAGTATGTTTCACTTTGTGTTTCTATGTGGGTGCAAACTGTTGAAGTATTTATACTAAATTGATCTTCTGTATATAAATAGAATTGAAAATGAATCTTGATGTGAATGGAAAGGGAGAGGGAGCGGGAGAGGGGAGGGTTGCGGGTGGGAGGGAAATTATGGGAAGGGGAAGCCATTGTAATCCATAAGCTGTACACTGGAAATTTATATTCATTAAATAAAAGTTTTAAAAAAAATAACCTCTAGTGCAGGAATGGCCAAACCCTCCTCATGAGTACAGAGCTGAGTGATACTACATGTCTGCTGTGCCTACATCTATCTTTGCTAGAAACATCAAGAAATCTTATATTTCATGTTGGTTGCTTCAATGTAAAAGCTAAGTGAATGAATGCTCTTTCATTTTTGAACAATTTGGTAATCTCAGTTACCAATATGGTACTTGTAACAGTTTCTTTGAGTAGCTGTTTGAGATGCTATGGTTAGCACAGGGACAAAAACAATAGGTCCTCTTCCACACAATATCAGGGACTCCCATGAATTACTGAAGATTTTTCAAGGGACCTACATAGTTGGTAAAATATTTCTTTTGTAGGGAAAACCAGTTTGGTTAAAATGAGGCTTTGATGATTTCTCTGCATTGTGGCAGCAAAGGCCGGAATTTTAGGTGGTAAAAATAGAGGGGATAAAGAGAGCTATTCTCTCTGAGTTGACAACTAGCAGAGATACAAGAGTAACTAAAAGGACACAAGTTTTATGGGCACTGATGAGTTTGTTCACTAATCCCCCGTCATAAAATATTTATTAAAATATTCCTCTCCTAGAAATCTTACAGGGTGAACAGATGTTCCTGGTGGAATCTAAAGAGGTTATGAGTATGGGAACTACTGATTTGATTCAGTGTAGATCTTTGAGATACATTTTCTTGGCTAAGATATCAAAGACTTTACTGCATATTCATTTTCTGTACTATGAGAAAAAGAGATACACACCTGAGTAGATTTCTGGAACTTTAGAATAGGCATAGTTGTTTGAATTCTGTCTTAGAATTTTGAGTTGGCTCTTGGAAATTGATCATGGGTAATTTATTTTATTTATTTATTTATTTATTTTTTGACATGTAGAGTTATACAGTAAGAGAGAGAGAGACAGAGAGAAAGGTCTTCCTTTTCTATTGGTTCGCCCCAAAATGGCTGCTGTGGCCGGTGCATCATGCTGATACGAAGCCAGGAGCCAGGTGCTTCCTCCTGGTCTCCCACGCGGGTGCAGGCCCAAGCACTTGGGCCATCCTCCACTGCCTTCCCAGGCCACAGCAGAGAGCTGGACTGGAAGAGGAGCAACCGGGACAGACTCCGGCGCCCCAACTGGAACTAGAATCCAGTGTGCTGGCGCCGCAGGTGGAGGGTTAGCCAAGTGAGCCGCGACGCCGGCCAATCATGGGTAATTAAGAAGTGTTGTGGCTTCTTTCACAACTGTGGTTACAGTTCAGTCTGTGTGTGGGAACCTGAGAGGCACTCAGCCTTCATGGCTAGAAGGGAAGAAAATTCGTTCCCAAAAGTGTATGTGAATGAATTACTCTTTATCAAAGAAAGCTCTTGTTTGTGAGACTTTTCTAGTATGAAACATACTAAATGTGCCATATAAAACTCACAAAACACAGTTGTAAACACTTAATACAGACTTTTACACATGCACAATGCAATTTCTCTTACAAATACAAGTCTTATTCTTGTTATTCTGAAATTGCAGCTATAAAATGTTTTTTTAAACTGATGTGTTGTGTTGATATTTTGTCCATATATAACTATTTATGAAACAGTAGAATGGTTCTAAACCTTTATAACAATGGTTTTAAATTTCTTGAATCATAAAATTACAAAACGCCCCAGAGGGCTTATTTTTTAAATGTACGTAGTTCATCATGAGTAACCAGAAACTGTCCATTAGATTTTACCAATGACTGTTAACAGTTCCTCTGAAGTTGTCTATAAAACATGAGAACACATGGAATGTGTTCAGGTTTTCGAAGAAGAAATTATTTTCTTACAATTAAATATTGAGATATAGAATGATTACATACTAGTTCTTAGTATGATTAATCAGGATTTTTGACAAAAATAAAATGTCATTGATCAAGTTCTAGGATAAAAGAAAGGCTTTCACTTGTATACTATAATGCTGGTTTGTAACTTCCTTTAAAATTTATATGTAGAAAACTGATACACTTTGGGACCTTGACAAATGGGGCACAATTCAAGATAGAAGAGTCTACATAATGAAGGGCTGTGCTTTCAACATAAAGACATGGATGTATGCGATTAGTTTTGTTTAATGTAGATTTAATGTGACTGATGGGAATAGATGTGACTAAAATAGTACAAATTAAAAGACTATCTTAGCCACTTGAAACTTGACTTAAAACAATGGCATTTACTATAATTCCTATGGGATAGATATGGTTGGATAAACTTTTTCAAGATGATTAACCTGCTAGTATTTAGAAAATTGAGTTTTTAACCAGTGCTATTTAATTTCCTAAAGTTTAAATGTCTCAGTGTTGTAAATATATGATACACTATCACTTTTTTTTTTTTGAGTATTTGGTTCTCTTTGGAATGTGTCCCAAGATCTTCTGGAAAACAGATTTTTAATATCTATGAATATCTCTCTACTCATTAAGCAGCTACAAATGTAGAAAATGTGCTACAGAACTGTTCATTGTCTTCATGTCACAAGAATTATTTAAGAGAAGTTTCCACTGATTAGTTCATTGCTTTATATCAACATGAGTTCTAAACATCTATTAGAGAAATCAAGTTTGAGATAGATGAACTTTTAAATATTTGTCATTCAGATATGGTCCTACTGTTTTATTATACAGCCACCATAGCCAGACACAAGCCTGTTAACATGTAACAGATCTACCCATGTTTTTCTTTCAATTGAACATGGTGATTGAGGCCAATAACTTTTTGTTTTCCATATAGAAATTAATTGTTAAATCTTCTTTCTGACTTGTCTTTTAACTTTCCTTTTTCCTAGTCAGTAACAGAAGTGAAAATTTTCATTTAAGTATATGAATCCATGTTGTTCCCCTTGGGATAAGAGAACTGAGCAAAGATTGGTTCACCAAACCTAAAAGTAAGACTAACTTATAGTGAGATGGGACATTGACTAGTTTAAGAGAAAAAAATCAGATTGTGTGAGGTAGGAAAAGCAATTGGATTTTTTTCTCCTATGGTCACAAAAATGTGTGGATTATTCTCCACCACCACCGATACTCCACTGGATATCAATGAGGTGACTTAGGATGCAATTAAATTCTGACATGGGCTTAAATTGCTCAGGTTAAGGGCTGAACTGTAGATTTGCTTGAAAATTCTAGAATTTTGTAAATGAAATAATATACTATGTTTTCTTTTTTATTTGGCAAAATTATGCTACAATTCACCCATATTATACATGTATCAAGAGTTGTTTCTTTTTATTGCTGAGTAGTAGCAGTTCATTGTATAAGGACTGGGGACTGGTAAATCCAGTAGGCTAAATCCAACTGGCAAAGTGCAGGCTGTTATTGGCCAAACATGACCATCTCATCTCAAGTATTATTTATGATTGCTTTCTTATTACAGGAAAGCTCTGAAGAAATTATTTGACCCCAAAATTGAAAATATATACTATCTGACCCTTTACAAAAAAATTTTTACCCCTGATATAAATTAAATGCAATCATAAATTATATAATCATTTAAAATCCATTCACCTATTGGTGGACATTTGAGTTTTCACCAGTTTTGGAGTTTTACAAACAAAACTTCATGAATATTTATGTACAATTCTTTGTTTGGACATATATTTTAATTTTTCTTGGGAAAAATATCTTGAAGTAAAAGATCTGGGTAAAATGGCAAATGCACATTAACATCTTAAGACACTGTCAAAATATTTTATATTTCCACCAGTAATGTGAGAGTTCAAGCTATTCCATTTCCTTGCCAACCTTTAACATGGTCATTCTTTTCTATTGTAGTGATTTTCATTGGGCTTATAGTAAAGTATTACTGTAATATAAACTGAGTTTGCATAATGACTAAGGATGTTCAACAACTTTTCATGTCCTTACTTGGCATCTGTATTTGGTAAACAGTGGGTTGTGATTCTTGCCTGATTTTTCTTAGATTAGTTGTATTATGAGTAGAACTTGAGAGCTCTTTATATATCCCTGATATCGCACTTGTCAGCTATACATTTTGCAGATACTTCAGTAAGTATTTTGCTAGCCTTTCTCTTTCATTAGTATCTTTCAAAGAGCAAAATATTCCAATTCTGAGAAAATTTAAGTTGTTGATATTTTTTCTTTTATAGCTTATGCTTTATATTCTATTAAAGAAATCTTGGCCAAACTCAAGGTAATTAATAGTTTTCAGTTTTTTCTAAAAATTTCATAGCATTATTTCTTACACTGAAATTTTCAATCCATTTTGAGTTAATCTTTGTGCATGGGTGAAGTTAGCATTTAGCTCTACTTTTTGCTTATTGAAAGAAACCATCACAATGTTTTAGTGGCTAAACATTTTTAGTTTTAATATCCAGTAGTATAAGTCCTTCATAGTTTTCTTTTCAAAGTTATTTTGGCCTTCAAGGTCCTCTGCATTTCATATAAACTTCAGAGTCAGCTTGTCAAGTGCTGCAAACAATCTTGCTTAGATTTTAATCAGGGTTGTACTGAAGAGTAGTTGGGGGAGAACTGGCACATTAATAACACGAGCCTTCACAGCCATGAACATTCTCTGTTTCTTCACTTAGTTAAGTCTTCATTTTCTCTTAGAAACAGCTTGCATTTATTTGAATTACGTCTTGCAATCTTTTGTCAAATTTATCTTTATGCATTTCATACTTTTGATATTATAAATGGTATTTAAAAGTTTTTAGTTTGATTCATTGTTGCTTAGATATTAAGTCAAATTTTTTGACAGGGACTTAATAGCCTGAAACCTTATTCATTTATTAGTTCCAAATGATTTTTCCATAGTTCTTAAGATTTTATATTTTATGCACTTGCTTTTATTCTAATCTCCTAAGAGTTTTAATTATGAATGGATGTTGGCTATCAGAAAGTGATTTTTCTACATCTTCTAACATGATCATATGGCTTTTTATACTTTAGGTTTTTAATACGCTGAGTTTTATTGATTTTTGAAAATATTATTTAAAACATCAATTAAATTTATTTATTTTTAATTCATTAAATATGTACCATCAATTACTCAATATTAGTCTAACATACTTTCTATTATAGGGCAAATGTCACTTGGCCATGCTAAATTACCCTTCTACATATTATTAGATTTGAAATACTGTTTTGTGTCTATATTCATGATAGATATTGATCTATAGTTTTCTTTCCTGTAATATCTTCTCATTCTGGCATCAGGGTAATATTGACCTTTACACTACTGTTATCATACATTTTACTTCTATAAATATAATAATCCCCCAGATTCAATGTAATAGTTTTGCTTTAAATATTCAAGTCTCTTTTATGTAATTTAAAACTAAAATAATTATTTTATAATTACCATTTCTATTGCTCTTCATGAAATTAAGGATCCAGACATTGATCAGATATCATTGTCCTTCACCTAACCACTTCTTTTTTAACATTCCTTGTAGTGTATGTCTTTTGGTAATGAATTCTAGTATTTCATAATGACTGGAAAAGATTTTCCTACATTTTAAAGAAACTACTTGACTGGGTATAGAATTCAGTGCTTTTCTTTTCTTTAAAGATGTTATGCCCCAATCCTAGGACTTATGTTGCATTTTGTCTTTACTTTTCTGTATGAAATGTGGGTTTTTGTTGTGCTATTATTTTTTACTGTGGAGGTTTTTAATATATTTTCTTTACCACTTGTGAAAATTTGTTTATAATGTGCATTGCATTATTTTGTCAAGTCAGTTTTGCTCCGAACTTTTAGATCTTTTTAGATCTATGAGTTTATAGTGTTCGCTGGCCATGGGAAATTTTGGATATTATTTATTCAAAAATTTTTTGTTCTATCTCTTCCCTTTATTATTTGAGGTTCTGATTAGACATTCTTAGATTTATCCCAGAACTCAGTGATGTACTCTCAAAAATTTTCAGCCGTTTTTTCTTTCTATATTTCAATTTTATTTTTTATTTTTATTTTTTGACAGGCAGAGTTAGACAGTGAGAGAGAGAGAGAAAGACAGAGAGAAAAGTCTTCCTTTTTCCGTTGGTTCACTCCCCAAGTGGCTGCTGTGGCCGGCGCATTGTGGCTGGCGTGCTGCGCCAATCCGAAGCCAGGAGCCAGGTGCTTCTTGCTGGTCTCCCATGCGGTGCAGGGCTCAAGCACTTGGGCCATCCTCTACTGCACTCCCGGGGCCACAGCAGAGAGCTGGACTGGAAGAGAAGCAACCAGGACAGAATCCGGCACCCCGACTGGGACTAGAACCTGGGGTGCCGGCACCACAGGAGGAGGATTAGCCTAGTGAGCTGTGGCACGGGCCTCTATATTTCAATTTGGATAATTTCTATTACTTTCTTCAATATGCCTTTTATTATGTTGCATTTAATCTGTACATCTCAGTTTTAAATGTCAGACATTATATTCTCTATCTCTAAAACTGTATCTTGAACCTTTTTTAGATTTGCTATGTCCTTAATGCTATCACATTTTATTCTTTCTTCTGAAACATGGGAATAAAATTTATTCAACTATTTTTATATCTTATATATAGTCATCTGTCAATTAGGTTCATCCTGACTAACTGAATTTTTTCTTCTTTTTATGACTCTTAGATCACGTATTTCTGTGTCCCTGGTAATTAGCTATTGGATGTTAGACATTGTACATTGTACCTCGCTAATTGGTCACATTCTTTGAAGTATTATTTTACCTTGGTTCATGGATGTAGGTAAATTAGAAATCATTTGATTCTTTGAGTCCTGATTATAAGCTTTGTATCACAGGAGTAGAATAGCTAGTCTAGAGGTAATATTTTCCTACTACTGAGACAATTTGCTTTGTAGTACTCTACCTGCATCCCATGCATTGCCACATTTTTCTATTCTAGCTAGTTGGGTCCTGGGCTATCTTGGCCTTATTTGAGCTCCAAGGATTACTCTGCCTGATTCATTTGGTGAATCTCTGATAGTTTCTTCACATATGTAGTAATCAGCAATAAGCAGAATATTCAAAGTGCACCTAGAGTTGTTTGGCTTTTTTTTCTCCATGCAGCTCTTTATTGTCTGTAAGGTATTCTGCCTTACAAACCTGAGCGTTTTGGTATCCTTGCATGCTCACTTTAAACTCCTTAGTTCCTGTAGACAACTGAGTTCTTACTGGATCTCCTTTCTCCACAGAGACGCCTGGAAATTCTCTGCAGGAATTAACATGACATAATTGCAGAGATCACCTCATTGTTTCTCCTCTTTTATGGATCAGCAACTGAAAACTGCTACAGTCTATATTTCATCTGGATCTAAGCGACTTCAGATGGGAGGGTAAATCCAGTGCCCATTGCTTCTTTAATATCCCCCAATATAAACTTTTTTAAAGTGAGAATGTAATTCATGAAAGACTGAAAAGGAAACCTAAAACCCTAGTTTACAATTGTGGTAGCACAGGTGACAAACATAGGAAGTATATGTAAATCAACACTGATTTACTCAGAAAAGTGAGAGCCAATATAACTCACATCCAAACTTCTGGATTGCAGAAATTTCAGATATCTAGGAACACAGTGTATTCCCTATATAAATTAAAAAAAAAAAAAAACCCACCACCACACCACACCAACAAAAACTATGGTCTCAGAAGTTGAAACTCACCTTCCTCAAAAGTGAATAATGAAAATAGAAGATCTTAGAAATTTACAAAAATTTCATGTAGAGGAGAAAAAAGAGAAAGAGACAAGAAAGTCTGTGTAGAAGAGATCTCAAAGACGTATCATATTATATTTATTTTTTCCCAGTAGATTTGAGTATTAGACAATTTTATCTTTATTTTCTAAACCATTAGTCCATTTGAAAAATCTCCTCATATGTTTAATGGCTTTTATAATGTTGAAGACATTTTGAAACACCAAGTTTCCAGATGGGTTTGGGTGTGTGTATATATGAATAGTTACATATCTACATAACATGTGATACAGATTTACTATGAATGGCAGTAGTATGTAAAGTCAAGTTTCAGGATAACGATTTCTTTGGATGAAGATTTTAGACAACATGAAGGGTTTGTAATGAAGTGATGTATTAAATATTCTAGTTCTTATGTTGAGTGACAGTTTTGTAGGTGATTATGCCATGATTAATATAAAAAATGGAAAAGTTAAAATAAATAAAATGGGTTCCCCATGAGTCAGAGATAAAAATGTATTAACCAGTTAACAAGATTCTCAGATTTTGTTTCCCTTATAAAGAAAAAAGAAGTGAGCTTTAGAAAGAGAAAAAAGGAAACAGAGAGAGAGAGAAAAGGAATAGGCAAAATAAACAGTAGATTGAGATCTTTCACTAGAAAAACCATGTATAGAGTGAATTAAAAACACATGATGAAGAAATTCTTCCACAAAACAAGAGCACTGGGCAGAAATGCAAGAGCTCAGGGCAGAGATGATGAGG
Organism: Lepus europaeus; assembly: GCF_033115175.1. Lineage (NCBI taxonomy): Eukaryota > Metazoa > Chordata > Mammalia > Lagomorpha > Leporidae > Lepus > Lepus europaeus. The sequence goes on from NC_084830.1 coordinate 35,510,903, forward strand.
CAATTGGAAGAAATGAAATGTGAATTGGCAATGCTCAGGAATTTTAAGGAAACGACTGAAATATCAGAGGAAGGATAGTGACAATAGAAAACAGCAAGGCAGAATAAACAAGAGAGATTCCATGGCTGAAAGTACAGCAAAGTGTTAACTATGAGACAACAATACAAAAATTGAGAAGGATCAGCCAGGAGAGGAAAGACACAGGGGATGAGTAGGAGGCGAGGAGAGGGAGGGGGAGGGGGATAAAAAAATAGAAAAAAAAAAAAAAGCTGCAATTCCTATCAGGGAAAATGAAAATAATGGACCAAAACAAATATTTATAACTCACTTTCTTGAAACAAAAGGACTTTGAACCTACACAGAATACATCATGTCACAGTGAAAACCGGCTAGGAGAGTTAATGTTGAGTTAACTGTTAAGTATACTGAATTTCAGAGAAAAAGAAAGAAATCTTTGAGGAGTGGAATAAAATATCATCCCCTTTTTGTAGGGAAGGGTGCATCAG